>NC_137582.1:103743189-104158527 GCF_963210335.1 Falco punctatus
CCTTTCTCCTTCCTTAACTCTTTCATGATTCTTTCGCCAAACAGATTGTGTATCGTGTAAACTGAGAAATTAATGCTACACTCACCTGAAAGACTAAAACCAATAACCTTTTCACATTTCCCATTAGATACTGCTCACTCAGTTTAGCTGATTTTGACCTTTCCTTGTTTTTTTAAAATTCATCTTCATTTCTCTCTCTTGTTCCCCATTTTCTGTTTTTTCTTTCTCTTCAGCAATTACTGATTTTAAAAGTGCTGTTTGAATATTGTCTTCTTCTCAGGAGAGAAAAAGCTGGACCAGTTTGCTTGACATGCAAGCTTTAGAGCAGAGGAGGAAAAGTATTCGGGACACAGAAGACACAGTTGCTCATCACACCCTACAACAGTACCTGTATAAACCCAGGCAGGAGGTGAGAGCAGGAGGCTAGCATGGGACTGTTTTTCTAGTCTAAAACTAGGAGACCTTAGGAACCAGAACTTGGGAGAGAGACTTGAAAGGAAAGAACCCATCTGCAAAATCCGCTCCCTTGAGGAGGACAGGCTTTCCTGTACTGGAGAAAGAGAGGTTCTTTCTCATTTAGGAACATACCTCTTTAACAGAACTAGTGCCTGTGATTTCACTGGCAGCAGTGGAATGCAGAACTGGGTCCAGTATAGGTTCTGAAGCAGGAATAAATGGAGAGTGTCAGCTGAAGTGATTCAGACACTTACAGGGAGAGGCTTACTTTGAATGAAAGTCACTCTTACATACTTAAAATTCCTGGACATGCACCTGTTTCATGGTGAAGAAAAAGAAAGAAGAATAGGAGTCTCATTAATGCCTTCAGACTAGCCTTTGGTTCATTTTTTTATGAAGTTGTTTACATTTGCATGACACTGATTGAATGCATTGATTCAGGGCTTCCAGCTGTATTTCTAAATAAATGAATATTGTCTTCCCTTCCTGGCCACAGCACAAACACCTGTACAGTCGACATGAGATCATGCACAGTGAAGATGAGAAACAAGACAAGGAGATTTTCCATAGAACAATGAGGAAGCGCTTAGAATCTTTCAAGAGTACCAAACTAGGAATAAACCATTCCAAGAAGCTCAATAAAATCCACAAGCGAGACCGGGGCCAAAAAAGGGTAAAATTCTTTAACAAGGACCCAGATGTAGCCACCTATTATACAAACTAAGGGGTAGGGAGGGCAGGGAGGACTCTGAAGGGTCCTATGTCCTGCATTTATCTCTGTCCTATAGAACTTTATGAACCTAAAGGCCTAAGCAGGAATAGATTATAAACTATGAGATAAGTCAAGGGGCATCTTCTCATGTGCTGCTTTTCTCTGTGCTTTGGGACCCTTCTTCTGGGTAAGAGATCTTTGATCACTTGAAAAACAACAGACCTTGAGCCATGCTACAACACTCTGGGGAGACGCTGCAGGGTAGATGTAGCAGGGTAGCACCATAGCATAGAGTATTCCACAAAATCTGCATGAAACTAAGAGGGAACGTACAGCATCCAAACAGCCAAAGTTCCTTGCTCTTCCTGTAGTGAGTATGAGTGTAGGGGGGAAACTAATGACATCCATATTGAGTCTCAAGCAAAGATTACAACAGATTGCAGGGTTAGATTGCTGAATGTATCATTTCAAAGTATGTCACTGCCATTGCAATCTGATGGTGATACTGGTTTTGGTAACTTCATTTGTTTTCTTTCAGCGAAACAGCAGTGTCATACCAAATGGAAAAATACCTTCAGAAAATCCAGTACAAGATTTTACTTTGAAGGAAAAAGGTAAAAAACCCTCTTAGACCAGTTTCATTAGCTGCATTTTACCAGCTATGTTGTCAATAAAGCATCACTGAAAAATTTTGTTGATACTCAACAGTGAAGCTGGTATTGAAAAAGGAACTTCTAGTTGTAATTCAGAATTCAGAGTAGGGATCTGATCAGTGCCTAAATGCAGTGTCTTGGTTATTTAGAAGTTGTTTTTCTAGGCAGCTGGATGACAAACCAAATTTTAATTGGACTGTTTACTTATATTTTTAAAAGATCCTATTTAAATTTTTAAAACAAAACAATGCAGTGGCTATAGCATAGATGAATTTTCATCTTCCTTTTGGATAAGCTGCACAGAGCAACTTTTGCTAACATTTTTCTTTTTCATCACAGCAGGATATGTCTGCTGAGGATGCCATGCCACATAAAATTCAGTAGTTGAGAGGACATTCTGATCTGAGTTAATGTCTATTTGTTTAGAAGGGTCTGGACCAGAGTCTGAATCAGAGCTGATGCTAGGCATGTGCACTAGAACTCAAGGCGAGTGTAGCTTTGAAAGGAACATAGTCAGAGGCCAGTTTCAGCACCCGTTCACCCTTCATGCACAAATCTAACGCACAGGTCAGCCTTGAAAATATTCTTTGGAGCTGACAGGCCTAGCGAGCATCCCTAGCAAAAGCTGGTTTTGCATGTACAGCCCCAAATTCTTTCATCTTATATTTTAGCCATCTTTTGGCATCTGTTTCAGTCACACCAAGATGTGATGGGTGCTAATATGTATGTAAGGTAGTTATAAAATAGTGTCACTTAAAAACTGAAATGTGGTTTAAAAGCCACTGAACTAACTTCTTTCTTTCTTTCCCCTGTGTATGCATGCAACCCTTTGATCTCAGAGAGAACTGAAGTAGAGAGGGATTAATCTTTTTCTCAGTATCTCCAAGCAAAGATATTTTTCTTAGATATGTTCTTTGAACATCTATTTGAACATCATGTTCGGAACAATAATTTTCTTTGACACAGGAGCAATACAGGCTGGCTGAATAATATTCTGGAACCTTTTTTACATGGGAAGAGTTTTCTAAATGCTTATAAGTAGACCATTTAATGCTGTCTTCTTAACACTGTGTATAGATGTCACCCTGCACTTAAAAGAAAAGCTTCACTGGAAGACAGTCTTAATGAGTGGTTTAGCAGCTGTTGTAAAACTGATTCTACTGCAGTAGAAGTAGCAATGACCTCACCAGGTTTGAAACCAGTCAGGATACCAATGCTGACTCTGTCAAATGATGAAAATGTAGTGACTGGTCATTGCAACAGGACAACATTTGTGAACCCAAGACCATTTAAGACACAAAACACAGCAGCAGCAGCAGAGCTGCCATGCCATAGGCTGCTTTGCTTCAGTCCCAGGAAAGCAGATCATTCTGTCTTAGCCAGAGTGAGAATCTCTCTCTGTCACAGCACCACATAATAATGCAAGCCGGCAGCCTGTGCTGAGTTTCTTGATGTAATTGGTACCTAAGCCTGAACTCTACATATGTTCATGTTCACATTTCAGTGCTACAAAGACTGATTAAATTTTGCCTTTATGTAGATGGTTGTTAAAGGGTACCTTTGATAACTATGTCAGCATCAAACCAGCATGAAAATATTTTCTGTCAGAACTAATACTGATCTCTAACCAGATTTGGACTGTCTTTCTTGTTCCAGATTTGGAGTTCTCTGAATCAGAAGAAAATAACGATTACGAAACTTTGCATCTAGGCAAAGGAGTCGATTTCCTGGCTGATGTGACAAAGCAAAATTTCACAGATACTCCTACTGGTAAAAATACTAATTACCTACAATGTGGGTGTGGTTTTTTTTCAATTATTAAAAATAATACTAGAAATGTTGCTGATTTAGCCTGTATTTTTTGTTTTGTTTTGATTTGGTGTGTTCTGTTAGAAAATATATTTGCTTAATACTTATATTAACAGATAGCAAGATTTGGATATCTGGAGATACGGAGAGCATCAGATTTGCTACTGGTAGAAGCTGTCAGCATGACTACCTAAACCTTGTACTTGCATTTGAAGCACTTTGTTGTGACAAATTTCATGCTTCTTCTTTCAGGCAGGATTCCTTCTCTTAAATTTGTAACTCCCTCAGATCCTTGCAAGCTCACAGAAATCACTGAAAAGGGCAGATTTGCAGCATTCCTGGAGCATTCATTGGACTTGATTTCCATCCATGAAAGGCTCCTCCAAAATAGCAGACTGAAAGTGTATCATTATATACAACGGAAATAACGTGACATGATTTATAAAGTTTTAAAATTTAGTATTTCTCTTTAGCACTTTTGTATGCAAATTTTCAGCATACCACTGTACACTCCTTATGTAACACAGGGCATGCAGTGAGGAAAACCACTGGTGCCTGTACTCTTTTGGCAGACGTGCTGATACAGCCTTTTCACAGTCCCATTAAAAATTGTCTTTAAGAATGTATAAAGGCATCAGGAAATTGTTCTAGAAGTAAGCGGATGGCAAAATGCAGACCTAGACTAATTTTTAAAATTTCTTTTTCTGTTCAAACACTACAAACTTGATATCTATACAGGCTCTGGTAACTTACTTTTGACCATTCTGTGACCTGCTTTAGCTCCTTCACACACATCTTGTTCCTTTATGAAGTTGTGTGGATTACGCATTTGCAGTAGTTTTCCATCTATTTTTTTCTTTTTTATGGGTTTGAATTAAATCTTCTGCAGTTATTTTATATTGTGCTTCATTTTCCTTCAGATTTTCTGGACAATTTCTTCTTTTATTGTTCTTATTTTTTTATCTCCAGATATCCCCAAAATAACTGCATATTGATTATAATATACAACTTTTCTCTTTAACAGAAATCCAAAAGGACTAGCTATAACCAAGGTAGAAAGAGCAACTTGTGTGTGTATAATGGTCTGTGTGCTGGCCTAGTCACATCTATACTGGCATGTACTGGCCTATTTTTTCCCCGCTATAGCCATTCTCCTTTTACAAAGCATCTTATTACCAAGAAATTTTTTTGATTAATTTTATTTGTTCACTCATGACCTTTTTTTTAGGAATTGACAACCCAGTATTTTCAGCTGATGACGATCAAAGCATCTACATGAAGTTCTCACCATGGTTGTCTAGTGAAGATACTGTGGTACCATCACAAAGGGCCCGAGTGCAGATCCCGTATTCTCCAAACAACTTCAGACGGCTCGCTCCATTCCGGCTCAGTAATAAATCAATAGATTCCTTCCTGCTAGCAGATGGCCCAGAAGACCGACCCAGATCTTTTCTCCCAGAATCAACACAGATGTAATATTTTAAAAGATACCACCTTTCTTTTCAATCAGCCTTCTTATCAGCCCTGACTGCTGACAAGTAAACTTACTTTTCTGAGAGTTTTCTTCTCTTTCCTTCTTGATTCCTTCCTACAACTAAGTATCTTCTATTTTCCTCCAGCTTGAATAACAAACATATTTCTATTTTCTTTCTGTAGAAGAGCTGTCCAACTATCTGAGGTCCAATGCCTTGCTATTTTTACAGCAGATGAGGGTCCTGCTTTGTTTTGCCTTGAATACTTTAAATGCCAAGAAAATAATATTCCAAATATCAGAATATTGTGCATCCATTTTCAAGAGGCTCCAGGTTTCTTGGTTAGGCAGTTCTAGATGATAAAATTGGTATCTGAATTCCCTAACAGGAATCAGGTAATTGTGATTCAACCCCCCTAAACAGTCTTTCCAAGTAATGTTGTTGCTACTGCATGCATATGTAAGCAAAGTGGTCTGAAGCCCCAGAAGGACAATCTAGTTGCTAATACAAAGGGATATGGTTTGCCCATAGAGCTCAGATGAGTCAGTTAACCCACTGGACTCTATAGCCTTCAGACGTACAACAGAAGCGGTGGGGCTAAACCAGCAATGAGCTGGGCTGAGTGTCTCATTCTTAGCATGCTTAAAATATAATTTTTGACCCTGTTGCTAAGAAGCCTTGAGTCAGTTCTGAACACTTCTCCAGGTTATTTATCCAATGCCCAGGAAGGTAAAATGGTCCCACTGCTGCAGCATAAGTACTCAATGACACTGTTGATGTCATCACTAAATTACATAAGAAGGAGTTTAAAAATGAAGCATGTTTACTAAAATGCATCAGAGTTTGCTTGCACAGGTAGAGATAATTACATAACAGCCAGTCTGTGGAGAAGCAGAATTCCAGTTTTGGTTAGAGCTTTATCCTTAAACTGTGAGTTTATCTTACTCCATACCTTATTTTGAAACCTGAGTAATGCTTAGCTTTCTGATGCAATAAATAACTTGTTGCTAGAGGCTTAAAATTAAATTGACTCTGGGCTTAAATTAATATCCTAATTGCCCTTTAATTCTTGCTTTGTGGAAGTTTTCCATACACTGAAAAGCAGCCTTCACTTCCACAATCAACATAGTGAGTGCTGTAAATGAGGTGGGTCAGGTCACAGCTCAGGCATCATGACTGAAGGGAACATAGGGCCCTGCAGGGATCATGCAATGAAATGCAAGTCAGTTTCATCATGAATTCACTTTTGTGGAATTCATGATCACAAATTTATGACCTAGTATCCTCTGTGCATTGATAAATTCCGCTGTCCTGATTAAAGACTTGAACAATGAGCAGCATTCCAAAAGGAAAACTTCTCCTTGACACTTATCCACATTAAAATTCTATTCACTTATTTTTTCCCGCCGGAGAACATTGCTATAAAATATTGGCATGTGACTTGCTGAACATTTTATTGTTAACCTTTCTTCTTTTCCTCCATTCTATTTACTTATTTATAATTGATTTTATTATTAGGAACTGCTGTCTATAAGTTCTTGTGCAGGTATCTTTGATACATCAAACTCACTGGTTTTTGACTGCTGTGTTTCTTAGGAAGTGTTTTGGGAAGTTAGATCTCCCAAGCTAATAAGCTTAGACCTTGATTACTCTCTGAATTTTCTCCTTAACAAAAATCTCCTAATAGAGAATGACACTGAGATTTCAATTGAAAGTTTTTTAAAAAGCAATGCAAACTGGAACCCAAGGGTGGGAATGTGAAGTTTCTCTACACAGTCTGAAGTGCACAGAAAACTGATCATAGGTTCTGGTCAATAAGAAATTGACTCCCTGGTGATACCCTCTGCTACTTGATTGAAAAAGCACAGTTTCTTTCAAAAGTTTCTCTATGATTTCCTTGCTAGGCATCAGGGTTAAATGTTTCAAGACAAAGATATACCTTAATGACCAGCTGATGACTCCGTCTCCTAAATACCTGAAACAGGCAGTTGTTCATCACAAGCACTGAAACTAAGTTTTGCCTCATACACAGCAACGATAAGGAATTTAATAAACTCACTTTGGGTTGTCCAGGAGAGAAACTGGGGGAGGGTACAGTTCCCCAGTAAAAAAAGCCATCTTAAACCACTCACTTTCCTAAGGCTTTCATAAAAATAGCCACAAGCAAGGCCAGCCTGCTAGTACAGAAAGTGTGTATTACCAATGTTTTCATTTGATCATGCTTTCTAGGTGATATGGACCATGATGCTGAAATGACCGAATACTCCTCTTCAGATGACCAGCTAAACCAAAATGAAAGTGTTTCAGTGACCCCCCTCCACTTCTTCCCATCTTGTCTTCAGATGCCTTGGACACAAAACTATTCTTCATTGGAAAACAGAGGGAATATATCTCTTTCTCCTGTCTCTGAGTATATAGCTTCTTGTGACCCAAATGTACCTGATCTCTTCTGGGAGGCAGATACAGATGTGAATAACAAAGAAACAGTAAACTCAGGGTATTGTTCTGAAGTTAGCTACAAGTCAGAGAATTCACAAGAAGAGAATTCTCTACTTATGTTTGAAGGGCTGGAAGACTCTTATATGAAGGAGCCCCAAGAGAAGAAAATGTTGCTTGATGTGCAAGGAAATTACAGATCTGCTGCAGCCAGACGTGTACAAAGCCGACGTTCTTTTCACAGGCCGAAACCTCTGCAACACCCTAAGCTTCAGAAACTAGCATCTCTTCCAGCATCCTGCCATGTCCCTCCACATTCTCTGGAGCAAGAGGAAACACAGTTGTGAACCAGGACTTACCTGAAAGGAGAAGACGAGAGAGGATAATTTGAATAAAGGGCTTCTATAAAATTAGAGAGCAACCTATTGGTTCATGGGATCTGTTCTAGGATGTTTCAGATAGAAAGGGAGTGGTGTCCCATGATGTCAGAAAAACTGGAGCTTTTCTGCTGCACTTACATTTTTAAGTTCTCATTCATAATGAAAGGTGCACAGTGAAGGTGAATTATGCCTCCTTGCTATTTTTTCATGTAGACTGTTACAAAAAATCATTATTATTTTTGGAGGGATAAACCAAGAATCTTTTCAAATGGTAAATCCTTGGGGTTTTCTACATGGAAATGGTTTAATTATGCCATAAATGCATTTAAAGAAATAGGCTGCATTTGCTGCTTCAGTAATGGAACTCAGTATTTCATGATACATGAAATTAATGTAGGAGAAGCCAATGGTTAGCCTCTTGCCTGCTAAGTCTACTCTGATTGAAGTGGATTAGTGCCTTTTGTAAGTGCAAGCTAAAGAAAAATATTTTCCTGCTCTTGAATATTTGTGTCACTGAGTGGGATATTGACTCGGTGGAAAACTTTCCAGGGAGAGGAAAGTCCTGGCATCTTGAAATTTAGTCAAGGACTCCGGGAAGGCCTGCCTTTGTTCACCTTCATTTCCTTTGCTCAGTAGCACTGGAATGAAAGAACATCTGCAATTAGCTCAGAATTTTAGTTTGTGTGGTCACAAACAACTCATTTCATGTTCTTAATCAAGCTGCTCTATTTCATCTAGCCTCACTCAGAAATGTAAATATCTGTCATTTTTACTGCTGCTTTGGAAGACACCTTCCAAATATTCTGTTGGATTATCTTGTTAATTTATGTATCACTTTCAATAGATGATCAGGATAATGGTCCCTCAGATGCTGTCCCATGTTTTGCCAGATGGTTTAAGTGCCACAACGACTCAGGATGTTGATGGTTCAGAGTATTGTACAGAGGTAGTTTGGCTACTGTGTATGTATATATATACCTGTTTGTGTCAGGAACTTGGTTAATTTTTTTGTCTCCGGTTTTCTGTTAAATGATAGTAGCTGATTGCACTAGATGCCTATGGCATATGCATATGAATCTGATCTGCATCACCTTGAAGACAGCTGGAGACATCAGAGAAAGCCAACTCAGATGAAGACTAAATAAAACTGAAAATGCTGAGACCTCTCATGGATGTGTAACACTACATCCCAGCATATACTCCTCTGACCTATCTCTATTTTGCCTTGGATGATTCCAGTCCTGAAATTTTGGGTTGAAATCTTCAGTGGTATAAGTTGCAAAGGTTCTGTGACAGCAATAGAAAGATGAGTGCTTACCTGCTTCTGTGATCCTGATGTATACCTTATTTCTGTCAGATATTGGTGTAAACCATATATAAATGAGCTAAGCCACCTTCAGGGAGGTATCTGAATTGCTTATGACTGGATACAACAGAGGCTTTCTTTGGTAAATTTTCCTTTACCTATAGGAATTACAGGTTGTTTTCACCCTACCTACCCAGGTTCTAGGTGATTCTGTGTCAGGTGTCGAATTTGAGATTTACTCAGACACCCAAAAAAAGTGGAGCGATGTGTGAAAATTTGTGCCTACACCTGTTCCCTATCTTTCTCCTCTTTGCTAAAACTGCCTGTTAGGCTAGTAGAAATTGCAGAGCTGTGATGGCAAATGTCATATACAGACCTAGATAGATACATAACATATGCCTTTAGAGACTAGATTCAAAGTACTAGTTCTTTCGATGTCAACCCACAAGCAGCTGCCTGTTTGCAGTCACCTTGGGCACTGACTCAAACCAGTGTCCCTAACTGGAAGGCTTCATCACCCAGAGCTGGTCTTGTTGAAGAACATCATGAGAGGTAAGGCTGTCACCAGTAGGGATGCTAATTTTATAATTCAATAATGTAAATACATCTTTTTGTGAACTGAGTACATATGAACATACAATTTTGGTGAAGTAGAGCATGTTAATGCTGTTCCAGATATTATAATTGGAACAAGTATTTTAGTTATTGGCATGGATATATAACAGGACCATGACTGATCCCAAATATTAGCACAGGTGAAGTGCAATGTGCCAAAATTGAACCTGCAGTCTCACAGCATAATGCTGAAGTACCAAGACCAAAGTTGGCAAGATGCTCATCAGGTGTTGGCTTTGAAATAAACTTTCATTCCTTATTGCTGTTGTACAGAGGTTATTGCTGTGTTGCAGTGAGAAGATGAACCGCACTGTGGGCTGTGTTTTCTGCATGCTTGCTAGAACATTCCTAATCTATTTGTGTACAGGCTACCTCAAGAAAACATTTGTAAATCATCAGCAGCAGATGGGAGTTTTCACCAGATAGGTGTTGCACACATAAGAGTATGTAAAGTTGAAAATCACAGGATATAAGACTTTAATGTTCTTGTATGCTTTCATGCTAAACAACAGAGGATCAATAGACACCACAGTGTTTACAAATACAGCGGTCTCAGTGTAAAATCAGCAGGATCCAGTATGCTTTTGAGAGGGCTGTTGGCTGTAGTTTCATGAAAGAGAGGGGAACATGATGCCATCTTTAACAATGGAAGAGATGGAAAGACAAAGGGCTTAACTCCTCATTTACTTTCAAAGGCCTCAGGCATTGTCTGTATGTTGTGTGATCCTAGCTGAACAGATGAAGGACAAAATGGACAATTCTGATAGCAGAGACCTTTCCCTGGAACTGCTTGCATAATTTCTGAGACTTTAATGCCTCTGGAAGATGTTTTCTAGTATAATTGCTTTTACAGCAAGGGTTTGTTTTGCACAGTTTCTCAATTTGAAATGTGCTAAAAAGAAAGCTTCATGTCCCCAGTTTCTATATTGACAACATAGATGTATGTATCATCTTAGCTGGAATATAATGGTTAATAATTCCTTATTTATTTCCAAGGCAATGGCTCCAAATGTCTACATATAGAAAAAGCAGGTTATAAGAGTTCATCATCTATCTCACTCACCCACTCCCTGTGTACTTCCACATTTTAGTATGTGTCCTGTGAGTGTGCAAATATTTGATTGCTTCTTCAGCGCACTTTAATCAAGCACCACTAATTTCCATCACAGCAACATAGATCTAGAGCTGCTGAGGATCTGACTGTATGCATCAGCTTCTTTTTTGGCATGTGAATTAGATTAGGATGATCTGTTAGTAAATCGGTTCGCCTCTGGTTAGGCCAGCGCAGGTCTTGCTTCCCTGGCTGAAAACTTGTCTCTAAATTTGCTGACATGCTCTGTCAAAGAAAGGCAAGTTGGGAATTCCACAGTTGCTGTTTATTGAGCCAGTAACTATGGCCTACCTTGTTGTAAAAGGATGAAATGCAGAAATATTTGACATCTCTTTTATATGTTTTGTTCTGTGGATAAGGTTCTTTTAAACAATGTTTATTATGCTGCACTATGACCTAGCAACGTTAAAAAAAAGAAGTGTTGCCTGCATTTGGATGAATTCTGTCTCTCTGAGATGTGAAGCTAGTTATTGAAATATATGAAATTATATTTTACAAATATATGGTCTAGCCAGAGATTTACGTAACAAAGGTTGCAAAATAATCACGTGCCTTAAATTGTCACTCTTTGGAGTGCTGTTGTTTGGAGATTTGTGTGTGTACTTTCCAAAAAGTGTCAACTTACTGCATATATTTTTAAACAAGTCAAGTTGTTCTGCTAATTTGTCTTTATAGAAATGTTTTAATAGTATATCATAATGAGAAGTTTGGCAATAAATTGTATCACTTTGGTGGAATCACACTGCTTTGGCAAATGATTTAGAAAATCATTTATTTAGTACACTTAGAGAAGACTGTGCATACAAGACTTCTGAGAAGTTTGTATTCCTGCTCCCAGATCAGGGTTAAAAAAGGATAATAGTGTGCGGCTGATAATTCATAGTCGTGGTTTAACCCTGGCCAGCAACCAAGCGCCACACAGCTGCTCGCTCACTCCCCCCACCCAGAGGGATGGGGGAAAAAAATGGAAAGGGTTGTAAAACTCAAGGGTTGAGATAAGAACAATTTAATAGGTAAAGCAAAAGCCACGCACGCAAGTAAAGCAAAGCAAGGAATTCATTCACCACATACCATGGGTAGGCAGGTGTTAGGCCATCCCCAGGAAAGCCAGGCTCCATCACGTGTAAGGGTTACTCAGGAAGACAAATGCCGTAACCCCCCTTTCCTTCTTCTTCCCCTGGTTTATATACTCAGCATGATATCATACGGTATGGAATAGCTCTTTGGCTAGCTTGGGTCACCAGTCCTGGCTGTGCATTCTTCCAGTGTCCTGTGCCCCCCCAGCCCTCTGGCTGGCAGGGCCCAAGGAACTGAAAAGTCCTTGACTTAGTATAAACATCACCCAGCAACAACCAAAACCATCAGTGTGCTATCAACAGTGGTCTCACACCAAATCCAGAGCACAGCAGTGCACCACCTACTAAGAAGAAAATTAACTCTATCCCAGCTGAAACTAGGATATTCATGTCATTTATAAAATGAAAATAATTAGAAGCAGCAACAGAAGCTGCTGAAGATGAGTCTCTGACAAGCGTGACACTTTTGTTTTAGCCTTGCTGCAGTCCATGACAGAATTCCCATGGACCTTATAAACCAGTATTTCCATCCTTAGAACAGGTGTCCATATTTTGTCGACACATAGAGAGATACTATCATTACACCATTATGTAAACTTCACATACATGATGGATGATGCATAGCGTCTTATGTATACAGCATCTCAGACGGCAAACTCTGCCATGCGCAGAGCAGCGCTCGCTGCTGCCGCCGCCTGATGAAAGTAGGTACTGCAGTCCTGGCGCCTCCCCCCTCGGCACTGCTGGCCGTTAGTACCGGCATCGCGATCCCGCGCTGGCCTGCGGGGTGGTGCCGCGGCGCCTGCTGCTGCCTCCGGTAAGGAGCCGCCGCTGCCGTCCCCCGAGCACGCTGCCAGCGCTCGCTCCGCACGGGAGTACCGAACTGCAGCGCCGCTGCAGCCCTGGGACAAACTCAGCCTGCGGGAGCTCGCTGCTGCAACAGCCCCGCCCCTAGCGAGAAGCCCCACAACCTGGAGACCGCGGGGCTGCGGAGCGGCTGCTCCCCTCTACGGTTTCAATTCCCTCTCGCTTGGCAATGACACGGTTCTGCCCTTGCAGGCCTCAAAGCTGCATGCCTCTGCGCTGGGCCGCTTCTGCGCATGCGGGGGTCGAGCCCCCTACGCGAAGGCGTCAGCCCAGCTCTGCGCATGCGCTGCCCTTGGGTTGCCAGTAACGCTACTGCGCATCCGCCATGAAAGGAGTAACAGCGGGCCTGCAGAGAGGAACTCGGGGGTAACAATGGGTCAAAAAATGGACATGAGCCAGCAACCTGTGCTCGTAGGGCAGAAAGCTGACCATATCCTGGGCTGCATCCAACGAAAGCATGACCAGCATGTCAAGGTAAGCGATTCTGCCCTCTGACCTCGTGAGACCCACCTGGAGTACTGCATCCGGCTCCGGAGTGCTTGGTGAGGGAAAGACATGGACTTGTTGGAGCAGGTCCACAGGAGAGCCACAGAAATGATGAGAGGGTTGGAACACCTTTCCTAAGACAGGCTGAGAGAATTGGGGTTGTGCAGCCTGGAGAAGAGGCTCTGGGGAGACCTTATTGTGGCCTTTCAGTACTTAAAGGGGGCTTATAAGAAAGGGGGACAAACATTTTAGTGGGGCCTGCAGCAATAGGACAAGGATTAGTGGTTTTAAACTGAAAGAGGGTAGATTCAGACTAAATAGAAGACATTTTTTATGGTGAGGGTGGGTGGTGAAACACTGGTAGAAGTTGCCCAGAGACATGGCAGATGCCCCGTGCCAGGGAACATTCAAGGTCAGGTTGGACAGGGCTGTAAGCAGCCTGATCTAGTTGAAGATGCCCCTGCTTCCTGCAGGGGGGCTAGACTAGGGGGCCTTTAAAGGTCCCTTCTGACACAAACCATTCCGTGATTGTGCAAGCCACCACTGTCATTCCAGCCACTGTGTTTATATATACACTTGAGGAAGTCAAAGTCCTTCACAACTGAAATTTTACTCTGAAAGTTCTGAATTGCCTTGAAATTCTCAAGAGCTATTCTCCAAAATATCCCTTCCAGAGATACCGATATTCAGGTCCTGGACCGAACACCGTACCTGAGGTTGTTTTACAGCAGGGCAGCAAAGTTTTGTAGAACAAGTGAGGCTGAGAGACTGCCAAGACACATTCTCCTCCATGTTCTCCCACAGCCATGTGGCAGCACCTTCAGAAAACACTTTTCTATTTGTTCCCAATAGTTCTAAACCTCTCAACAAAATTTCACCAATGTCCCCCCCGCCCCGAAGCAGTGCTGCTGTTACCACAGATAGCAATGCAAAGATGTTCAAAGGAAATGGTCAGAAACACTTGGAAGCTCAAGGTCACAAGAAGCAGGAAAAGAAAATACTTTACCATGTACATGGGACTGTTGGAAACTTTTTGCCGGTGCAAAGTGGAAATTTCCAGCTACGTGCAGGAGACAGTAATCTTTCATTAAGAGGCCTGAATCTATATAAACAAAGCAGTCATACTGGTGGTTGGATTTTCAAATTTTTGTTTAAATAAGATAGACAATAAGCAACTCATTGTTGTCATGGGTGACAATACCAGCAAATGTCCTAAAAGAGATATGCATTTCCCCTCTTCCTCACAGGCAGTCATGTGGAAAGCCATAATCACATACCAATGTTGACAGTAACTGTTTTATGCAGAGTATTTTAGTGGACATAAAAATGGGAAGAAGAAGGAATCAAGTCTACTGGGAGGGAACTAACTGCTGCTGTAGGAAATATCAAAAGGTATCACAAGGTATCACAGAAACGGAGTGGAGAAAGTAACTGGGAGGGTGAGCAGGCAGGGTGAAAACCCTTAATACAATAAACAAGAGTGGTCCTATGTATGCATCCATGAAAACAAGCTGTGTTCAAAAATAAAGCACTAAACCTACCACCAAAAAAAACCCCACAAAAACACGCACACTCCAAAATCCCCCAAAAGACAAAGGTTATTAAAATTTTGACCTTGAATATGAAAAGGATATGGATATTAGATGCCAGTCCTCCATGACACTTGCTAGCAATCATACACACCCTCCCCTGGAAGATTTCAATGCATCAAGCTCACATGCTACATTACACCTTTGAATGTCTGTGCAAACCTATCGCATATGTTAACTGCGGATGCGATGAGAATGGAGATGTGCGAAAGTCCAAGTGCCTAACAAGGGCCCCCAGAAATTTCCCTAGTGACACGACCCTTGGACCCTCGCTACCCACAGCACTCCCCTTTGAATCTTTCCTGCTCACCACACTTTGTGGCAAAGGGTCCTGTAATGGTTCAGCACCCATGATGATGCTCAAAACATGATGTCTGGCTTCATGAGCAAAAGGGTGGGGTGTATTTGGTTTTGTTTTTTTTTCAGAAATAAAGAATGTTGTCTCCAGGAATAGTACACAAAGATGTAAAAAACCCTCCAGATTTTGAAATAAAGAAGTAAAAAAAAAATTATCCTGGGCCTGACTGCTAGAATGTACTTGGGTACATAACCTGCACAATCAAGTGTTTTGAGCTTGGTAACCTGCCAAATGACAGGGTAGTTACATAGTCATCTGGTGTATCTTTACATTTTCATACACCAGTTGCAAAAAACATCTCTTTAAGCATCTTCAACCTTGACAACTCCAATAGTCTTGCTTCCATTGGTTTTCTAAAGAAGGGAACATTTCACTCCCTCCAGCAACTGTGCTGACAAGCTGTTGCTTACTGTTATCTCCAGCACCCACCGGTGGTCTCTGTTTTCAGACTAGAAGGGCGGGTGGGACAACCTAACCTCAAAGAAGCTGCCTCTCCCCCTCTAGAAACCTCAGTAAAAAGACTCACTAGCTAGATGGTAGACAAAGCTAAGCTTCTCCAGCCAACCCACCTCATGAAACAGAGAATTAGCCCCTTTCCACCCTTTTCCTGACCCTCCTACTGAACTCCTCTACAGGCACAAGTACCTTGCTGAGCCCAGGGATTATTACAGTCCTGTGAACACTTAAAGTTGGAAAAAAAAGAGCAGAATGCCCCAACTGTGCCTTCTGACGCTCATCAACACCATGCAACAGGGTCACGGCAAAACCCATCTCTCACCTTGTTGACATCCGGGAAACTGTACACTCAGCAGCCCTTGTTCTTCTGCTCTTGCATTTTCTGGCTAAATCCTTCCCTCTTGCACTGCTCTATGCTCAAAGGCCCAGCCTCGTCACCTGTATGCTTCTCTGACAGTCACAAGTATTGCAGCACCTGCATAAGCACAAACATCATCATCTTTACAGTGATAAAGAGACACTCCAGCTCAGGACTCAAATCCCCGGTGGATTTTATTTCAACAAATCAATGAAGCAAACTTCGGGAACTGGACACTGAAAGGTGGTCTAATGCTCCTGAAGGAGCCTGAGCTTCCTGACATACTTTTTGAGATTTTGGCACAAGGATGCAAGCTGTTTTAATGCAGCGCTTAATTCTGAAGAGGGCTTTAGTTATCCATTCAGCCAGCCAAGTCCATTCTCAGCAAATACATTTGCTGCAGAAATGACATTTGTTTCTGTGGGAAGTCTCCCACAGTTCTGAGCAGCTTGGAACTTCCCCATGTGAACAAAGCATCTACCTGTTTTTATTCCTCCCTTCCTCTGTTTTTAGGGAAAGACTGCCAACATTGGAGGCAAGGTTAACGGCAGACTTTCTTCATTACTCTTCTGTGGATAACTGGCTAGCTGAAAAAGTTCACATAGACATAGTCCAGCTGGCTGGACAAAAATGCACATCGCTCTCAGCTTATCTGAAGTAAAGCAAAAATATAACAGGAAGATTGCAGTGGGAAAAGAATGTTGCAGGTGGGAACAGATAACTACAGAAGAGAAACTAGGGGCAGGCTTGGTATTTAGGCAACTAACCAATAATGAGCTTAACTTTTGTAATATGTATGAGGTAATTATAAGAAGGCATAAAAGGTGACTGTAAGGCACAATAAACGAAGTCTGCTGATCACTCATATTGAGTGACTGTGTCTTCCCTCCGTCACAACAAATGGCGCCCGAACAGGGACCCTAGAGAGGGCTGAACCTGCGAGCCACGGTTCGACGGAGATTCGGGTACCGGTCCTGAAAGCAGCGCAGGAGGCGGCAGGGCACGGTCCCCGCGCCCGGGAGCACCTACAGAGGGTCCCGCCGGCCACGCGTCGCCGAAGTCTCGCAAAGGCTGCAACAGCGCTGCCGAAGGTGTGGAGAGACAAGCGACGTACGATTCGCTCATTTGCTTTTTAGAAAAGCGGAGCGTGCAGGACATAGATTGTAAAAAGGCATTACCCGGGTTATTAGCGTATGGGATAGCAGCCGGGACCCCCGCGGCAGCGGCGAGCGGCGGCGCGGCCCGGCAGGCCCCTTCCCGGCCGCGGTTTCTCTCCAAGGCGGCACCCCCCCCCCCACCCCCCTCCGATCGGCGCCATGGCGATGCAAGCGGCCAAGCGAGCTAACATCTGGCTGCCCCCAGAGGTCAATCGGATCCTTTATATTCGGAACCTGCCGTATAAAATCACAGCGGAGGAAATGTATGATATATTTGGGAAATACGGACCTATTCGACAAATCAGAGTTGGAAACACTCCTGAAACAAGAGGAACAGCTTAAACTTCTCAATGAAAACTACGGAATTGATTACAAACCCACCAAAAAAAGTGCTTCAGATGTCCCCTACGAGAAATGGGTTTCTGCCTTGAACTAGCAAACATCTCTGTGCTTAAAGAGAAGCCTTTTTGCCTTGATGGAGATAATTTATTCTGTATTCTGTATTTATGCTGTATTCTGAATGTGGAAATTGGTTGGGACTAGGAGGCTGGCTTAAAGGCATTTTGCAAACGGGATTATTATTTTTGATCATTATTGTAATAATAGTTTTTTGATCAAAACCAGCCAAAATTATTTGTAAGCATTAGGCATATCTGAAGAAAATGCCTTTATTTGAATCGGCAGTTAAGGTGTAGTTTAGTCTGATGCTGTGGTTTTATCTGCTCCTGGTGAATTTTTGAAGTGATGAAATCAGAGATACAAGGTATACTAAGAGTTACAAGGTAATAAGGTAATAATCTAAGTAAGGGTGCTGGCTTTTATATCTACAAGTGCAATATGCTTTTATGTAGCAGAGAGAAACTTTAACAATAATGTTACTTGAGGGAGATGTGCATGTGACAACTTGGGAAAATGGATATCACAACTGGAGTGCAACAGTGTTTCTATGTCTGGCAGAGTGAAATCTTTCAAGACCTGAGTTTAGACAGTCTAAAATAAATTGTTAGTATTCAGAAAACCCATCTTAAGCCTCTTTTGCTTACATAGTGTTATGGAAGTCAACTGCTATTGTAGAGAATTAATGATTTTTTAATACATATTAACAAATACTACTATTTTAACTTGAGGCAGTTAAGTGAGAAATACGTGTAGCATTTGAGGGAATGTCAGCATAAATCGCACTTACAGTAAGACTGCATTTTTAATTACTGTACTCGTTAACATTCGATGATGCCATAAGGCTAAGGCCTTTTATCACAGATTGGTTCTGAACTAAAAGGTGTGTGCACATGTAGATATGCACATTTGTGTTATTTTCCTTAATTGGCTACAAAATAATATAATTAGGTTGGGGACTAGATCTTGGGAATTTGTCTATTATACTGTTTGTTAAGGAACGTGTATAACACACAGCACCCATGTAGGCTTAGCTTGTGGCATAGTTATCAAATTTAGCATAGACATTCAGACAGATAAGCAAGGTAACTCTTCTTGTGTGTATCACCTACAAGCCATTATGGCTTAGTGTGTAAATCTGCATGTAACTGTTGAAAAATCCACTTATGAATGTATATAGCTTAGAACTAATTTTTTTCCCTTTGTTAATTCTTTGATATCAATGAGGTATTCTTCAGAAAATGTCTGGACTGGTTGGTTGCATAAGGGCAGTTGTTATTTGGACAGAAAATTGTTAATGATCAGGGATTTTCCACTAAAATATTTGCAAATATTCCTAGTCAAACATCAGGTTGGTTTCTTTTTGGGTTTTGAGCTTGCATTAGTCCAGGTTCAGAACTTTAAAATTACCTTTGAATTTTTTAAACTTTTTATATCACTGGAACAGAAAGAGCATCTAAATTAAAGCTTCAAGCTAACTTTATTTTTCAAGTGTTTCTGGAATTATCCTTCTGAACTGAGATTTTACAAGTTGGCCGTGTATTTTCCTGTGTTAAAACGCTGTTATTGAAAATGGTCAACCAGGCCTATGTTGCCCAAAATAAAAACGGGGGAATTGTGGATAACTGGCTAGCTGAAAAGGGTCACATAGACATAGTCCAGCTGGCTGGACAAAAATGCACATCGCTCTCAGCTTATCTGAAGTAAAGCAAAATACACTGTCTTTGGCTGTTTTTGTTACACAATAACAGGAAGATTTCGGTGGGAAAAGAATGTTGCAGGTGGGAACAGAAAACTACAGAAGAGAAACTAGGGGCGGGCTTGGTATTTAGGCAACTAACCAATAATGAGCTTAACTTTTGTAATATGTATGAGCTAACTATAACAAGGCATAAAAGGTGACTGTAAGAGACAATAAACGAAGTCTGCTGATCACTCATATTGAGTGACTGTGTCTTCCCTCCGTCGCGACACTCTTCTACCTCTGGACAACATCTCGCTCACCAGAAAAAACAATTGTCTGTCTCTGTTCCATGTTGTGCTGGACAAAAAAAGTTGAAGGCTGGAATCGTGAATCCCTCAAGATGGAAACATCTCTGGGGAAGGATGCAACTTGACAGATGTGACAAACTAAGTTACTACAGAGACAATAATAGCAAAGGATAATCCAGAACCTGTGGACTATCACGAATCCATTCTTACACAAATTTGCAGATAGAAGCAATGAGAAACACCGAATGACGCCCGTCATTTGTGTGAGTGATAGGTGTCTGGTCTTTGCTCCCATAAGGATGCAAAGCCTGCAGCAGAAGCGAGAAGGCAAAGCCATAACCGGGTTTTATTCCGAGACAGCTCACAGAACAGTGAAATAATTTACACAGCTCCACTCTGGACACCAAGTAATCCCAGAAAAGGTTTGTTTGCTAAGATACAATCTTTGTTCTACTGCCCTTAAACAGGCACGCAGACAAAACAGACAACCTAACTGTGCACGCTCTTAACAATCATGAGTGCAGCACAGGCATACTAAAACACAACAGCTCTCACCATTCTCTGAACAGGTGCCCAAGAGAATTTCACTGCACGGACCTTCGTAGACATTTTGGAAAAAACCCTCCAACATGTATGCCACATTAACTGTACCGATTCAAGCACTAAGAAGATGTAAAGGTTACTGAATGTCCTCTGACTCTGCCCCGTAACAGCTTTCACAGCTATCAGCATCCAAAGCATTTGGATCAATCATCTTTTCTTCTTCTTTCCCCAGTTCTAAGACAAAAGAGGATTCAAAGTGACGAGGCACATCAAGAAACACTATCTTGTACTTCTGCTCTACACACAGAAACTGTTCTACACATGAAGGAAATTATTTTTTTATCAGAATCTTCACATCCTGCACCCGAAGCTCACCTGAAAGAATGCACAGAGCCTGTTGAGCTGCAAAGTAAGATCAACAAGCAGAGTAGCATTTGTCATCTGAAGAACACCCTCCACAGAAAGAACCAGCAACCTGTAAGCCTTGCTGGAGCACTGATCAGATGTTACTTGCGCAAAGGCTTTGTTAAAACTTTGTCTAAAGCAGACCCAAACAGCAAATTGCAACCGATACAGGACCTGTTACACAAACAACATTTTAAATAGCAGACAGCAGTGCATAGCACATAATCCTGTCCCAAGATATGTAGGGAACACAGTTATACATTGCTGTGAAACTAGATCACAGTGGGAATCTCCCAAGCGGAAAACTGACACTCAGTTCTCCAGTACAACGATGCTGACAATGCACATGCATTAACCACTGGCTTACTAGAAATCTCCAAGGAATTTCTATCTTTGTCATGATTTTACAATTCTGCAAGTGTCTGTGCCACCTGTGTGTTGAATGCGCAGCCACAGTACAGCTGGGGCACAAACTCATAGAGTTTTATGTTCTTAAATGCAGAAGGCTGCAGAGGGACTCTTAACAGAGATGAGAGCTGGCAACAGCTGAAACCTGCCAAATGGCAAGACATGCCTCCAAAAAACTCAAACAGGACCTTTGTTTTCCCAAAAACCAAAACAAATACGAAAGGTCTGTAAACTTTGGAGTTCAGAATAAGTGAGCCAAGGAACTGTGTGTCTAAAATTTTCAGAAACATGGGTTCTTATTAGAAGAGGCCCCTTAAAACCAGGCTGTTTCACTCACAAATCCTGAAGGACAGGACCAAGTCTGCTAGATTACAAAAGCCCTCTAAGGCTCACTGTCTAGGTATCACCACACTACCCCCTTACGAGCCTCGAAAAGGTGGCTTCTTGGATAACTAAGGCTGAGGCAGGTGATAAGTGAGACACTGCTGAGGGGACAAAATGTTATCGGGACCTTCTTTGTTGAGATTAGGAAGTATAGCAGGTGGACAGAAGTGAGTATTAAAGACATCTGTATTAGCCACAGAAAAAAAAGAGATTTTAATTAGAAAGTATGAAATATGCATGAAAATCAATCGTTAACCTCACTTCTTTATGGTAGTTATGATCAAGCAAATAAAAACTTTTAGGAAAATATACCCATTCTTAAACCACTGTATGAGGCTTTTACTTTCTACAGCTTACAACATTCAAACAAGTCGAGAGTACAATTAAGAATTCAACCAGTATGGGTTTGGATCCTGCAATTACACTAAAAGATAGTGTCAGGAAGAATGCAGCTTAATAATTCCTATGCTTTGTCAAAGCCATGATTCCTGCCATTTGAAGAACACCTGTACAACACATGGAGTCTTTCAAGATACAGCAACTAGTAACAGCTTTCTGAATGTAATCGGTAGCTGCCTGTCAAGTTGTCTCACAGAACACCCAGAGGTACTGCACACAGCTTAGATACTATAAAGAAACCGCAGTACATAAAACCCCACATGCAAAGTTTCCTGCTGTTAACATGGTCCTCTACTTGCATGCAGATATGCATACAGATATTCCACATGACGCTGGAAAACTCGGTCCATGTTAAAAGGAAGGAAACAGTAAATAAAAATAATAATAAAAAAATTCAATCCTCTATCGCCATCCAATGGATATTAATAAGATGACATCTCAGCACAGAATGCAACCTACCATAGAAATCATTAAGCTATTAACTATTTCAATGTAACTATGATCAGGAAAAGCCTCCACATACTACTCAATAATATTTAGGTATGCTTTACTAAATTTAAGGTTAACATTAAAGAAAATGTATTTTTAACTAAGATATTTAAAGCACTGAAGCAGCTAAGTGGCAGAACCAGGCCTCATCCCTAGCGTAGCCCTAATCCAAGGCTGGTTTAAAACCCAGTCCAGTTAATCAGTGGGAGAACAGAGAAGAAACAGATGATCAGTTTGTGCACACAGGTGCTCTCAGGAACACAGGTGTTTATAGAAAAATTGGTGTATGTGAATAGGAACTGCTCGTTCAAAGACTAAGCGCGCTTGAAGGAGCGTGTGAGTTAAAGCAGGCAGAAAGAAGATCACAATCCAAGGAGGAGCTTGGAACCGAGGCAGAGACTGGAACCGAGCAGGTGAATCAACTGGAACAGAGTCAGGTGATGGATTCACAGAACCGATAGGACCAAAGGAAACTCCTAAAAACTTCAGACATTGACTAATGATCTGATAAGCGTATATAAGCTGTGCTGTATCCCTTGGTTCTCTGCCACTCACTGGGGTGGTGGCCCAGCTCTGAGTCGTGACTAAAGCAAGCCCAGCGGTAACCACGTCTGCGTGCATTTTTCCTTTACCAGTCAATACTGCTATAGTTGCCATTTAAATAACTGACTGAACATCAAGTGTTACTAACAGAAACTGATAATCATAGAGTTTCACAAAAATGGGTGTACTCTTCCAATCTAACTTGCCACACGTGTGGTGGGAATCAAACTAGCCATGTAATTTTTCCAGACAGCAGAAGAAATTGCTTGCTGCATGCAATACAATTTGATCGCTTTCAAAATGCCTCTCCTGGATGAGACTGTTTGCTCCCTCCAAGTTTCTCTTCCTCTCTGTTGATAATATAAGGAACGAGAGCAATCGGTTCAGACAGAGTAATCCCAGTGGAGGCCGTCAACACAAGTAAGGCAGGAGGCCTACATGTGTTAACAGAGAATTAGATACAGAAAAGCAGGGTTTGACCCCAGACATTACATTTGTCATGCCACAGCCTCTGAATACAGGAAGGCTGCTAAGTGACGCAACAGTAAGAACGCTATCACCACACTTCTGTGACAACAGGAGAAGCTCTTGTACCTACCCATTGTTCAGCTCTTGGCTTAGTTTAGCCTTTAAGCTTTTAAGAACAGAAAAGTTAAATCTGAGTTACAACAAATCAGCAAATTTAGTTCATGCCAATACACAGAACTACACTATCTTCCAGAACAGATAATAAGGACCTCACATTTTAGAAAGACAAAGTCAGGACAGTATTACCATTAATTTCAACACTACCAGAATCGTTCCCGGTTTGTATTGAAGTACAACAGTAAGTCATAACATGTAAAAAAAACGCAGAGGAGAGGTTTATGTAGCCAAGGACCACTTACTCCAACTCGTAACTGATAAATCAACTGAAATCTATTGATCGGGTATGCATTAACACACACAAAGCAAATGTAGTAAGATGCAAGTTTAGGCTTAAGGGTCAAGTCAGTGGAGCCTTCCCTGGAGAGAGGCTCTTTCCTCTAATCAGCTTGTCCCATTTGTCAGCCTCCTAGGATTTAAAGATGCAACCAAAGTCGAGTTTTGCCAGAGCAGCTGCTTGATTTCTAGTAGGAAAAGCCTGTTCACTCAGCAGCTTTGCTCCTTGTGGATAACTGACTAGCTGAAAAGGGTCACATAGACATAGTCCAGCTGGCTGGACAAAAATGCACATCGCTCTCAGCTTATCTGAAGTAAAGCAAAAATACACTATCCTTGGCTGTTCTTGTTACACAATATCAGGAAGATCACGGTGGGAAAAGAATGTTACAGGTGGGAACAGATAACTACAGAAGAGAAACTAGGGGCGGACTTGGTATTTAGGCAACTAACCAATAATGAGCTTAACTTTTGTAATATGTATGAGGTAATTATAAGAAGGCATAAAAGGTGACTGTAAGGCACAATAAACGAAGTCTGCTGATCACTCATATTGAGTGACTGTGTCTTCCCTCCGTCGCGACAGCTCCTGAAATGCATCAATGAGTCCTTGTCCCAATTTCAGAGGGACCAGGCAAAAACTTGCCTCGCAAAATTACTGAGTATAATATATATATACGCACACACAGAGAAGTTTGCCTGATCTGCCAGTGTAACAGATTTGTGTCCTATAAACTCTTCAAGAGTTTGTGGTGTTTAAAACGCTGTGAATTCAGCTGTCCCTTGTTCCCATGAATATCATAGCAGGCATATGGTGATGGAAAGGCTATGAGAGGATCCATCCAAGAATGGCAGAACAGCATCTTACCGTGTCTCTCGGCTTCTGGAGTCACATGGTTGGCAGCTTTATCCAAGTGTTGTTTAAACAGCTTGTGCTCTACATCCTGCTGCTGCTCTCCTGTTACATCCATGGCATCGACACTCAAATCTGAAAGCAGTGAGCAAGGAAAGCGGTCTATGAACACACATTTGTTATGGCCTGTGGCAAGCAGAGGAAGTGAAAAGACAGAATCTTTCAGCCAGCAGGGTAAGAACTTACCAAACCGGAAGAGTGTGTACAACTAGGGCCAAGTGACCGACAGGGAATAAAACACAAGGTGCAGCACGCTAAATGACCTTCCCAGGTACGGGGTTTGGTTTGGTGTCCCAGAAGGACCATTTCCAACTTCCAAGAAAGCATTACCCTGAAAGGTAGACATGCTTAATAAGGCAAAAAGCCAAAAGCAAAGCCCTCAAAGCCCAGAAACATTCTTGGGAACACAGGAGTTAAGCCTAAAATTGGTTGAAAGCTGCCTCCTACCTCTTCCCCCACCACCTTTCCCCCTTCAACATCAGCACATTTCCTTGTGATCCCTTTTCACAAAAAAAAGATTGAGGCCTGTGGTATCAGCTTGGTACCGAAGCACCACAACGCGCTTGCTGGCTACATGCTCTTTCAGAAGGCTGACAGCTTCTCTGCACACAACAGCAGAGGCTTCCAGTCTCTCTGGCCTTCCCACACCCTATGAAATGTGAGGAAGGCAAAGACTGATAACATCTCAGGGGGTCAGGAGGAAGTCAAGATGCACTACATCTAGAGCCTAACGCATTACCCAAAGGAATTACCACAACAGAACAAGAGGCAGGAACGATTGGTAGACAGGCAGATAACATGCATGGCAATAATACCCAGTCAGACTTGAAGGACTTCCAGTCACTTCATCCCGCAACTTTGTTTTGCGTTTAGTTAAAAGGTAATCAGATTCTTAATGCTCATTCTGCTTTTATAACTTCTGGAGAAAGGCTAACACGTGGTATTGGCATTACAGTCAGAATTCAAGTACCCAAATCACGGCAAAGCTGTGCCTTGCCAAGTGACTTCCAAAGCAGGCTCTCGCGCCCTTCAACAGGACAGTCAAATCTGGAGTCCCAAGGGAACTCTGTGCCAGCTCTGTCAGTGCGACTGAGCTCTCTGACAAAGTACACCACCATACAGAAATGTAAGTGGGTTTATACCTCAGGCTCATTTACAATCTAGAAAAATAATACTGCCCGACTGGACGTGCTGGTTTAAGCGCCCAGCAGGCCTGGCTGTGTAACCACGAGGCACCACCAATTCCTCCCCGTCTGCTTCCCAAGCAGCAGCGCAGCACTCGGAAGCAGTGAGCACACAGAGCCTGTGGGCCCTTGGCAAGTACAGAAGTTATCCCTCCGTGGTCAGCAGTCCGACTCACAAGCACAAGGCATATGTGGAAAAGTAACATCTAGAGTGACCTTCAGTTTCACTCCCCTTGATTTGTCAACGTACAATTCTGGATGAACCCAGGTACAAAGAAAAAACAAAAGAGCCCCATTTCACTGGGAAGCAAACCAAAAGGCCTCTTCCCCTCGGCTGCTCTGACCAAGGAGCTGACTGTCACGACACAGGATCAGCGAGACACCTGAGCTGCTGCCTCCCAACCTTCCCCTGTAGTTAGATGCTTGCCCTTTGTAATACTTTTTAGAGAAATCAGCAGTCGGGGGCGAGCGGTGGGGATTCCACCGCCGGCTTTCCTTTCTTTCTCGTCTGCTCGCAGAGACGGGAAGAGGCTCCTGAGCCACCCCCCTGCGACAGCGTTACCGCAGGTCCCAAGGCAGCCTCTGCGGCCCGCTGCCACGGCACCGGCCAGCGGCTGGGGGAAAGACAAAGCCCCGCGCAGAGCTGCGGCGGCTGCCCGGTCAGCCCGGAGGCGGCGGGGGGGCGGCAGGGCGCCGCGAGCCGATCCCCTCCCGAGCCCCACCGCCACAAGGGAGCACCGGGGCTGCTCCGCCGCCGCTCCTCGCCTCCTCGCTTAGGTAGCGGCGCAGCTCCGAGAAAAAAAAAGCAGCACCGTGAGCAGCCCGCTGACCACCGTCACTGCCGGGGAGACGAGAATCGCCGGCAGCCCCACCGGTCCCGGGCCGGGCCGCCTGCCCGCTTACCTCAGCCCGCCCGCCGGCACCAGGCGCTCCCTGCCGCGGCTGAGCGCCAGCCCGCCACGTCCCCTCCAGCCGGTCGCTGTCCGCCGGCCACGCCCGGGCTCGCCGCCGGCCCCCGCCCCACCCTCAGCCCGACCGCTCACCCAGCGCGCCGACCCACGTCCCGGGCCGAAAGTCTTCCAGGCTCCCGGGGAAGCCCCGCACCGCCACAACCGCCCCAGGGTGCCGCGCGGGCCGGAAATAAACCCACGTTCCGGGGCCGGGCCGGGCCCGCCGCCGGCCCCGCCCCCGCCCGCCGGCCCCGCCCCCGCCCGCCGGTCCCGGCCCCTCCCCGCCAGGCAGCGTGGCCGGGAGCTGACCGAGGAGGGGATGGGGCTCCCGGTCTGCGCCGGGGCGGGCGGGGGCTCGGTGCTGTCGCGGGCTCCTCTGAGCCTGCCGGCCCTCGAGTCTCTGCAGGGGCCGCCCGCGGGGTGCAGGCTGTGCTGAGAGCGGCTACCTGGGGGAGAGGGGGCGGGGAGAGGCAGGCGGAGGAAAGACCCCCTCTCCTTTGTCCCACCTTCCAGCCCTGCCGTGTACTCTGCACCCCTTCATTCTGGTAACACCTCACTTTCCCGTCACAGGGAACGGCTATGAACTCAAGAGGTTAAACCGTGCAACAGCTCATAATGGCTTACTTGTGCAGGGGAAAACCTTGTATGAGCTTTTCCTAAGTCACACATTCACACCACTCACTTTTTCCTACTCAAAAAGTGCACACCTACAAAATCTCTTCTATTTAAAAAAAAATGTATTTAAAATTGCTGTTACTAACGTGCTTCTAAATGCAAACAGAGCAAAAGCACCCCTATTTCCCACAGCAAATTGTAATGCGTCATACGGAAATGATATAACAGCTTGAGCCACGTGGGTGCTTTTGCATACGGAGGCAATAAGTATTAATGCCTTGGCTGCGAGTGGGAAAAGGGCAGAGCAATGTGAACCCTGCAGCCGCAGCGAGCAGCTCCCGCGGTTCCGGTGGTGTAAACTGGGATGAGATCTCGGCCTGTACTCACCGTGTCAGTGCTCAACACAGGGTTGGTGGAGCGCTGCTGCCATCTGGCGAAAAACATTTGAGTACTGCAGCCGCCCGGTTGGTGGAGCGCTGCTGCCATCTGGCGAAAAACATTTGAGTACTGCAGCCGCCCGGTTGGTGGAGCGCTGCTGCCATCTAGCGAAAAACATTGGGTACCGCAGTCGCCCGGTTGGTGGAGCGCTGCTGCCATCTAGCGACACAAAATTGAGTACTACAGCCACGCGCTTAGTGGAGCGCTTCTGCCATCTAGCGAAAAAAAAAAAAGGGTACTGCAGCCGCCCGGTTTCTGGAGCGTTGCTGTCATCTAGCGAAAAAATTTGGGTACTGCAGCAGCGCGATTGGTGGAGCGCTGCTGCCATCTGGCAACCAAAAATTGGTACCAGACCACCGTGCTCGAACGCGTGTCCTCTGCGCGGGAAGGATTCTACCGTTGGCGTGACGCGAACCTGGGTCGTTACAGTCGATCCCCTTCTGCGCATGCCCTGCCCTTAGTTTGCCAGAAACGCTACTACGCATGTGTAAAAGCGGAATTTGTAATACGCATACGTAGCCACAAACACCGCCCCGCGGCGTCAAGCCGATTCTGCACATGCGCTGCCCTTAGTTGTGTCAGAAACGTTACTATGCGTGCTTAAAAGCAGATTTTGTAATACGCATACTTAGCCACAAACCCCGCCTCTAGCTGTCAAACCAATTCTGCCCATGCGTTGCCCTTAGTTTTGCCAAAACCGATACTACGCATACGTGAAAATGGATTTCGTAATACGCATACGTAACCACAAACCCCGCCTCGTGGTGTCAACCCCATTCTGCGCATGCGCTGCCCTTAGCTTAGCCAGAAACCGCACTGTGCATGATTAAAAGGTGATTTTGTAATGCACATGCGCCGCCGGAAACCACGCCCCCAGGCATCTGGCCCATTCTACGCATGCGCTGCCCATAGTTTTGCCAAAAATCCAACTACCCATGCGTAAAATGCAATTTCGTAAGACGCATGCGCCAAAGGAAACCATGCCCAACGGTGTCAAGCCAATTCTGCGCATGTGCTGCCCTTAGTTTTACCAGTAATCCCACCACGCATGCGCAAAATGCGATTTTGTAATGCGCATGCGCCTCCAGAAATGACGCCCCGCGGCGTGAAGCCGACTGTACGCATACACTGAACCTAGTTGGCCAGTAAGGCTATTGGGCATGCGTATTAGGGTTAGGGTTAGGGTTAGGGTGGGACTCATGGGTTAGGGTTAGGGGTTAGGGTTAGGGATAGGCTTAGGGTTAGGGGTTAGGGTTAGGGTTATGTTTAGGGTTAGGGTTAGGGATAGGCTTAGGGTTAGGGGTTAGGGTTATGTTTAGGGTTAGGGTTAGGGATAGGCTTAGGGTTAGGGTTAGGGGTTAGGGTTAAGGGTTAGAGTTAGGGTTAGAGTTAGGGTCAGGTTTAGGGATTAGGTTTAGGGTTAGGGTTAGGGTAAGGGTTAGGGCTAGGTTAGGGTTAGGGTCAGGGTTAGGGTTACGTTAAAGGTTAAGATTATTGTTAAGGGTAGGGTAAGGGTTAGGGTTAGGGTTTAGGGTTAGGGTTAGAGATAGGGTTAGGATTATGGTTAGGGTTAGGGTTAGGGTTAGGTTAAAGTCAGGGTCAGGGCCAGGGTCATGTCTGGGTTAGGGTTCGGGTTAGGGTTAGGGTTAGTGTTAGGGTTAGGGCTAGTGTTAGGGTTAGGGTTTAGGTTAGGGTTAGGTTAGGGTTAGGGTTAGTGTTAGGGTTAGCGTTAGTTTAGGTTTAGGGTTATGTTTAGAGTTAGGGAGAGGGTTAGGGTCAGGGTTACGGTCCGGATTAGGGTTTAGGTTTAGGGTGAGGTTCAGCGTTAGGGTTAGGGGTTAGGTTTAGGTGTTAGGGTTAGGGTTAGGGTTAGGGTTAGTGTTAGGTATAGGGATAAGGCTAGGTTTAACCCTAATGCTAACCGTAACTCTAACCGTAACCCTAACACTAACCCAAAGCCTAAACCTAAGCCTAAGCGTAAACCTAACCTTAACCATAATACTAACCCTAACCCTAACCCTAAACCCTAACCCTAACCCTAACCTTAACACAAATCCTAACTCTAACCCTTACCCTAACCCTAACCGTAATCTTAACCTTTAACATAACCCTGTCCGTAACCCTAACCCTAACCCTAACCCTAACCTTAACACAAATCCTAACTCTAACCTTTACCCTAACCCTAATCTTAACCTTTAACGTAACCCTATCCTTAACCCTAACCCTAACCCCAAACCTAACCCTAACCCTGACCCTAACCCTAACCCTAACCCGAACCCTAACCCTAATCATAACCCTAACCCTAACCTTAAGTCTAAACCTAATCCTAACCCTAAACCCCAAACTCTTACCCTAACCTTAACACTAACCCTAACCCTTACCCTAACCCTAACTGTAATCTTAACCTTTAACGTAACCCTGTCCGTAACCCTAACCCTAACCTAACCCTAACCGTAACCATAGCCCTAACCCTAACCGTAACCTAACCCTCACCCTAACCCTAACCCTAACGCAAACCCTAACCAACCTAACCCTAACCCTAACTGTAACTGTAGCCCTAACCCTAACCGTAACCTAACCCTAACCATAACCCTAACCCTAACGCAAACCCTAACCAACCTAACCCTAACCCTAACCCTATCCCTAACCCTAACACTAACCGCAATTCTAACCCTAACCGTAACCTAATTCTAATCTTAATCCTAACCCTAACCCTAACCCTAACTCTAACCATAACGCTAACCCTAAACCTAAACCTAACTGTAACCCTAAACCAAACCCTAACCCTAACCCAAGCCTAACCTAACCCTAACCCTAACCTTAACCCTAACCCTAAACTCTAAACCCTAACCTGAAAACTAAGCCTAAACCTATACCTAACTCTAACCCTAACCCTAACCATAAGAAATCCTAACCCTAACGCTAAAGCGTAAGAAAATGTAACCCTAACTCTAAACCCTAACCCTAACCCTAAAACTAAGCCTAAACCTAACTCTAACCCTAACCTTAAGAAATCCTAACCCTAACTCTAAAGCGTAAGAAACCCTAAACCTAACCCTAACCCAATCCCAAACCCTAACCCCAACCCTAACCCTAACCCTAACCCTAACCGTAGCCGTAACCCTAACCATAACCTAATCCTTACCCTAACCCTAACCCTAACCCTAACCCTAACCCTAACCTAACCCTAACCCTAAGGCTAGCTGCAACCCTAACCCTAACCATAACCAAATTCTAACCCTAATCCTAACCCTAACCATAACCCTAAGTCTAACCCTAAGAAGCATCTAACCCAAACCGTAACCCTAACCTTAACCCTAACCCTAACCCTAAAATGAGTCTAACCCTAAACCTGAGTCTAAACCTAACACTGAGTCTAACCCTAACCCTGAGCCTAAACCATAAGCGTAACCCTATCTCCTAACCCCTAACCCTAACCCGAACCCTTATCCTAACCCTAACCCTAACCCTAACCCTAACCCTAACCCTATCCCTAACCCTAACCCTAAACATAACAATAACCCTAAACATAACCCTAACCCTGACCCTGACCCTGACCCTGACCCTAAGCTAACATTAACACTATCTGTAAACCTAATAATAACACTAACGCTGACCCTAACCCTAACCCTAAGCCTATTCCTAACCCTAACCCTAAATCTAACGCTAACCCTAACTGCAACCCTAACACTAATGCTAAACCTAACCCTAACCCTAACCCTAAATGTAAACCTAAACCTAACCCAAACCGTAACCCTAAACTTAACCCTAAAATGAGTTTAACCCTAAAATGAGTCTAACCCTAACCCTGAGCCTAAACCATAAGCGTAACCCTATCTCCTAACCCCTAACCCTAAACCGAACCCTTATCCTAACCCTAACCCTAACCCTAACCCTGAGTCTAACCCTGAGTCGAAACCTAACCCTAACCCTAAACCCTAACCTAACCCTAACCCTAACCCTAAGCCTAACCCTAAGCCTAGCCCTAACTGTAAACCTAACCCTAACCCAAACCCTAACCCTAAACCCTAACCTAAACTGTAACCCTAACCCTAACTCTAAACCTAACCCTAACCCTAAACGTAAGCTGAAACCTAAGCCTTATTTTAACCCTATAAATAACCCTAAGAAATCCTAACCCTAACCGCAAACCTAACTCTAACCCTAACCCTAATCCTAATACTGACCCTAAACCCTAACCAGAACCCTACCCTAACACTAATCCTAATGCTAATCCTAACCCTAACCCTAAACATAAACCTAACCCTAACCCAATCCGTAACCCTAACCCTAATCCTAACCATAACCATAACCCAAACCCTGACCCTAACCCTAACCCTAACCCAAACCCTACCCTAACCCTAACCCTAACCCTAATCCTGACCCTAAACCTAACCCTAACTCTAAACCGTAACCCTAACCCTAACCCTAACCCTAAGCCTAAACCTAACCCTAACTCTCACCCTAACCCTTAGAAACCCTAACCCTAACCCTAAGTGTAAGAAAACCTAACCTTAACCCTAACCCTAACCCTAACCCTAACCCTAACCCTAACCCTATCCCTAACCCTAACCCTAAACATAACAATAACCCTAAACATAACCCTAACCCTGACCCTGACCCTGACCCTGACCCTGACCCTGACCCTGACCCTAAGCTAACATTAACACTATCTGTAAACCTAATAATAACACTAACGCTGACCCTAACCCTAACCCTAAGCCTATTCCTAACCCTAACCCTAAATCTAACGCTAACCCTAACTGCAACCCTAACACTAATGCTAAACCTAACCCTAACCCTAACCCTAAATGTAAACCTAAACCTAACCCAAACCGTAACCCTAAACTTAACCCTAAAATGAGTTTAACCCTAAAATGAGTCTAACCCTAACCCTGAGTCTAACCCTAACCCTAACCCTAAACCATAAGCGTAACCCTATCTCCTAATCCCTAACCCTAACCCGAACCCTAACCCTAACCCTTACCCTAACCCTAAACCTAACCCTAACCCTAATCCTAACCCTAACCCTTACCCTAACCCTTACCCTAACCCAGAGTCTAACCCTGAGTCTAAACCTAACCCTAACCCTAAACCCTAACCTAACCCTAACCCTAAGCCTAACCCTAAGCCTAACCCTAAGCCTAGCCCTAACCGTAACCCTAACCCTAACCCAAACCCTAACCCTAAATCCTAACGTAAACTGTAACCCTAACCCTAACTCTAAACCTAACCCTAACCCTAAACGTAAGCTGAAACCTAAGCCTTATTTTAACCCTATAAATAACCCTAAGAAACCCTAACCCTAACCGCAAACCTAACTCTAACCCTAACCCTAATCCTAATACTGACCTTAAACCCTAACCAGAACCCTACCCTAACACTAATCCTAATGCTAATCCTAACCCTAACCCTAACCCTAACCCTAACCCTAACCCTAACCCTAACCCTAAACATAAACCTAACCCTAACCCAAACCGTAAACCTAACCCTAATCCTAACCATAACCATAACCCAAACCCTGACCCTAACCCAAGCCCTACCCTAACCCTAACCCTAATCCTGACCCTAATCCTGACCCTAAACCTAACCCTAACTCTAAACCGTAACCCTAACCCTAACCCTAAGCCTTAGAAACCCTAAGTGTAAGAAAACCTAACCCTAACCCTAACCCTAACCCTAACCCTAACCCTAACCCTAACCCTAACCCTAAGCCTTAGAAACCCTAAGTGTAAGAAAACCTAATCCTAACCCTAACCCTAACCCTAACCCTAACCCTATCCCTAACCCTAACCCTAAACATAACCCTAACCCTAACCCTGACCCTGACCCTAAGCTAACATTAACACTATCTGTAAACCTAATCGTAACACTAACGCTGACCCTAACCCTAAGCCTATTCCTAACCCTAAACCTAACGCTAACCCTAACTGTAACCCTAACACTAATGCTAACCCTAACCCTAAATGTAAACCTAAACCTAACCCAAACCATAACCCTAACCCTAATCCTAACCATAACCATAACCCAAACCCTGACCCTAACCCTAACCCTAACCCAAACCCTACCCTAACCCTAACCCTAACCCTAATCCTGACCCTAAACCTAACCCTAACTCTAAACCGTAACCCTAACCCTAACCCTAAGCCTAAACCTAACCCTAACTCTAACCCTAACACTAACACTTAGAAACCCTAAACCTAACTCTAAGCGTAAGAAACCCTAACCTTAACACTAACCCTAACACTAACCCTAACCCTAACCCTTACCCTGACCCTGACCCGGACTCTGACCCTGACCCTGACCCTGACCATGACCCTGACCCTAAGCTAACGTTAAACCTTACCGTAACCCTAATCGTAAAACTAACTCTGACCCTAACCCTAAGCCTATTCCTAAGCCTAAACCCTAACCCTAACCCTAACGTACTCCAACAGCACGCGCTTGGAGTCATTTTGTCACCACCTCAAGCCCCGTTGCGAGGCCAAGGCCCACAGCAGCACAGTGGGGCGGCTCCTGCCCATTTCCAGTCCAGAAGCTGCTGGACTTCTTTAGCCGGCTGCAGGAGCTCCTGCAGTACCTAAGGGGAAAAACGGTGTGAGCAGCAGGACAAACGGCACGCAGGGCAGGCTGCAGTGTGCCACCACCGTTTCCTTTGGGGCAATGCCTGCCGATGCAAAGGCCACCTCAGCGTCAAAGGGCTGCTCTGCCCTGCGCCCGTGCCTCGGGAGGCACACACCTGATGAGGCTGACCACATGCTTGAAATAAAATGTTTCGGTGCTCACAGCAAACCAGGCTTCAGCTCAAGTCAGTCTCCTGTGCGAGGCAAGGACTTCCACGCCCGGCACCTGCCAAGCGAGGCAGGCTGCAGGCAGACAAGGCGGGCACAAAGGGAAAGAGTCCCTGCAAAGGGCTGCAAGTGGGCCTGCTCAGGGAGGAGGGGGAGGCTGCACTGGAGGAAGGGAACACAGGTCACCACGGGCTGGAGGGCTTGGGGAAAGGAGCTGGAAACACAGAACGTCTTTGGCCAGCTCCTGGTGGGATCCCGCCGCGCTTGTGGATGAGCCACAAGTGACCCTGAAACTGGACTCTCATGACCCAGGACAGACGCGTCTAGAAAGACCCAAGGGTTGCGCTGAGGATTTGGGGAAGGAGCTTGCCTTCGAGCCCCACATATGCCACAGACTTCATTTCCATCCTGTCATGTGAGGCATATGTGAACACGCTGTGCTTTTGTATCTCAGGAGCAAACGTGTGCTGCTGTTTCACTGGCAGACATGCAATCCTTTTCCTGTCAATCTGGTTTGCCCTTCAGATGCATTGTGCCAGTGTCTGTGTGCCTTTGTGTCTCTGGCTCTTTGGAATGCAGCAAGAGAAGCATGGGAAGAGCAGCTGCCACATCCCTCAGGCTGGGATAGGACCAGCCTCCCAGGTGCCCCCCTCATTCAGCTCTACCGGGCCTGACAGCAGAAATCCCCCCACGTAAAGGACAAGGTAGATGCAATGTCCTCTGCATATGCAAACACTTCCTGGTATATAATGTGGACCCTCGAGAACCGGGTGTGCATGTTAGGAGGAACAATCCCCCATGCGCCCAGAGCAGCATTAACCTGCTGTCAGCTTTCCAAACTCTCCTTTGCCTGGGAGAGTTTTCCCCCTTATGATTGTTGGGAAGAGAATCTGGTGACCCAGATGGGACCCGCTTTCCAGAACCTCGACAGACCACAGGGATCGTGAGGACTCCAAGCACATGCCAGAGTATTTGTGGGGAGGCCCTGCGATTCGCTGGCTGGGTGAGTCTCCGTGACAGCTCTTTGGGATAACGTCTTTTGGGAAGACGGCTGACCGTGAGCCGTAGGGGCGCCAGCCATCCAGCAGGACACTAAGGAGTTTCTCTTTACAGAGGGACCTGCGGGCTCCGGCCCACGGCTTTTCCGTATGGCATGTCGCGTGTCGTGGCTGGCAGAGATGCCCAGGCAGGGGCCTGGCCCTGGATCGTCAGCATCCAGAATCCCTGGCAAGCGGGCACGGGTCATAGCTGCGGAGGCTCCCTCATCAGCGCACAGTGGGTCCTGACAGCAGCCCACTGCTTCATCGAGGCCAGGTAAGGTGCTGCCGGGAACGCGCATAGCCCCACAACACTAGCGCTTGCCCCGTGCGCAGCAGCACGGGCTACTCCCGCCCCATTTCCTCGCAGGACGCCCAGGGCCTGGGTGCTCCTTGAGCCTGAGGCACGCGAGGCCAGTCCCACCCTCCCGAGCGCTGCTCTCCTCTCTCCCTCGGCAAGCGGAAGGCAGGGCAACTGCTGGGCTGCTGCAGCACGTGGCTGTGCTCCCTCTGAGTCCTCTCCCCATTTGCCTTCCAGCTACATCACCATGTGGCGCGTGGTGATCGGTGCCACCCGGCTGACTCAGCTGGGCCCTGAGGCCCAGGTGCGCAACATCAAGCGGCTGCTCCTTCACCAAGGCTACAGTAACATCACGCAGAGGAACGACGTTGCCTTGCTGGAGCTGGACCAGCCTGTGCAGTGCAACGCCTACGTTCAGCTTGCCTGCGTGCCCGATGCCTCGCTGAGAGTCTCGCAGCTGAAAAACTGCTACATCAGCGGCTGGGGTGCCACGACTGCAAGATGTGAGTACCGCGGAAGTACTCGTGTGCCGAGCGCAAGCTTGGCACGCTCAGGGCCATTGCTTGGGCTTCCTGACAGCAGAGACCAGAGCCCCAGTCAGGCTGTGGGGACGTATGCCTCTTGAGAGATGGGCCTGAGCCCTTTCCGCAGAGCAAGGCGGAAGGGAAATGCTTTTCTTTGGGATAATGGCGACATTGGTCATTAATGCTGAGGTTGCTTACAAAGATGTCGTAGCGCATTGTGGGTTAGGGTCCCACCGGGTATTTGAAGTGCAACTTTTGTAATCCATATGCTATAGTCGGGGATGCGCAGAACCCGGATAGTAGCTATTGCTAATCTGCACCTCTCTTGGATTTTATTTGCTGGATTTTGCCTCTGTTCAGTTTTGTTTGCCAGGTTTTGTTTATCTATTGGATGTATGAGCTTTTGAAACTTTGTGGCATGGGACCTGGACATTCTACTAGAGTGGATGTTCTTCAGTGTTCTCCTTCCGGGTGTCTATTAAGACACGGGAGCAAGATAGAGGGTGACCCTTTCACACAGAAAAAGTGGACAGACTCTTGTCATCACTGGTGGCCCTTGTATACCTCAGATGATTTGGAGAAACGGCCTAGGAAGGGAAGCATAAACTCTGCTACGGTATGGCAATTGGTGTTGTTTTGGTAGATGTGAAGGAAAATGGCATGAAGTCCCATAAGTGGATCTGGGGTTTTTGCCTTAAGAAATGGTTGTGGGTTTGGGTTTTTTTTTTGCCTTAAGAAATCTCACAGGATTTCCTCGCAGGATCCCCTCGCAGGGACCCCTTGCAGGAACCCCTCACAGGGCCTCCCCCCTCCATTTTCAGACCATGCACCTGGCTTTGGAGCTGTGATGGCTGCCTGCCAGCACTGCCTGTGAAGCTTGAAAAGGTATTTATAAATAAACAATTAATTTAGTGGCTGCAAAGGGCAGTGAAATCAGCTAGCTGCCAGTTAGCTGCAGAGGTTTGTAAAGATGAATAAAGCTGCAGCTAACTAACTAATGGGCCTGTTTCACAAAGGTGAGAGAAAGGTGTGCTTAACCAGGAATGTGAGAGTTGGCAGGTGGGATCAGGCTTGGGTCACCTCTCCTGCCCACCACAGTCTGGCTCTGGTGGTCCTGGGCTCTGTATTTTAGAGCAAGGCACCAGAGCCCCGCGGTGAGCAGATAAGTATCTCATGCCAATGGTAGACAAGAGCTGAAGATCCCCAAGACATCAGGCTTACAGCCACACCTCTGTTCAGATTCCTGGGACACCTCCTTGAAACTTCAGCTGTTTGAGGGAAAAAAGCAATGAACCCAATCCTGACCTGTCAGGGCTCTTTTACCTTGCTCTCAGTGGAGTTATCCAGAGTGCAAACTCTCTAAACCAGCTTTATAGAAGCTCTTATTTACACAACTTTTTTTTTTTAAAAAAAACAAAAACAAAAAACCCCAAAAAAACCCACCAGGGTAAGACACCAACACCTACTTGGAATGAGGAGATAGGGGGTTTTGTGCTGAAATAGATTTAACTATTCAAGTGCTATGCAGGATTCTGGAGGTTTTGCTGTTGTCGGCCATGGGTCTGCTGGTACGTTAGATGTGTTGAAAGGGTTTTGTGATAAGCAGGCAAAGCCCTGTGGCCTGATTCTTCTAGGATTCTTCAGGAAAGACAAGTGCAAAGCTTCAGCTGGGTGAAACCAGGACTAGGCTGCTAATGGACAGCCATCGATTTACCCCTTCAGCTCTACCACTGAGATACACAGCTCTTTGGGGCTTGTGTGCCCTGACCTGGCCGTGAGCAGAAGAGTTTCCCTGTGCAGGCAGCAGCGGGTGGGCTGGGTGACAGGGTAAGCTCGCAGGGGTTTGAGGCTGTGGAACTGTGTGGTCTCATATCCTTCTCAACACCAAGGGCATGGGAAACAGGAATGCCTTCTCTGGTGTTATCCAAGCAGTTGCAGAGCCCCTCAGTACCTGTCTAGTAGGACACACTCAGAAAAACTTTAAAAAACGATTTTAGAGGGATGGCCTGTAGACTAAGAGAATGATATCTGTGCGTTTACATAAAGGACAGGAGAGGCAACAACGATGATGTATTGGAAAATGTAGCGTGACGTAAATGGTATGGAATAAGGGGTGGATACTGTCCTGGTTTCAGCTGGGATGGAGTTAATTATCCCATTAGGAGGTGGTACAGTGCTGTGGTTTGGCTTTGATGTGAGCCTTCTCAATTCCTCAGGCCTCGTTAGCAAAAAGGCCAGAGGGCCACAAGGAATTGGGAGGAGGCACAGCCAGGTCAGCTGGCCTGAACTAGCCAAAGAGTTATTCCATACATGGGATGCCATGAAGGTATATACATAGAGATATATATACATATATATATATAATATATACATATATATATACACCTGGGGGGTTGGCCCAGGCAGGCAGGCCATTGCTCGGGGACTGGCTGGGCATCAGTCAGCAGACAGCTGCATTGTGCACCACGTGTTCCCTTCTTCTTTTCCCTCTGGATTTTATTCTTATTTATTTTCTTATCTCAACCCTCAAGTCTCACATTCCTTTGCAGCTCTCCTCTCCGCCCCTCAGGGTGAGGGGGCAGTGAGCAACGGGCTGCATGGTACTCAATGACCAGCAGGGTTAAATCAGGACAGTATGCAATGCAGACTCAAATCCTCCATCCCAGCTCATAGAGGGACAAAAGAAACCCTACTGCTTTCCCCACAGCCAGTTTCCCCTGCAAGGCAGAAGAGCAATCAATGCACTGGACATCCAAACCAAGCTCATCACTGCAGAAGCCCCCCCCCCCCCCCCGAGGGGATGCCGCTTCTGATTGATTGGCCACCCACAGCTGTCACTCCGACCCTGTTTCAGGCCCACCCTCCCCTGAGGGGACGCCACCTCTGATTGGCCACCCACAGCTGTCACTCCGACCCTGTTTCAGGCCCACCCTCCCCTGAGGGGACGCCGCCTCTGATTGGCCACCCACAGCTGTCACTCCGACCCTGTTTCAGGCCCACCCTCCCCTGAGGGGACGCCGCCTCTGATTGGCCACCCACAGCTGTCACTCCGACCCTGTTTCAGGCCCACCCTCCCCTGAGGGGACGCCGCCTCTGATTGGCCACCCACAGCTGTCACTCTGACCCTGTTTCAGGCCCACCCTCCCCTGAGGGGACGCCGCCTCTGATTGGCCACCCACAGCTGTCACTCCGACCCTGTTTCAGGCCCACCCTCCCCTGAGGGGACGCCGCCTCTGATTGGCCACCCACAGCTGTCACTCCGACCCTGTTTCAGGCCCACCCTCCCCTGAGGGGACGCCGCCTCTGATTGGCCACCCACAGCTGTCACTCCGACCCTGTTTCAGGCCCACCCTCCCCTGAGGGGACGCCGCCTCTGATTGGCCACCCACAGCTGTCACTCCGACCCTGTTTCAGGCCCACCCTCCCCTGAGGGGACGCCGCCTCTGATTGGCCACCCACAGCTGTCACTCCGACCCTGTTTCAGGCCCACCCTCCCCTGAGGGGACGCCGCCTCTGATTGGCCACCCACAGCTGTCACTCCGACCCTGTTTCAGGCCCACCCTCCCCTGAGGGGACGCCGCCTCTGATTGGCCACCCACAGCTGTCACTCCGACCCTGTTTCAGGCCCACCCTCCCCTGAGGGGACGCCGCCTCTGATTGGCCACCCACAGCTGTCACTCCGACCCTGTTTCAGGCCCACCCTCCCCTGAGGGGACGCCGCCTCTGATTGGCCACCCACAGCTGTCACTCCGACCCTGTTTCAGGCCCACCCTCCCCTGAGGGGACGCCGCCTCTGATTGGCCACCCACAGCTGTCACTCCGACCCTGTTTCAGGCCCACCCTCCCCTGAGGGGACGCCGCCTCTGATTGGCCACCCACAGCTGTCACTCCGACCCTGTTTCAGGCCCACCCTCCCCTGAGGGGACGCCGCCTCTGATTGGCCACCCACAGCTGTCACTCCGACCCTGTTTCAGGCCCACCCTCCCCTGAGGGGACGCCGCCTCTGATTGGCCACCCACAGCTGTCACTCCGACCCTGTTTCAGGCCCACCCTCCCCTGAGGGGACGCCGCCTCTGATTGGCCACCCACAGCTGTCACTCCGACCCTGTTTCAGGCCCACCCTCCCCTGAGGGGACGCCGCCTCTGATTGGCCACCCACAGCTGCCACTCCGACCCTGTTTCAGGCCCACCCTCCCCTGAGGGGACGCCGCCTCTGATTGGCCACCCACAGCTGTCACTCTGACCCTGTTTCAGGCCCACCCTCCCCTGAGGGGACGCCGCCTCTGATTGGCCACCCACAGCTGTCACTGACCCTGTTTCAGGCCCACCCTCCCCTGAGGGGACGCCGCCTCTGATTGGCCACCCACAGCTGTCACTCTGACCCTGTTTCAGGCCCACCCTCCCCTGAGGGGACGCCGCCTCTGATTGGCCACCCACAGCTGTCACTCTGACCCTGTTTCAGGCCCACCCTCCCCTGAGGGGACGCCGCCTCTGATTGGCCACCCACAGCTGTCACTGACCCTGTTTCAGGCCCACCCTCCCCTGAGGGGACGCCGCCTCTGACTGGCCACCCACAGCTGTCACTGACCCTTTGTGGGGCCAAACCTCCCCTGAGGGGATGCTGTACAATTGGCCACCCCGGGGCTATCACTCCCAAGCTCTCCCACACCCCCATAAACATCTGCTTGAGCCCCCCCAGCACCTACTTGGGGAACACCCAAACCCCCCCTCCTGCTCCAGACGCTTCCTCAACACCCCCAGACATCTCCCAGCCCCCCTCAAGACAAATCCCCAGGGGCCACCCCTTCCACACCCCCCACCCCCACACCCCCCTCAACCCGGAAAATCTCCCTGGCCCCCTGCCCCGATTGCTTTCCCAGCTCCCCTCGATGATTCATGGGGGGCCTCCCACTGCCAGGCCAGTCTCAGGCAGGCTCACCCTCACTGCCACGTCAACAGCATCACTGGAACAAGCTCCAAGCCCCTGTGCCGCCCCATGCCTGCAGAAGCCCGTAGGGCTGGGCCCTCTCAGCACCAGGCAGCAGCAGCAGCACCTGCCTCTGCCACCCTCCACAGCACAATACGGCATCGGGCTGGGGCTGCCCACGCTGTTTACCTCATCCCCGCTGGCCGGGGCTGCAATGACGACTTGCCAGGGGGCAGCAGCAAGCACGGAGGCTCTCACCCAGGGGCATGTCTTATCCCTAGGGGCAGAGCCACACCATTCCCAGGTGGCAGCCATGGACAGGGCTGGTAGCTAGGGGCGGGGCTTGCACCATGAAGGGGCGGGGCCGTTCCACACCCCCAGGGTCTCCAGAAGGGGAGCTTGTGGCTATGGTCAGGGCCATGGCACCTGGCGGGTAGCGTTTGCCCTGGGGCTACAGTGGCAACTGCAGCTTCAGACACTGTGCACTGAGCACCCGCTGGACACGCTCAGCACCCGCTGGACACGCACTCTTGGCACAGCAGTGGTGGCTCCTTACCCGGAGGCAGCAGTGGTCGCGGTGGCACCACCCCACAGGCAGCTCGGGGTCACATAGGCCTTACCAAGGCCGGCGGCATGGAGCAGGAGGCACCACCTCCCGTGTGCAACACCTGAGCTGCAGCACCGGCATGGCAGAGCGCGCCACAGGGCTTGGCCTGGCAGCCACAGCGCAGGGCCTGCCCTACTACATGAGACAGGAGACTTAATAGACAATGTCATACATACAGGCTTTTGGTTTAACGTCCTTTTCTTTTTATATTAACAAGTATTTTGTCATCATATACAAAAATGAGAGGGGTTTTGTCTTTATTTCAACCCCTCACATTCACATTTTTTAACGTGCTTTAAGCCCCCGCCACACACAGCCCATCACAATTGCCATGTATTCAGGACAATGAGAATGGGGAAGGGAAAACCAGTCCTGGGCTGCAGGACAGGGAAAAGAGGCCTGGGAACGCCACACAGGGGAATAACAGCACAGCGAGCTGGGCTGGGCAGGGGGGATACGGCGAGGAACAGCAGGACAGGCAGCTGTACGGAGATACAAAGCTAGGCAGAGGATGGAGGAAAGACACCATAAGAAGAAAGAGACAGGGAGATGGAGGAAGGACAAAAGCACAGCCTACAGGTTGGAGAGGGAGGAAAGAATGATAGCAAAAGAGTGCTGGCCAGAGACAGGTGGAGAAAGGCAAAAGACCACACAGGCCACAGGGCAGAGAGGGAGGAAGTGAAAAACAGGGACAGGAGACCAGACAACACATGATGTAGAACAGGGAAAAAATAGTAGCAGGTTACTAGGAAGAGGGAGGAATTAAAGAACACAGACTGGAAGCCGGACAGAGCCACAGAGAAAGGAAAAAAAAAAAAGCGCCAGCCATGGGCTCCAAGATGAAAAGGGAAGAAAACAGTGGCAGGGAGCTGGACAGAGAGGGAGGGAGAAAGACAAATAAATAGTGTGGTGCTCCAGGACAGAGAATGTGGAATTAAAACCTGGAGAGGGAGCTAGACCAAGGAAAAAGTCCGGAAAGGCTACAGGGGGCAGCGGGAGGAATTAAAAGACAGTGACAAAGAGCTGGATAGAGACGGACAGAAGAAAACAATAACCGCAATGGTGCAATGGGGTACAGGGCAGAGAGGAAGAATTTGAGAACGTGGGCAGCAAGAGGGACACAGAGAGATGAGAGAAAGTAAAAAGAAGCGATGGGCTATGCAACAGAGAGGGAGCAATTAGCAAACAGCAGTAAAGAGGGGCAAGACAGAGAAAAGCTGGGGGATCGCAAGCGAGGGAGGGATGGGGAGCTGGGAAAGGAGAGGCAGAGAAAGAAAACCAAACCGTGACATGCTACAAGGCCCAGAAGGACGACCCTGAACAACAGGGACAGGGAGCCAAAGAGAGCCAGAGAAAGAAAAAAATACTGATGGGCTACAGGACAGAGAAAGAGCAGTGAAAAAAATAGGGAGCTGGAGCCAGGCAGGAAGAGACGGGGCAAGTAAAAAATAGCCAAGGGCAACGGGGCAGACGGAGGGAGGAAGGAAGGAAACATCAGGGAGCCAGAGCCAAACAGAGACAGCGGAAGAAAGTGATAGCAATGGGCTACAGCGATGAGAGGGAGGAAGCAAGAGACAGGGACGAGGAGCCAGACCCAGCGCGACACTCGCAGGAAGTACAGCAACATCCGGGTGGCAGAGACAGAGGAACAAACAAAGAGGGTCAGGGAGCCCAAGGGAGAGAATGAGAAATAAGAGGGAGAACGCAACAGGCCACAGGGTACAGAGGGAGGGAGCCCAAAAGAGGGGCAGACAAAGAAAACTTCAAAAGTGACAGGCAACAAGGCAGAGAGGGGAGAATTTCACAACTCAGCATCTTGAGTCCAGAAAAAAAGACAAAGGGTGATGGGTAATGGCGCAGAGAGGGAGGAATTTAAGAACAACAACAGGGAATAGGGTAGAGAGACTGGGGAAGGGAAAAGTCCTGACAAGCTTCCATGCAGAGGGAGGAAATAAAGGTTACAGACAGGGACTTGGGCAGAGAGAGATGGAAATAGACAAAACCTGCAGCACGATACCAGGCAGGCAAGGAGAGTTCAGAACTGGGGACAGACAGGGAGGGAGGGAGGGAGAAAGGAAAGAAGCAAGAGGCGACACGGCAGAGAAGGGATGGAGAGCCAGACAAACCAAGGTGGGGAAAGAAAAATACAGCCACAAGACTTAACAAAACAGACAGGGAGCCAGACAGAGAGAGCCAGAGACAGCAAAAATGCCAACAGGCTACAGGACAGAGGCTAAAGAATGCAAGAAGGGTGGCCTGCAGTCAAGAGAGAGATAGAGAAGGTGTTGCGGGGGTGGAGACACAGGCTACAGGAGAGAGGAACGACCTAAAAGATGGGGACAGGAAGCCTCTCAGAGCAAGATGGATGGAGAAAGAAGGTGCAAGGGAGCAAAAAAAAAAAAAAAAAAAAAAAATCTAAAAACAGTTGCAGCAGCGAGGGGGAGAGGGAGTCAAGGAGAGGCAGGCGGGGATTGTGATGCATAAGGAGGGAGACAGGGCCCCAAGGGCCCAGGACTCACCGCAGCTCCCACTCTCAGTGCCACCAGGAGAATTTGACTGTTCAGACAGTTATTCCTCCTCCTCCCCTCCCTTCGCTTCCGTAACGCCCGTCGCTTGGCTGTCCCTCGCCAAAGAGGATACGTGGGTGTCTTACAGTTCTCACGAGATGAAGTTTCCTAGACATATACCTTCACTCCCTCGCACGCTCCCTGCGCGAGTAGGACAGAGGGAAAGAGAGAGAAAATTATGACCAGGGAGCAGAAGAGATGGGTTGAGAGAGAAATCAAATCAGAGGAACAAGGAAGGAGGGAGGGAGAGAAAAAGACAGGGATCAAGGCAGAGGCATTGGGGGTGGGGTGGGTGCCGTGTGATGGGAGAGAGACAGAGATCGGGACAAAGAGAAGGAGAAAGGAAAACCAGCCCTGGGCTGCAGGACAGGGAAAAACGGACAGGGAGCAGGACCAGGGAATAATGGGACAGCGAGCTGGGCAGGGGGGTACAGTGAAGAACAGTGGGACAGGCAGTGGTATGGAGACGCACAGACTGAAAGTTAGGGGGAGGATGGAAAACAGAGAGCAGAACAGAGATTGACAACTGTATCGTAAGAGAAACGAGGCACGGAAGAGAGTGACAGGACCAAGGCAGAGCAACAGAGAAAGAAAAAATAAACAGTGATGGGTAGCAGGCCAGAGGGACAAGGAAGGACAATGGCTTGGCTGTCCTCCGCCTAAGATAACCCGTGGGTGTGTCACAGCTCTCAGGAGACGCAGCCTCCTAGGCTCTTCACCTCACTCCCTTGTGCACTATGTGGCTGTAACACACTCTGGGTTATGCACACAGGCCCTGCTGTGCACACTGGCAGTCTGGCCTGTTGCCGACTACAAAGATGGATCCTTCCTCACCAGGTGAGGCAGGCTCTCCGGTGCCTGCAGCAGGAGCCTGCGTGCCAGTATAACAGCACCGGTGGCCTTACATAAATATGCAGGAGATGGCACAGGAGCAAAACGGCAAAAAGTGAACTTGGCGTCTCAGTGGTGGGCTGGATAGGGAATGAAAACTATTTTTTTTAAACAAATACTTTCCAATCACCATTGAAGATGCTAAGCCCCACCCAGGTTTTACAGCGAACAACAAAAAAAAAAACCTAAAAAGTGCCCCTGTATTGTTTCCTTTGCCATCCCACGGATGGACATTTCCTCAGTAACTGACAAGTATACATCGTAACTCAAGTGACCTGTGTTTACTGCACATGAAAGCAAACAAACCCCTTTCAGCTGGCCTACACGTTCAGACATATATCCAAAGAACCTCCATTAATCTGACTTGCAAAGAGCTCCACGACCTAAAAACTTTACCCGTAGCGCCCTCCAAGAGAACTGCAGAGCTGTGGACTCTCACAAATGCTGGGGCACACCTCTTGGCCTGCCTGAAACATTCAGAGGGCTCTCAGACAATCCGGGAAGAAGTCAAAACCGTTCTGGGTTTAGAGCAAGGCCGACTACACTTGCATGTTTTCTTTTGCATACTCACACCTGGGAGCCAAACCAAAACAGCTACGCAGGCAACAGAAGGATTGCTCAGCACATCTAGACCAACAGAGCTCCCCTAAAGCAAACTTGGAGGAATTCATACCCCAAGTCAACATCTGCAGTGCAACCTGGCCACAAACTGTGAAACAATGTCACTTGCAGGTCAAACTCATGCGAGCATTTTCTCCTTACAAAAACCAAAAAATTAATAAAACACATCCCCTTCTATGCCACATCAGGTATCGCACTCCGGCAGTTGAGCTGTAACTGCATTTCAGAAATAACATAACAAATACATCAGTATTTGCTAATGTGGTACCCAGAGCTGACAGTTAACAGGAACATGTCTCCTGGTAGCAGACAGTTATTAAGCTAAAAACTATACCTCCCTAACACATAAATGGAAGAAAACTCAAACCGTGTCCCCTTCTCCTCACGCTGGGTTACAGCCTCTGACAGGCATTTCGTTCCACTGCTTGGAAAAGCTCCAAGGTTGCAGCTTAAGGGAACTGGACTTCCCCGGGTCTCAGAGTAATTCTAGAGCTAAAGTGGTGATAGACATCAACTCTAGATCAGATAATACATGCCAACACTCATCACTGACCCAAGGCAGCAACCACCTTCTGGCCTACCTGCAGGTTTCAAACCCAACACGCTTTCTTCCTGAAGCGGGACGCTACCTCATTTCTTTGTAGCACCATCAACATGCTCCTGGAGATGGCGCTAGAGATGGTATGCAGGCAACCCAGCCACTGTTGGGAAGCACCAGAGCCTTTTCAGCACTGTTTTTCACTACAGTTTACATGTGAAAAGAGAAAAGAGAGAGAAAAAAAAAAAAACCACACAAATAACGAGAGCTTTATTCCACAATGGAGACAGCCATGGTGAATAAATCAGATTTTCCTCGGGGCAAAAGCGCACACCAAATAAAGAATTTTGTTGAACAGCGTGGTAGAGTTCTCAGGAAAAAGCAGCCCCTAACTCTCGACAAGGAAAAGAAGATTAGTCCTCTTCAGAAAAGCACCGCTGTGCGGCAACAAGCCAACACTCCACATACCTCCGTCTCCTCATCCCGACTGCAGGCAAGGGAGGCCACGTGCTCCTCCAAAGTAACGTGCTCGGGGCACCAGGTTTTCCTATCGCAGCCATACGCGGCGTCACCTTTAAAAACCACCCAAAAAACCCAGTCAGTTGTGGTGCCGGATCGGGAGGTGCCCGTGCCAATTCGGGAATTCGGCGAGGGCCTCTCTGGACACAGACCTTTCTGAGGCGAAACGTCTCCCCGGGGCCCATCCCCGCTGCCGCCTTCCCCCCCAACAAGCGTCCCCCCGGACCCCACGCCGCCAGGCCAGGCCAGGCCAGGCCAGCCTGACTACACCCTCACTGCCGTGCCGTGCCGTGCCGTGCGCGCCGCGCCGCTGCACCGAGCCTAAACGGCCCGCTGCCGCCCCCGGGCTGCGGGAGCCGGGCCCGGCCCTTCCCGCGCAGCGCAAGAAAATGGCGCCCGGCGGCGGGGCGGGGCCGCAGGCGGCAGGACCCCGGCCGGGGCTGCCCACGCCCTTCGCCTGCTCCGCGCCGGCCGAGGGAGGCGGCGCCGCGGCCAGGCGGGCCCCGGCGGGCCCGCGCGCGCCTTGCGGGGGGGAGGGCCCCGCCCGGAACCGCCGTGTCCTCCGCGCCGCTGAGGAGAAGGGCGGCGCGGCCGGGCTGCGGGGCAGCGCTGGCCATCGGCTCGTCCAACCCCCCCGCTAAAGCAGCTGTTCTCGGGCAGGGTGCTGAGGGGCTCGGCCGGGCGGAGAAGCGGCTCTGCGGGCAGCCCGCTGCAGCGCTCCGGCACCCTCCAAACACAGAATTTCCCCCTCACGTTCAGAAGGAGCTCCCTGTGCTGCGGCGTGTGCCCGGCGCCCCTTGTGCCGCCGTGGAGCAGGGCGCGGCCCCATCCTCCCGACCCTCGCCCTGCAGGTACTTACAGAGAAATTCACAGCTTCCTGTGAAGTCGGGCTCGCAGCTCAGCCCCAGAGCAGGTGACGGCAGCTGCTCCCCCCCCCCCCCGCCAGAAATAAACCTCTTTCCTTCCCAAGCCAAACTTTGATCGCGCTCTTCATCACCGGCATTGCACTCTGGCGGGCGTGATCCGTGCCGGGCCAGAGTGCCATTTGTAGACGCTACAAGAAGACATGTCTCTGATGCCGACCATTACTGAAAAATCTAAAATATAGAGCTTGTTTGTTGGTTGGTTTGGTTTTTGGTGGGGTTGTTTCTCGGGTTTGTTTTCGGAGCAGATGGGTGTTTTCTTGGGGGGTGGCCTGCGGGAGGGGTCTGAAGGGTTATGGGGGATGTTGGCACCACATCTACACATTTTCTAAATGCCCCCAGGGACGGTGATTCCAGCACTTGCCCGGGCAACCTGTTCCAGTGCTTGACCACCCTTTCAGCAAGGCAATTTTTTTATTCTTTTATTAGTAATACCCAATGTAAACCTCCCCTGTTGTAACTTGAGGCTGTTTCCTCTTGTCCTGTGACCTGTTAATCTGGGAGAAGAGGCCGACCCCCACCTCGCTACAGCCTCCTGTCAGGCAGTTGTGGGGAGCAGTAAGGTGTGTCCCCGCCCCCCGAGTCCCCTCCTCTCCAGGCTGAACACCCCCAGTTCTCTCAGCTGCTCCTCATCAGACTCGTGCTGCAGACCCTAATGACGCTTCCTTGCCAGGAGCGCCTGGCTGCCTATGCTTCCATCCCATGAGGTGTTCACGCACGTAGCTCGCATCCCCCTGAGCCTTCTCTTGTCCAGGCTAAACGGCTCCAGCTCTCAGCCTTTCCTCATCTTCCAAACCCTCCACCATGGCGGCCCGTCCCCGGTCTGTCTCCAGGATGTCCTCTCTTGTACAGGGGAATCCCAGCACTCCATGCGTGACCTTGCCAGTGCTAAGCGATATCCCCAAGAAGTCTGGGGAAGGTGCATTGTGCCAGTGCTGAAAGAAGGGCCTATCCAGGTTAAAACAAACACAAAAACCCTCACAGAACTTCCTCCTCCTCCTCCTCAGGAAATGTAGTCAAGTGAATATTCTGATGAAAAGGAGCAACAGGTTTAAATATACTGGGTTTGAAATTAAGGTGATGTTAAAAGGCATTCCTAAGGAAAAGCTACACATTTTCACTCGTATCATCCTAATGAAACATCTGCTGGGTTCAGAAGTGTTAATAGTGAGAGAGGCCATTTTCGCTAATAAGCCGATACTCTTACTGCTACTGGGTACTGTCTAAATCCTTAAATCTGACACACGTGCAGACAGCAGCACGTGGTATTGCTGACCTGGAACGGCTGTTCAGCTCCACGGGCTGTAGCACAGCAAGACCTGCAGGACAGCTGTTAGCATACCTCAGACACAGGACAACTTACCCGAAATACAATTTGAATGGTTTGACAAGCAAAGTGAATAAAAGCAACTGCACCTCTCTGCTTATAAGTACATTTTTATTAGAGTGCAGCAACGGCTGTCAGAAGCAACATCTTGATCATCTAATTTTACAGTGAAAAAACATGGTGTTGTGAGGTTCTCATTTCTTGCCCTTTACTCTATTTGGCCATTTGGGGTTTAGAACATCCAAGTTTAGAACAGCATTGTTATACCTGAAAATAAGGCCGTTTCCTACAGGTTCTTTTGCACAGGATCAGTTCAAATGAAAACATGTTTAAAACTGAATGCTCATCCTTCTTTTTTTCCCCACGGTGATAAAAAAATGCGTACCTGTATTTCTCAAGAGCTGTACTTCCCACTCATCCATAAACAAGTGTTGCTTAAGGCACAAGAAAACAAGTAACTTCCTCTCAGGCACAGAGATAAACCGCACTGAATGACAGTTTCTGTCTTTGCTGCAGATTCAGGTGAATCAGATGATTAAGTCACTGAAAAGAAGCCCGATGAAAACAAAAGCTACTGTTTGTTCATGCTGGCTCATAAGTGTCTGTAAAATTCAGAGGATCTGCAAGTAGTAATTAGAGCCACTGTTTGAGAAAAACACCAATCTGTCTTGTAATTGACAAGAATGTATGGTACTGAAAGAAGCCAGTATGTATTCACTGTCTTTTTTTTTAAGATGAAAGTTTCTGAAGGCCACAGAACTAAAGCGTTAGCATATTTATTTTAGGAAGTGGTGACCTAGAGACCATGTGCTGCAGCAGCATGGTGTTCCTGAGGAAGCAGAATCGCTTTTTACGGCTTCCCTGAGATTTATTACTATGATAGCCACCCAAACCCCAGTGATAAAAGACTGGGAGCGAATCTGTATCATTATAAACAATACGGAAATACCCCGAAAATGATGTTCCTCCTTACATGCTGAATGCCTTCACAGACCCAAAAAGAGAAAAAAATAATCATTTTGTTCACTTTTTTGATCACATAAATTTTACAGGGCTGGTTTTTACCTCTCCTCCTGCCAAAAGCCAAAGGTCTGACTGAAAGAGAGTGGGGGAAGAGGACAACCGATCACTTTGGAATTCAGAAATGTTTAGAAAACACCAGGTTTGTTAGAAGAAATGAAGCGAGGGAATGGGCAGGGAGTACAGAAGCAGTGCTTAATCACATACACAAAAAGATTTCAGGAAAAGGGGTTTATGCACGCCTTTAATTGTATTGAGAAATGCACTAAAATCCTCTTCCGTGAGAGCACAGAACACTACAGTAGAGGCAGATGTGCTTGGTAGGTTTCTTTAAGCTTTGTATTTGGCAACGTGTTCACGAGCTATGATCATCCTTTGAATCTGAGCAGTCCCTTCATAAATCTGAAAAGAAGAATTGCAAGATTGATCATTTTTGTAAAATATTTTCACAGATCTTTCTACACTTGTCAACCTTCATAGCACAAATCCACAGTGGATTAGGACGTGCAGAAAGAGAGAGAAAACGGAAGAAAATTTGAGCGTGCTTTCATTAACTACAGTGGGCTAAATGCAATAAACCACATACAAGATCTTGAGAGAGAGTCTTGTGTTCCCAGATGCTCTCATCAAAACTCTGTAAGGTTCTCACAAACTTAACAGACATAGCGGATGAAGGATGGGGAAAATGGATTCTCTGGGGAAGCAAATACATCGTCTCGGTTTTGAAAATGAGGGTGGAGGCAGGGAGGTGACCTGGGCTGCAAGTGTTGTATTTTCTTTGACTAGCCTTTCAAGGCCACAGCAAATATTCAGATTCATCCATTTATTACCACTGCTCCTTCTTCACTAGTACTCCCTTCAACACATTATTTTTTTACCTTTTTTTTTAACCAGGCGTTCTTGCGTTTTCCTCTAGAAACATTCTGTGTCTCGCCCCTGATCTATTTGGCTTGCTGACAGCCAAGTCAGAGCTACACGACCGAAGACGTATGTAGGTGTAACGCAGAAAGGCAGCCACGGACTCCAACGGTACAGTGCAATGTGATTCAAGGGCAACACAGTTCAGTGGTTTAAAGCGTTTCAGCTCCCAGTTCTGCTAAAGCTTGCTGTGGCAAATTGCTCCAATAAAGATTACTGAGTTTACTAAACATCAGTCAGTCTTGCTGGATAAAGAACTGCAGCATCGTATTATATGCTAAGAGGACACTTACGACATGGAATATTTTCTTGGTAATAATACCGCAGAAAAAGAACGGGGGATTATGGGTGACTATGGACTAAACACGACTAAATATGAGCATATTTTGTTCTTTTGGAGAAGGCAAAAATAATAAAAAAAGGAAGGGTTAATCGCTCCTGACTGCACCACACTTCTGTTAATACAGCATATGCAAGATCATGAATCCATGATACTCAGTGATGGTAATATCTCAGCTGAAGTAATCTGCCCAGTTTATACCAAAGTCTCAGGCAGACAGACAGTTTAGAGCACCGCAAGAAGCGATGAAGAGAACAGCATTACACGTAAGGCATCTCCACTTGACAGAATACCAAAGCAAGTGATCAAAATAGCCATGCTTCTTTTCTACAGTGCTTTTTTTCTAAGAGTTCAAAAGCTTTAAAATGAAGAGTCCATGCATTTCAGAGTTACCACATGAGAAAAAAAACGCACCACTACAGTCGTCTTATGTAGGTTAAGTTGTTGATCTAACCCAAAGAGTTTTGTATGTAAGAATCTGCCTCGTTTGAATGCCCTTTCTTTGAATGGAAGGATTATTGCTCTCACCCTCAATTTTTTTTTCCATATGTTCACATCATGATTTCAATCAGTAGCCATTAGTTTCTTTTCTATAAAATGTATGCATTCCTCTGAAGATCACTCCCTCTTTTACTCACCTGGTAGATCTTAGCATCTCTCATTAGTTTTTCTACAGGATATTCAGTATTAAATCCATTTCCTCCAAAAATCTGCACTGCATCTGTAGCTACTTGGTTTGCAACGTCACCCGCGAACGCTTTTGCGATGGAAGCATAGTAGGTATTCCTGCGACCGGCATCGACTTCCCACGCAGCCCTTTGGTAAGCCATCCTAGCCAGTTCCACTTTCATTGCCATTTCAGCAAGCATGAAAGACACCGCTTGGTGCTGTAAATGATGAAATAAACCCAGTTAACTTTGCCGGCTTAAAATTCTATGACATCCAAGAATACGGTCTTCATACTTCTGAATCTGCAAATTCAACACGCTCAGGAAGCTTTGAGTTCTACAGAATCTGGATCAGGCTCTCAACTCTATGCTGAGTTAGACAGGTTGTTAATTCTAAATCCACTTAAGTCACAGGGATGAAGTACTGAAGTTGTGCTTTACTTTTCGTGAGATCTCTATGTCGCTTGTTGTTTATTCACAAGCAGTGTGACTGGCCATGTTTTCCATTCATATTAATACCATGAGTCTTGATTCACATACCTCACAGAGGTGTTTTTCCTTCCGTGAAAATCCCTGTGCATGAGACTTGAAGAATTTAAGTATGTCCTGACAGTACAGGAGTTTCAGGATTTTGGGTGGAGTTTTCTTTACGATTTTACTATTTTCATCAAGAAGTTACGGAAGAATCCCAGGAGTTCCTGCATAGCTAGATTTACTCAGACAGTGCGGACCTATATACTTGAAAACCCAAGAAATGGCAGGCACAGAACAACTCACACATCCTAAGTATCGAGGAAGAACACCGAAAATTCACCAGTGGGACATCTAGTATCAAAACACAGCTTTTTGATGTATTTGTTTTTATATATTTAACTTACTTCAACAATTGGTTTCCCAAAGGTTTTTCTCTCCAAAGCATATTTAGTAGCTTCATCGAGTGCTCTTTTTGCTAACCCAACAGCACCAGCTGCTACCTGAATTAAATATAGCACAGAATGAAAATCAGAAATTCCTACTGTACTTTGCAAGTAACTTATTTCTGCTACTTACGGGTGGCCTGGTCTTATCAAAAGCTCCCATTGCGATTTTAAAGCCAGCTCCCTCGGCTATTAATACATTTTCTTTTGGAACTCTTACGTCTTCAAAGACAATACCCCTTGTATCAGAGCAGCGCTGACCCATATTCATTTCCTGAAAAGCAAAGTTTACAAAGGTCCAGCTACACTGGATTCTTGCAATGTACGGCACATTCTTGTTCTTTACTTCTTTTGCATTACTGGTTTAGAAGTGAATTCTTGGCTTGTCAAATAAGAGATGCACTCTTCACCTTTCTTCCAATTTGGATTCCAGGGCTATTTGCTTCCACGATGAATCCAGTAAAGGCTTTGCTTGCGGGGACTTTTGGATCTGGATTGGTACGAGCTAGCAAAAAATACCTAGTGTAAAACAAATACGAGGGGAGTCAGCTCATCCTCACAATTAACAATCAGACACTTTTTTAGCTCACACGTTAAATGTTGGTTTTGGTTTTGTGTGTGTTGGTATCAGGAAATAAACCACTGAATAAGTTAGCAACCCTTTATTCTTGGCCCTTCCAAGAGAGCAAAAGTGTCAATGCATCTCTTGCTGCAAAAGTCAAGATTTAATTCAGTTCCTTCAGATCAACATGCAAAGGTTCTCCACATTTTCCGTGTGTTGTAAGTCTTAATATTACAATCAGCTTCACAAATAACACAAAAGAAACCAATTGCCAGCACGCAGATAAAGATGTTTGCTTGGGAAATACAGTATTGCATGCAAAATGTTCGATTATCCTCTTGGTTTTACTATCTTGGTTTTACTCTTTGAAGTTGTAAATAGTTTTTTTCCTGTTAGCAATTAAAGAGTTGTGTATCACGTTTACGGTGTTCAGTAACATCAAGAGATAGCTGATAGTTTCTCTTTGATCATTCTATCTTGAACAAGGAAGTAATGAGAAAAGAAAACCTTACAGCTTTCCCTCTGGATTTAGAAGGAATTTAGTGTTGGGGATGAGCATGATCTTACATGAGACATGATGCAAGAGGTGCATCTTGTAAAGCACCTCCATAGACACCAGAGCACCACCTGCACTCTTTGACACTTGGAAAGCATCTTCCCTTAAGAAAATAAAATGCACAAGCACAAGCCTGGAGCTTTTCTGTCTTCACTAACAGCTAGGGCTGTTTCTAGTCCAATGAGAAGCAACTGATGTCGGCCACCGCACCCACAAAGCCAGTTCCCCTGTAACACGAGCTTCTGGAGTACTGTGACAGTTAAGTGTTGCTGCCCTTCCCTGAGGAGTGTGATAGCAGCCACAACTGAGAGCCCATTCCCTGGGGGGTTGCACACAGGACACACGCCTCCCCCAAGACAGAACAGAACAACAGAAAACGTAATGCCAGTGGCAAGTCAACGCACCAGTTTGCTTTCCCACCGTTTGTGATCCACATCTTCTGGCCATTAATGACATACTCATCTCCTTTCCTCTCAGCCTTGGCTTTTATACCAGCCACATCAGAGCCTGCTCCAGGCTCTGTTACACAGTAAGCCTAAAAGAAAAGAAAACGTAGAATCTTGAAGAATAAAGTTCTACTTTTAAGCAACCAGAAATTACTGCAAATTATGTGCACCAAACTGATCTGTAAACGTTTTAAGTGAACCGCGTGGAAAACCCCAGAACGCATCCAAAAGGCCCAACAAGGGTCTGCACAAGAATCCAAACATGTAGGGGTCGATTTTCCTCATAAATCCATAATAATTCTTACAATTGTCTTTTAATTTTAATGGTAAACAGACGCATTCTGTAACTTTTCATAAGCCATCACTTCCTTATGCTTCACAACTCCGATATGGAAGCCAAAGACCTTTCAAATCTGAAAATAAGAGCACAGAGTAACACTTTATGGTTGCTGTGCTCTTCATTTTATGAGGCTCACTTGTTCAGATTTTAACACACTGCACATGAATCTTTATTACCTTAACAGAGAGCGCCTGTATAATGTTTAAGATCCATAAATGCAGATCAATGCCCATCTGAGTGGAGTCTGCGCTCATACAAACCTTGCATTTTTCTTAGACTCCCACACCTTCTCTTGAAAGGGAAATAAAAGGCACTGCTTTTTGGTAAGTGACTCAGCATGGTTTTCTGGGTACTACCTTCTGTTTGCTTATTGAATGCACTTAATTCAATATTCCTTGACTTTCAGAAAAAGCCACTGTTTATTTACAAACCAAAACAGGCTACACTGTGAGTAGATATCAGTGTTTAAAAAAAAACAAAACCCAACCAAAACCGTAATTAATACAATTTGGGAACAGTCTGCAATGCACCTAAGTTATACTTACACACATCATTGGTTCCTCTGTCATTCTTCCCAAGTATTTTTTCTGTTGCTGCTCATTTCCTGCAATGATTACTGGCATTTGCTGAAAGAAAATATTTAGACCATTAATCCATCTTTCTAAAGGGCACAGACTCTAGTCTAAAGGCGGTAAGAAATGACAGAACTGACCCCTAGGGAGTTCGCCTCGATGGCTGTTTGAACCCCGGTACAGCCGTAAGCCAACTCTTCCGTAATAAGGCACGCTTCAAAACTGCCAAGGCCAAGACCACCTACAGTTGAAACATTTCATGGACTAAAATGAGCTAAAAAATTGCAACATATTAGTGATTTACAAAACCTACTTATCAAAATCATATGCCCTCACATACTTCTGACCGCGTGTTGCGTACAATTAGACATTCCCATGCCAGCTTTTTAAACAAAGTTTTGTCAGATTAGTGACAGATGATTTAAAAATTACATTTTGCAGTTCCAGGGTGATGGTGTGCTTGGTGTCGGACAGATTGCACAAAATGTACCAGTGGGACCTTTTGACTACTTTGCATCTGAGAATTTCCTTAAGAGTTCTTAGGAAGCAGAGAAAGGGCCACAAGGGCTGCTGAGCTTCCACACCACTAAGGAAGAAAAGAAACGCGTCCATACCAGTTAGCAAAACAACCCAGTAACCTGCTTCTGGCAGAAGCCAACACTTTGTGAAGTGCGTAAAAACACAGTAACAATGCAGGAACGCTTCCCTGAAATATTTTCGCAGCCTTTGTGTGACTTCCCCAGCCAAAACTATCTTTGTTATGCTAGCCCTTGACAGATGTTTCTTCTGTGAATTCTCCCAGTCTCTTTCTGAACCTGTTTACAGTTTTAGCATTGATACCGTCCAGGGGCAACGAGTTTCACAAATGAACTACACACTGAGTGTAGAACCATCTCCTTTCATTTCTTCTGAACCCGCCGTCTGCCGACTCCATCTGATGCCTTCTCATTGTACTGAAGGGGACAATGAGATGTCATCCCTTTTCACACTCTCCACGACACTGGCATGATAGGCATTTCTCATGCAGAAGCTGTTCCGTGTATTTCATCATCTTTGTCATCCTTCTAGGAACCTCCCTCATTTCCACAACAACCTTCTGAGGTGGAAGGATCCGACTGCATAATGAACGAGAGGCAAGAGCAATTTGGGGGCAAGCAGCAGCATCGTTATGGCTTCTGCTTTTCTCTTTGTTCCCTTCCTGATTTCTGACCTTCAGTTGATGGTTTTGACCACTTCTGGTCATTATGCTGACATCTTCACAGAACTCAGTATTATAACCCCCGTACCTCTTTGTTTACAGGTAATAACGTTCAGAAGACACCATTTTTTCTGTGAGGTTTGGATTGCTTCTTCCCTTTCTTGTGTGCATCACTTTTCCTATTTTGGACTTAATCTGCCATTTAACAGTCGCTCAGTTTCACCACCTCCTCCTAGAGCTCTTCACACCAGCCTCGTCTTTTCTGTAGCAGGTAAGTCAGCATTATCAATAAACTCTATGACCTCAGTATTGATCTCCTTTTCCAGACCTTGTAAAGCAGTGGTGTCCAATTTGTCACTTCCAAGTTTTAATTTAATAACCAAGTGATTCTACATTGCAGTAGTCCAGCTGTTTCAGCCTTGAGTGTCTGTGGCTGAATAAACATGATCCTCACAACTGCTCCTTTGATCTCTTTAATTCAATTTTTGATACAAGATATACCCTCTAATAAGTCTTAACCCCCCCCCCCCCCCCAGGGCCTGCTATGGACATTTCCCCAACTTTGTTTTCAGGTAACATATACATGTGAAAAAGAAAATCTAAAATTTAACACTTTTTCCATCGTTACTCATATACCTAAGCACTGATCCTCTGCACCTCCTCTGAACGGGAAATTCATCCTTCTGGCTTAACGTCTTAAATTGCTCCAGCCTGTGTCACAGAGTAGGTCAAAATACGACCGTCTAGTTTCTCTGCCTCATCAGATGACACAGTACACCAGGGGAACATTAGGCAGTTGTAATCATGGGAGGAAATCTGGTTATAAATTACTAAATCACAGCCTAATTTGTTGGGTGATTACATCCACCCCTAGTGGCACTTGTATGTGTCAACCTGTGTACTGATTCAATTTAGATTATTGAAGTATGCGACTGTTCATTTTATACAGAATCCATCATTACACACATAAATCCCCTCTAAGGCCTTTTCTTTGGTTTATTTTACAGATTAAAAAGAAGATTTACTCACCACAGCTTTCTGGTATGTGTGAATTTATAAGACCAAGTTCCCAAGCCCGTTTTATGAGTGGAAAAGGATACTGAAACAGACAGGGAAAATCACTATCTGATTCATCATAGTTAATGTTTTACATTTTACACAGGTTAAGGTCAAAATCTCTCTTCTCCCCTGCCATATGGTAGATTTACCTCTCCAGTTTTGCCATATTGTGCAGCAACAGGAATGATCTCCTCCACAGCAAATTTACGAGCAGTAGCTTGAAACTCTTTCTGTTCATCAGTAAGTTCTATTACCAAAAAAAAAAAAAAAAAAAAAGTTAAAAAGAAGTCATCAATTTTGCCAGTTGTCAGACTATGAGAAGAGAGAAAACAAGTCTCAGTTCCTTCCAGGACAATCCAAAGCACCAGGACTTACCTTCCTGGGCCTCTCCAGAAACCAAAGCAACTCAACATCCTCCTTCTCTCTAGAGAAAAAGCTCCACTGATCTCTAATTGATGCCTACGGTGCGCTTACTTACTTATGACAAAATTCTTCCAAAAATATTGAAAACCGAGCAGGAAGCGCCATGTAACATACAAGGTATTACCAAAAGAAAAGAGAAGCATGCTGTGCTAACTAAACGAAGGAGATGGAGGCAGATGAATGTTGCTTATCTGATGAATCTGGCTGCTCAGTTTCAAGCATTGACCTGCTGACCCACTAAATTTGCCTTTACGTATCTAATACACCGGGGATTAATTTCTTTATAATATTTCTTTATAACTAAGTTCAGTTAAGACTACATAGAGTTATTTTAACATTTTAAAAGCCAATGTGAGTTAGTTATTCAAAGCTAAGGCAACTCTGGCAGTCAAGCAAGCTCAAGACAGACATCAGTTAAAAAAAAGAAAATCTCATAAATATCACGTCAATACCTGGGCCTTCCTGAGCTAGAAAAGAAAGTAATTTGGGGTTTCAAATATTTATTAAAAAAAATATAAAAAATAGAAATCTATTCAGGATAAACACCTTAATTGTAAATTCATACTAAACTGCAATACAGTTGTTTGCCGTTTGTTTTTTTCCCCCTGACTCTGCAATTTGTCTTTAACTGTTCTCTTTCTTTCATAACTGCAATACTTACCAAAGCTAAAGCCAGATGCAGGTTTGCTTATGTGTATGTTTTGAGCAGGTTTACTGGAATGTGATCTCCATCCATGCCCTGCAATGGTTTGGAGCATCTGCTGAAGAGAAAAAGAACATGAGCTGCAAGACCTTTGCTGCACAAGTCCCATAAAGCTACTAGCCTGACCGCAGCACAACCGCACCATGAAGCACAAAGAACACAGGCAATAACAGCTGAAAATACTATTTTTCACTGTGTTGACAGAGAATACTGAAAACATCAATACAGTTAAAAGGTGAAGAAATGCAGGAAGACCACTGCTAGGCATAGAAGCGCTGAATACTGAACTGCTGAGTGAGAGTGTATTCATAGTTCAGGATGGTATTTTTCCAGTGGGCAATGTATTACTCATTGGAGTTTTCACAAGCTACAACCTCTGCAAAATGGTCTGTTGCTTTCTTACTTAAGTTTTACCTTCTCACCTATGCTCTCTTGCCTAACTGCTACCACTGTTATGCAGGAGAACAAATCAATCAAAGAATACCAACAAGCATTTAGAAAGACCTGAATCCTCCCAAACGTTGCCTACCTCACTTTATCTGGAAACAGACAAGGAGAAGATGAGGTGGAGAAAAAGCCAGGTAACTGTGATCCTGTTTGGGTTTGATTTTTGTTTTCTAACAGATGATTCAGTCATACATAGCTATGCCAACAAAAAGCCTGCTCTCAACTACAAGTCCTGAATTCAAAGGAATGCTAAATTGTGATACCCTAAAAAAGTGATACCCTACATCAAAGAAGCTTCCAAGTTTATGTGAGAGCAGGCAGTCTGTTGTGGTTTTCATACTTGAGTGGTGAGCAAGGTCAACACTCAAGTAACTGAAAAAAGGCAACACTCCCCCCTGACAAATGGAAATAGGGATTGGACAGGGGTGGCTCATAGCCAGAGGTGGCACAAAGGAGTGACAGAGGACTGCAGGTCACAACACCTAAGGATTTGGGTGACCACCTGCTCACTCCATCGACCTCCCTGTGTTGCGTGAATTGGTGGACGCAGTGCCAGGTCACGAGTGGCCATGCTCAAACCCAACTCCTCCTTCATGGCACCAGCTCTGCCACCATCGGCACCACCACCATGACATATGACTGCAGGTGGAGGCTGAACCCCAACCACCCGGTGCCCAAAGCATCGCCGTCACTCCGCCACAGACTGACTGCTGTGCCTTCTACTGCCGCTGTCACAGCGATGCTTTGGGGCAGGTGGCCGCATCCTGCCAGCGATGCTGCTGCTGCCCGGGGGCCATGGCATCCCTAACCAAATTCCCTTCACCTTCCTCCCAGTTCAGGGGTGGCTCTGGGGACAGGGAGAGCATGGAAAGTCCACTGCCTCAGCTGTGAGCCCTTCGCCCTGCCCAACAGGTTATCAACACCTCCACATCTTCTTGCATGAGGAATATTTTTTATTCCTAACAGGAAGGTTAGTCCTTCAGAAAGCAACTTTTAGACCCGGTATTAGCAAAAACCACTTGCAGCACAGACAGGGAAGGCAGCAGCCAGGCTGGGAGGGCACACACTGTGCCTGGGGGCTGCCTCCAGGCCTGGGAGGTGGCAGGGAGCCCCGGGGGATGCTGCTGGCACAGCCAGCTCCCTCCAGCCGGTTACCACCACGAGGCCTTCAAGAAGACTCTCCTTCCAGCTCATGGCTGCACAGGTGATCTTGGCTCTGCTGCTTCCCACAGCGTGCCCGTCGGGCCCCCAGTCCACTGCACGGCCCCTTTGCTCTCAGGCTTGGCAAGTACAAGGCCCATGCCTTCACACCAGCTTGGTGCTGCCTCCTCTCCTCTGCGCGGGCACCTTTGTGAAATCCCATATGTTTTTGATGTCCAGAGCTCAAAGAGCAGAAACTGAGCTACACCCGGGAGTTTCTTTTGCAGGTTCTTTCACAGTGAGATGACCACAGACCAGGCCTCCTGCCCCCTCACTTGCCCCTGCTGCTCTATGACCTGGATCAGAGCCAGACGAGAACTGGCATCTGCCGCCATGCGGCACAGGGCCAGAGGCTCTGTGAGTTTTGGAGGAGATCAAAGTGCAGAAAGTGCTTTTGGAGCAGCGCATGGAGTCTGGGGAAAGCCCCATCAGGAAGAGCAGGCAGGGATCCCGTCCTGCAGCCCTGCTGCAGACCAAAGTACATGCCAAAGCCTTCCTACTGCCGCTGCACTAGGCTCTTGCCACTCCATCCCCTTTGGTTGCTTCACACGGGACCCCTGTCGCAGAGCCAGTAGACCCCCTTCTGCCCGCAACTAACCAAGTTCAGCCTGAGAGGTCCCCAGCAGCTTCGGCTAGCTGACACCTCTGACTAATGGAGTGCTGGGGCAGCAAACCGTGGGTTGGGGACATTACTAAGCTGGCTAGGAGTGCAGGGGAGTGGAGCCTTTGCCCTGTGCTACAAGGTACAGGTGAGGCCTCTTGACAGACAGCTGGACTTGTCCAGGGAGGGACCATGCTCCAGCATCATCTCCAGGGCCATAAGAGCTCCTTTCACCGCATGACCAAGAGGAAGCAAAGGCCTCTAGTGGCCAGAGATCCCAGTTCAGCTCTAGGTGTGCTCTGCAGCCCTGGGTGGGAACAGAGTTTGCAGCTGCAGCACCATCACTTGCTGGGGACCAAGAGAAGAGCAAGAGGAGGATGGTCCTGGCAGCTTCAGAGGCAGGGCCCTGTGCAGCTCCTGCAGAGGGGACATGCCTAGGTGGGAAGCAGCCTAGGGCATGCATGCTCAAGCACCTCCAAGTCCTTCCTGCCTCCAGCAGGTGGAGAGGAGGCCAGCAGTTGGCAGGCCTGGTTGTATTGCAAGGTCAGGATGCTGGGGCTGAGCAAGCACGAGGGCTGCAGCCACAGGCCATCCACAAGCCTGAAAGGGTCTCCCTCCTCTCTTGCTGGTCAACTAGTCCAGCTTCAAGTTCACTAGTGAGTTGTGCACGCACACACGGCTCCAACCAGTAGCTTGCCCGAGACACTGGGGCTTTCTAAGCGCTGGCTGCCTATGACCTGTGTCCCAGTCAGCCTTTGCTAGCAGCCAGGCCTGGGGACCCACCGCACAGCGGGTGCAGAGTGAGGCCACACTAGCAGCCAGGTCTGGGGACCCACCGCACAGCGGGTGCAGAGTGAGGCCACACTGGAAGGGCTTTGGGGTGGCTCTCCAAAAGAAGACAGTGGGTACTGTGGTGATTGGGTGCAGGGCTCAGGCAAGCAGAGCAGCCAGCACTTTGCTTCTATGTGACTGGCTCCTTGATCCCCCCCTCTCTCCATTTGCTGTGGTCCTCATTTCCCCTGACTCCTCCCTTTCTCAGCCCAGCTGTCTCCCCAAGCATGGGACCTACCCTAGTCATGTTTTGACCCCTTGCTCCTAGGTTTGCCCCATCTGTCAACACACGTGGTCTTTGGGTGCTGTTAGCTAGGTCCCCTTGGACTTGCATGCCATTACTGAGGGACTTTCCTGGGTACTGCTGTCCCTGCCAGATTCCTCTCCCCGAAACGACCCCAAGCTCTTCCTTCAATGATCTGTGAAGCGTGGCCACCTCTGACGGCTTTCCCTGCTAACAACCTGCCAAATGTGGTGCTGGAATAGCAGAGTATCCCCAGAAGACAAGTTGTCTTCTCCAAGGACGCCTTCTGCTGGCTCTTAGCAGAGGCATGGGAACCGGCACCAGGTCCATTTTCAAAACACAAAGCAGCCTTGAGCACACTTGCTCTGAGGTCCACTTCTGGGGCCTAGGGAGCCCTGCTGCGCCTCAAGGGCCTTGAGAGCAGCTTTTCCACTTTCAGACAGAGCTTTCCCAGTCCTCCAAGGGACACAGTTGCTGCCTCCGCTATCTCCCGCTGCTATCTGCCATACGCATAGCCACACAAGCCAGGGTGGCAGCAGGGAGATACCGCACCCCTGACAAACCTTGAGGCTTCCATCCTTCACACCACTGCCTTCTACCCTCTAGGGATATAGCCCTGCTGTTCAAGTGCAATGTACGTGCCTGGCTCCTCTTTCTCTCCTGCTTCTCACCTGCACTGCAGCACGTGAGCAAAGCTTCACCACACTATAGCAGAAGACAGACTGATGCAAGAATTAACAAAGACAAGGAAAAACATGGCATGTAGGTCTGAAAGCAGGACAATCTCCTCTCTTATAGAGTTTCACTTCTAGAGCCTAGAAGTCATAATGGCCTAAAAGAGCCTGAGGCCCAGGTGCGCAACATCAAGCGGCTGCTCCTTCACCAAGGCTACAGTAACATCACGCAGAGGAACGACATTGCCTTGCTGGAGCTGGACCAGCCTGTGCAGTGCAACGCCTACGTTCAGCTTGCCTGCGTGCCCGATGCCTCGCTGAGAGTCTCGCAGCTGAAAAACTGCTACATCAGCGGCTGGGGTGCCACGACTGCAAGATGTGAGTACCGCGGAAGTACTCGTGTGCCGAGCGCAAGCTTGGCACGCTCGGGGCCATTGCTTGGGCTTCCTGACAGCAGAGGCCAGAGCCCCAGTCAGGCTGCGGGGACGTATGCCTCTTGAGAGATGGGCCTGAGCCCTTTCCGCAGAGCAAGGCGGAAGGGAAATGCCGCTATAACGCCTCTCAGGATGCAAAGCCAAGCGCGGGCGAGGCAAGGGATTCCGCCAGGCAGGGGAGGAGAAGCGCCAGTGAGCTGCTGCTTGCTAATTCCTTCCTGTGCTCACAGCTGGACGATCAACGGATGTGCTGCAGGAGGCCCAGGTCCGCCTCATTGATGTCAACGTCTGTAACAGCAGCCGGTGGTACAGAGGGGCCATCCACACGCACAACGTCTGTGCTGGCTATCCGCAGGGCGGCATTGACACCTGCCAGGTAGGAGCGTGCTACGAGCCAAGCCCCGTAGCACAGGCAGCCCCGCCACACGCAACTACGCCAACATGGCCCGGCATGTGCTTGGCCTGGCCAGTGCCCCTCCCACTTCAGGTCCCCACCGCCGGGGGGGCTTATACCCCCTTCCCCATCGGCAGGCCCCTGCCCAGTGCCCCTCTTGTCCCAGAGGCATGGCGCTCTGCCCAGAAAGCCCTCCTAGTGTTCTTGGCAGACCATGGCTCCCCATCCCAAGCCTGCCACAGCTCTCTCCCACACACCCACCATCCCCGTGCAGTGAGGAGAGCCAGCCCCACCTTACAAGCCCACCACCCCTTCCCAGGCAAGGCTCGCTCGACACAGCCTCGCTCTGCAGGGAACACAGCTCCGGCAGGTGCCGTCAGAGAGAAGGAGCCAACCCCCGTGCTGACGGTGGCCACCCAACAACCCCTTTGTCCTCTCTCCTCCTCTGCAGGGGGACAGCGGTGGGCCTCTCGTCTGCCAAGACAGCAGTGCAGACTACTTCTGGCTTGTTGGTGTCACCAGCTGGGGGAGAGGCTGTGCCAGAGCCAGGCAGCCCGGAGTCTACACCTCCACTCAGCACTTCTACGACTGGATCCTGCTACAGATGGGCCTGCGCCCAGCAGTGAGGGCTACTCCAACAGCACGCGCTTGGAGTCATTTTGTCACCACCTCAAGCCCCGTTGCGAGGCCAAGGCCCACAGCAGCACAGTGGGGCGGCTCCTGCCCATTTCCAGTCCAGAAGCTGCTGGACTTCTTTAGCCGGCTGCAGGAGCTCCTGCAGTACCTAAGGGGAAAAACGGTGTGAGCAGCAGGACAAACGGCACGCAGGGCAGGCTGCAGTGTGCCACCACCGTTTCCTTTGGGGCAATGCCTGCCGATGCAAAGGCCACCTCAGCGTCAAAGGGCTGCTCTGCCCTGCGCCCGTGCCTCGGGAGGCACACACCTGATGAGGCTGACCACATGCTTGAAATAAAATGTTTCGGTGCTCACAGCAAACCAGGCTTCAGCTCAAGTCAGTCTCCTGTGCGAGGCAAGGACTTCCACGCCCGGCACCTGCCAAGCGAGGCAGGCTGCAGGCAGACAAGGCGGGCACAAAGGGAAAGAGTCCCTGCAAAGGGCTGAAAGTGGGCCTGCTCAGGGAGGAGGGGGAGGCTGCACTGGAGGAAGGGAACACAGGTCACCACGGGCTGGAGGGCTTGGGGAAAGGAGCTGGAAACACAGAACGTCTTTGGCCAGCTCCTGGTGGGATCCCGCTGCGCTTGTGGATGAGCCACAAGTGACCCTGAAACTGGACTCTCATGACCCAGGACAGACGCATCTAGAAAGACCCAAGGGTTGCGCTGAGGATTTGGGGAAGGAGCTTGCCTTCGAGCCCCACATATGCCACAGACTTCATTTCCATCCTGTGTCGCGGTTTAACCCCGGCCGGCAACCAAACGCTACCGGCAACCAAACGCCACGCAGCCACTTGCGCACTCCCCCCCACCCGGAGGGGTGGGGAGGAGAACCAGAAAGCAATGTAAAGCTGGAGGGTTGAGATAAGAACAATGTAATAATTTAGACAGAAGAAAGAGTGAAGAACAACAGTAACAATACCAAGAAGAAGAATAACAACAACAACAACAATAACGATTAGGATGGAAAGGTGGGGGAAAAGGGTAAAATCAAAAGGAAGGGAGAAGGAAAAAAAGGAAATGATGCACAGTACAACTGCTCACCACCCGCTGACCGATGCCCAGCCAGTCCCTGAGCAAGAATCCCCCCGCCAGCTAACCCTCCAAGTTTCTATACCAAGCATGACGTCCCACGGGATGGAATACCTCTGTGGCTGCTTCACGTCAGCTGACCTGGCTGTGTCCCTTCCCAGTCTCTTGTGCCCCTCCAGCACTCTGACTGGCAAGGCCCAAGAAACCAAAAAGGCCTTGACTTAGCAGAAACGCCAGGCAGCAACAACTGAAAACATCAGTGCAGCTACCAACATTGTTCTCACATCATAGCCCCAAAACACAGCACTTCACTAGCTACGAAGAAGAAAGTTAACTCCATCCCAGCTGAAACCAGGACACGGGGCCATCTCCTACTCGGCATGTGCTGCACAGGTCTTTGTAGCCTTCTTGATCGGTGCTGACGTGCGGAATCAAACTCTACAACTCAAGGAGGGTTATCAAGCAGGCATGTTTATCAGGGCTCCGGCTGCAAGGGGGATCGCTCCTCCTCACTTGCACACCCAGGGCTTAAGTAAGCAGATCCCTATTACACAGAAGCATACGTATTCATTAGATTCCCAAGAAAAGGCGGGGTTGTTACCATTCGGTCCAGGAACTCAGTATCATAAGCCTCCTCACTCTGGCGCGGGTGCGTTGACACCTGCTGGTCCTGGGCTGGGCTCTCTGGGAGGAAGGCTCGCACCCTTCCTCAGGATGTACTTTTCCCTTTGGCGCGCAGTGCTGAGGAGTCCACGCCAGCAAGCGCAGAGCCAGGTTGTACTGGTTCTCTTCCCGGCTCGTACATCTTGCAGACAACATAGTTCTTGCTTACAACGTAGCTAGTCGATCGGTATCGACACGTGCAGACCGTAGTGTCCTTGTTAGTCAGTCCGTTAAACACAAGTGCCGAAGCACCAGTTGCAAGGTCTGCATATTTACCGAATGATTTTCAGCTTGAACTCTCTCCGTGCAGAGTCTTTACTTCTGAGCGTCATGGCCTGTGACCGCCTTGCTGCCATCCGAAAAGCCCTGCACACTGGGACCCTCCTAGGTGGCAGAGCTTGTGTCCACACGGCAGCAGCTGCCTTGGGCCAGGGGGTTGCTCAGCCCAGCAGCACCAGGAAGTGTGGAATTGAAACCGGGAGCGAAGCCGCTAAGACAAAACCAGTACCCTATGAAGTTGGAATCCTGGCTCGGACTGGAGCCTAGAAGTCATAATTGCCTAAAACAGGGGTTGTTGCAAAGCCACATGCCCAGGAGCAGCATGTAGTACAACATCTAAGGGCTGTGAATCAAATAGCGATTGACCAACACCCGGTGCTGCCTAATCCTCCCGCTTTGTTAACAGCGACAGGTGATTCTAATGTCTGTTTTACAGCATTGGACTTGGAAGGCGCCTTCTTTGGCGTTCTGATTGTATGTCCTCGGCCGTGCGTAGCAGGTGCCACAACTGCCCTCTTCAGTGTTGGTCCAGAACCGCAATCCAACCCAGAGAGAGCAGGGACACGAAGCCTGCCAGAGGGCGTTGCTGTGGCTGACATAGCCAGCGAGGACTGTGCTGCGTGTGCCTTTCCCTGTGCTGCGTGCAGGAAGGTTGGCACTGCTGGGCTAGGCTTGGCTTCTTTGGCTTGCCCGTCACTGCTTGCCTGCCACGACCATCAAAAGAGTGTCTCTTCAAGAGCCAAGCACGCGCGTGCTGCCTCTAGTGGTTGCGTTCTCTGTTGTGTGTCTCTTTATTGGGAAGGAGCAGGTGGCAAAGGGCTGCCGAGAGCAGGGCGGCAGTGACCTTCGCAAAGAGGTAGCGACGCCACGCTTGGTTTTTCCTGTGAGCTGTTAGCAGGCAGAGCCGGGAGCCAGGCGCTGCTGCCTGCCACGGGGCCTGCCCACCCTCATCGCGCAAAGGGAGCATTCCGCGGGGCTCTGTGGGGGCTGTGCGATCCCAGCTCCTGCCTCCCGTCCTGCTTGGAACCCCTCCTGTTGCCCCCCCTCCCCGCAGAGGCCACCACGCCCAGCCCCGTGGCAACCAGCCACTCTGTGACATCACCCCCGGGGCCAAGGGCATCCGGGGCAACGCGAGTTCAGGGGGCAGTATGTTGGCGGCTGCACTGGCGGTGACAAGCCCTCCTCCTTGCAGCTGCCACGTGTCACTGGCAGGGATGGATTTGCTGCTCCTCCTCCTCGTCCTGCTGGCCATGTGCTGTCCTGCGTCCGGCACATGGGACAGCTGTGGGTAAGTGGCCCGAGGCTCTGGGAGGGAGCTTGGGCAAGCCCTTGTGGGCTTGGCTGGAGGGCAGCCAGTGTGGGAGGCTCATTTCCTTGCCAGCACGCAGGCTGTTGGCAGTACTCACCTACGGGGCTAAAGCAGAAAGAGGCAGGGTGTGGACACACGCGTGCCCCACAGGCTTCCCCAGCCCTGCTGGCCAGGCAGCGCCTTGTGGGGAGGGAAGACGGCTGACCGTGAGCCGTAGGGGCGCCAGCCATCCAGCAGGACACTAAGGAGTTTCTCTTTACAGAGGGACCTGCGGGCTCCGGCCCACGGCTTTTCCGTATGGCATGTCGCGCGTTGTGGGTGGCACAGATGCCCAGGCAGGGGCCTGGCCCTGGATCGTCAGCATCCAGAACCCCTGGCAAGCGGGCACGGGTCATACCTGCGGAGGCTCCCTCATCAGCGCACAGTGGGTCCTGACAGCAGCCCACTGCTTCATCGAGGCCAGGTAAGGCGTCGCCGGGAACGCGCATAGCCCCACAACACTAGCGCTTGCCCCGTGCGCAGCAGCACGGGCTACTCCCGCCCCGTTTCCTCGCAGGACGCCCAGGGCCTGGGTGCTCCTTGAGCCTGAGGCACGCGAGGCCAGTCCCACCCTCCCGAGCGCTGCTCTCCTCTCTCCCTCGGCAAGCGGAAGGCAGGGCAACTGCTGGGCTGCTGCAGCACGTGGCTGTGCTCCCTCTGAGTCCTCTCCCCATTTGCCTTCCAGCTACATCACCATGTGGCGCGTGGTGATCGGTGCCACCCGGCTGACTCAGCTGGGCCCTGAGGCCCAGGTGCGCAACATCAAGCGGCTGCTCCTTCACCAAGGCTACAGTAACATCACGCAGAGGAACGACATTGCCTTGCTGGAGCTGGACCAGCCTGTGCAGTGCAACGCCTACGTTCAGCTTGCCTGCGTGCCCGATGCCTCGCTGAGAGTCTCGCAGCTGAAAAACTGCTACATCAGCGGCTGGGGTGCCACGACTGCAAGATGTGAGTACCGCGGAAGTACTCGTGTGCCGAGCGCAAGCTTGGCACGCTCGGGGCCATTGCTTGGGCTTCCTGACAGCAGAGGCCAGAGCCCCAGTCAGGCTGCGGGGACGTATGCCTCTTGAGAGATGGGCCTGAGCCCTTTCCGCAGAGCAAGGCGGAAGGGAAATTCTGCTATAACGCCTCTCAGGATGCAAAGCCAAGCGCGGGCGAGGCAAGGGATTCCGCCAGGCAGGGGAGGAGAAGCGCCAGTGAGCTGCTGCTTGCTAATTCCTTCCTGTGCTCACAGCTGGACGATCAACGGATGTGCTGCAGGAGGCCCAGGTCCGCCTCATTGATGTCAACGTCTGTAACAGCAGCCGGTGGTACAGAGGGGCCATCCACACGCACAACGTCTGTGCTGGCTATCCGCAGGGCGGCATTGACACCTGCCAGGTAGGAGCGTGCTACGAGCCAAGCCCCGTAGCACAGGCAGCCCCGCCACACGCAACTACGCCAACATGGCCCGGCATGTGCTTGGCCTGGCCAGTGCCCCTCCCACTTCAGGTCCCCACCGCCGGGGGGGCTTATACCCCCTTCCCCATCGGCAGGCCCCTGCCCAGTGCCCCTCTTGTCCCAGAGGCATGGCGCTCTGCCCAGAAAGCCCTCCTAGTGTTCTTGGCAGACCATGGCTCCCCATCCCAAGCCTGCCACAGCTCTCTCCCACACACCCACCATCCCCGTGCAGTGAGGAGAGCCAGCCCCACCTTACAAGCCCACCACCCCTTCCCAGGCAAGGCTCGCTCGACACAGCCTCGCTCTGCAGGGAACACAGCTCCGGCAGGTGCCGTCAGAGAGAAGGAGCCAACCCCCGTGCTGACGGTGGCCACCCAACAACCCCTTTGTCCTCTCTCCTCCTCTGCAGGGGGACAGCGGTGGGCCTCTCGTCTGCCAAGACAGCAGTGCAGACTACTTCTGGCTTGTTGGTGTCACCAGCTGGGGGAGAGGCTGTGCCAGAGCCAGGCAGCCCGGAGTCTACACCTCCACTCAGCACTTCTACGACTGGATCCTGCTACAGATGGGCCTGCGCCCAGCAGTGAGGGCTACTCCAACAGCACGCGCTTGGAGTCATTTTGTCACCACCTCAAGCCCCGTTGCGAGGCCAAGGCCCACAGCAGCACAGTGGGGCGGCTCCTGCCCATTTCCAGTCCAGAAGCTGCTGGACTTCTTTAGCCGGCTGCAGGAGCTCCTGCAGTACCTAAGGGGAAAAACGGTGTGAGCAGCAGGACAAACGGCACGCAGGGCAGGCTGCAGTGTGCCACCACCGTTTCCTTTGGGGCAATGCCTGCCGATGCAAAGGCCACCTCAGCGTCAAAGGGCTGCTCTGCCCTGCGCCCGTGCCTCGGGAGGCACACACCTGATGAGGCTGACCACATGCTTGAAATAAAATGTTTCGGTGCTCACAGCAAACCAGGCTTCAGCTCAAGTCAGTCTCCTGTGCGAGGCAAGGACTTCCACGCCCGGCACCTGCCAAGCGAGGCAGGCTGCAGGCAGACAAGGCGGGCACAAAGGGAAAGAGTCCCTGCAAAGGGCTGAAAGTGGGCCTGCTCAGGGAGGAGGGGGAGGCTGCACTGGAGGAAGGGAACACAGGTCACCACGGGCTGGAGGGCTTGGGGAAAGGAGCTGGAAACACAGAACGTCTTTGGCCAGCTCCTGGTGGGATCCCGCTGCGCTTGTGGATGAGCCACAAGTGACCCTGAAACTGGACTCTCATGACCCAGGACAGACGCGTCTAGAAAGACCCAAGGGTTGCGCTGAGGATTTGGGGAAGGAGCTTGCCTTCGAGCCCCACATATGCCACAGACTTCATTTCCATCCTGTGTCGCGGTTTAACCCCGGCCGGCAACCAAACGCTACCGGCAACCAAACGCCACGCAGCCACTTGCGCACTCCCCCCCACCCGGAGGGGTGGGGAGGAGAACCAGAAAGCAATGTAAAGCTGGAGGGTTGAGATAAGAACAATGTAATAATTTAGACAGAAGAAAGAGTGAAGAACAACAGTAACAATACCAAGAAGAAGAATAACAACAACAACAACAATAACAATTAGGATGGAAAGGTGGGGGAAAAGGGTAAAATCAAAAGGAAGGGAGAAGGAAAAAAAGGAAATGATGCACAGTACAACTGCTCACCACCCGCTGACCGATGCCCAGCCAGTCCCTGAGCAAGATTCCCCCCGCCAGCTAACCCTCCAAGTTTCTATACCAAGCATGACGTCCCACGGGACGGAATACCTCTGTGGCTGCTTCACGTCAGCTGACCTGGCTGTGTCCCTTCCCAGTCTCTTGTGCCCCTCCAGCACTCTGGCTGGCAAGGCCCAAGAAACCAAAAAGGCCTTGACTTAGCAGAAACGCCAGGCAGCAACAACCGAAAACATCAGTGCAGCTACCAACATTGTTCTCACATCATAGCCAAAACACAGCACTTCACTAGCTACGAAGAAGAACGTTAACTCCATCCCAGCTGAAACCAGGACACGGGGCCATCTCCTACTCGGCATGTGCTGCACAGGTCTTTGTAGCCTTCTTGATCGGTGCTGACGTGCGGAATCAAACTCTACAACTCAAGGAGGGTTATCAAGCAGGCATGTTTATCGGGGCTCCGGCTGCAAGGGGGATCGCTCCTCCTCACTTGCACACCCAGGGCTTAAGTAAGCAGATCCCTATTACACAGAAGCATACGTATTCATTAGATTCCCAAGAAAAGGCGGGGTTATTACCATTCGGTCCAGGAACTCAGTATCATAAGCCTCCTCACTCTGGCGCGGGTGCGTTGACACCTGCTGGTCCTGGGCTGGGCTCTCTGGGAGGAAGGCTCGCACCCTTCCTCAGGATGTACTTTTCCCTTTGGCGCGCAGTGCTGAGGAGTCCACGCCAGCAAGCGCAGAGCCAGGTTGTACTGGTTCTCTTCCCGGCTCGTACATCTTGCAGACAACATAGTTCTTGCTTACAACGTAGCTAGTCGATCGGTATCGACACGTGCAGACCGTAGTGTCCTTGTTAGTCAGTCCGTTAAACACAAGTGCCGAAGCACCAGTTGCAAGGTCTGCATATTTACCGAATGATTTTCAGCTTGAACTCTCTCCGTGCAGAGTCTTTACTTATGAGCGTCATGGCCTGTGACCGCCTTGCTGCCATCCGAAAAGCCCTGCACACTGGGACCCTCCTAGGTGGCAGAGCTTGTGTCCACACGGCAGCAGCTGCCTTGGGCCAGGGGGTTGCTCAGCCCAGCAGCACCAGGAAGTGTGGAATTGAAACCGGGAGCGAAGCCGCTAAGACAAAACCAGTACCCTATGAAGTTGGAATCCTGGCTCGGACTGGAGCCTAGAAGTCATAATTGCCTAAAACAGGGGTTGTTGCAAAGCCACATGCCCAGGAGCAGCATGTAGTACAACATCTAAGGGCTGTGAATCAAATAGCGATTGACCAACACCCGGTGCGGCCTAATCCTCCCGCTTTGTTAACAGCGACAGGTGATTCTAATGTCTGTTTTACAGCATTGGACTTGGAAGGCGCCTTCTTTGGCGTTCTGATTGTATGTCCTCGGCCGTGCGTAGCAGGTGCCACAACTGCCCTCTTCAGTGTTGGTCCAGAACCGCAATCCAACCCAGAGAGAGCAGGGACACGAAGCCTGCCAGAGGGCGTTGCTGTGGCTGACATAGCCAGCGAGGACTGTGCTGCGTGTGCCTTTCCCTGTGCTGCGTGCAGGAAGGTTGGCACTGCTGGGCTAGGCTTGGCTTCTTTGGCTTGCCCGTCACTGCTTGCCTGCCACGACCATCAAAAGAGTGTCTCTTCAAGAGCCAAGCACGCGCGTGCTGCCTCTAGTGGTTGCGTTCTCTGTTGTGTGTCTCTTTATTGGGAAGGAGCAGGTGGCAAAGGGCTGCCGAGAGCAGGGCGGCAGTGACCTTTGCAAAGAGGTAGCGATGCCACGCTTGGTTTTTCCTGTGAGCTGTTAGCAGGCAGAGCCGGGAGCCAGGCGCTGCTGCCTGCCACGGGGCCTGCCCACCCTCATCGCGCAAAGGGAGCATTCCGCGGGGCTCTGTGGGGGCTGTGCGATCCCAGCTCCTGCCTCCCGTCCTGCTTGGAACCCCTCCTGTTGCCCCCCCTCCCCGCAGAGGCCACCACGCCCAGCCCCATGGCAACCAGCCACTCTGTGACATCACCCCCGGGGCCAAGGGCATCCTGGGCAACGCGAGCTCAGGGGGCAGTATGTTGGCGGCTGCACTGGCGGTGACAAGCCCTCCTCCTTGCAGCTGCCACGTGTCACTGGCAGGGATGGATTTGCTGCTCCTCCTCCTCGTCCTGCTGGCCATGTGCTGTCCTGCGTCCGGCACATGGGACAGCTGTGGGTAAGTGGCCCGAGGCTCTGGGAGGGAGCTTGGGCAAGCCCTTGTGGGCTTGGCTGGAGGGCAGCCAGTGTGGGAGGCTCATTTCCTTGCCAGCACGCAGGCTGTTGGCAGTACTCACCTACGGGGCTAAAGCAGAAAGAGGCAGGGTGTGGACACACGCGTGCCCCACAGGCTTCCCCAGCCCTGCTGGCCAGGCAGCGCCTTGTGGGGAGGGAAGACGGCTGACCGTGAGCCGTAGGGGCGCCAGCCATCCAGCAGGACACTAAGGAGTTTCTCTTTACAGAGGGACCTGCGGGCTCCGGCCCACGGCTTTTCCGTATGGCATGTCGCGCGTTGTGGGTGGCACAGATGCCCAGGCAGGGGCCTGGCCCTGGATCGTCAGCATCCAGAACCCCTGGCAAGCGGGCACGGGTCATACCTGCGGAGGCTCCCTCATCAGCGCACAGTGGGTCCTGACAGCAGCCCACTGCTTCATCGAGGCCAGGTAAGGCGTCGCCGGGAACGCGCATAGCCCCACAACACTAGCGCTTGCCCCGTGCGCAGCAGCACGGGCTACTCCTGCCCCGTTTCCTCGCAGGACGCCCAGGGCCTGGGTGCTCCTTGAGCCTGAGGCACGCGAGGCCAGTCCCACCCTCCCGAGCGCTGCTCTCCTCTCTCCCTCGGCAAGCGGAAGGCAGGGCAACTGCTGGGCTGCTGCAGCACGTGGCTGTGCTCCCTCTGAGTCCTCTCCCCATTTGCCTTCCAGCTACATCACCATGTGGCGCGTGGTGATCGGTGCCACCCGGCTGACTCAGCTGGGCCCTGAGGCCCAGGTGCGCAACATCAAGCGGCTGCTCCTTCACCAAGGCTACAGTAACATCACGCAGAGGAACGACATTGCCTTGCTGGAGCTGGACCAGCCTGTGCAGTGCAACGCCTACGTTCAGCTTGCCTGCGTGCCCGATGCCTCGCTGAGAGTCTCGCAGCTGAAAAACTGCTACATCAGCGGCTGGGGTGCCACGACTGCAAGATGTGAGTACCGCGGAAGTACTCGTGTGCCGAGCACAAGCTTGGCACGCTCGGGGCCATTGCTTGGGCTTCCTGACAGCAGAGGCCAGAGCCGCAGTCAGGCTGCGGGGACGTATGCCTCTTGAGAGATGGGCCTGAGCCCTTTCCGCAGAGCAAGGCGGAAGGGAAATGCCGCTATAACGCCTCTCAGGATGCAAAGCCAAGCGCGGGCGAGGCAAGGGATTCCGCCAGGCAGGGGAGGAGAAGCGCCAGTGAGCTGCTGCTTGCTAATTCCTTCCTGTGCTCACAGCTGGACGATCAACGGATGTGCTGCAGGAGGCCCAGGTCCGCCTCATTGATGTCAACGTCTGTAACAGCAGCCGGTGGTACAGAGGGGCCATCCACACGCACAACGTCTGTGCTGGCTATCCGCAGGGCGGCATTGACACCTGCCAGGTAGGAGCGTGCTACGAGCCAAGCCCCGTAGCACAGGCAGCCCCGCCACACGCAACTACGCCAACATGGCCCGGCATGTGCTTGGCCTGGCCAGTGCCCCTCCCACTTCAGGTCCCCACCGCCGGGGGGGCTTATACCCCCTTCCCCATCGGCAGGCCCCTGCCCAGTGCCCCTCTTGTCCCAGAGGCATGGCGCTCTGCCCAGAAAGCCCTCCTAGTGTTCTTGGCAGACCATGGCTCCCCATCCCAAGCCTGCCACAGCTCTCTCCCACACACCCACCATCCCCGTGCAGTGAGGAGAGCCAGCCCCACCTTACAAGCCCACCACCCCTTCCCAGGCAAGGCTCGCTCGACACAGCCTCGCTCTGCAGGGAACACAGCTCCGGCAGGTGCCGTCAGAGAGAAGGAGCCAACCCCCGTGCTGACGGTGGCCACCCAACAACCCCTTTGTCCTCTCTCCTCCTCTGCAGGGGGACAGCGGTGGGCCTCTCGTCTGCCAAGACAGCAGTGCAGACTACTTCTGGCTTGTTGGTGTCACCAGCTGGGGGAGAGGCTGTGCCAGAGCCAGGCAGCCCGGAGTCTACACCTCCACTCAGCACTTCTACGACTGGATCCTGCTACAGATGGGCCTGCGCCCAGCAGTGAGGGCTACTCCAACAGCACGCGCTTGGAGTCATTTTGTCACCACCTCAAGCCCCGTTGCGAGGCCAAGGCCCACAGCAGCACAGTGGGGCGGCTCCTGCCCATTTCCAGTCCAGAAGCTGCTGGACTTCTTTAGCCGGCTGCAGGAGCTCCTGCAGTACCTAAGGGGAAAAACGGTGTGAGCAGCAGGACAAACGGCACGCAGGGCAGGCTGCAGTGTGCCACCACCGTTTCCTTTGGGGCAATGCCTGCCGATGCAAAGGCCACCTCAGCGTCAAAGGGCTGCTCTGCCCTGCGCCCGTGCCTCGGGAGGCACACACCTGATGAGGCTGACCACATGCTTGAAATAAAATGTTTCGGTGCTCACAGCAAACCAGGCTTCAGCTCAAGTCAGTCTCCTGTGCGAGGCAAGGACTTCCACGCCCGGCACCTGCCAAGCGAGGCAGGCTGCAGGCAGACAAGGCGGGCACAAAGGGAAAGAGTCCCTGCAAAGGGCTGAAAGTGGGCCTGCTCAGGGAGGAGGGGGAGGCTGCACTGGAGGAAGGGAACACAGGTCACCACGGGCTGGAGGGCTTGGGGAAAGGAGCTGGAAACACAGAACGTCTTTGGCCAGCTCCTGGTGGGATCCCGCTGCGCTTGTGGATGAGCCACAAGTGACCCTGAAACTGGACTCTCATGACCCAGGACAGACGCGTCTAGAAAGACCCAAGGGTTGCGCTGAGGATTTGGGGAAGGAGCTTGCCTTCGAGCCCCACATATGCCACAGACTTCATTTCCATCCTGTGTCGCGGTTTAACCCCGGCCGGCAACCAAACGCTACCGGCAACCAAACGCCACGCAGCCACTTGCGCACTCCCCCCCACCCGGAGGGGTGGGGAGGAGAACCAGAAAGCAATGTAAAGCTGGAGGGTTGAGATAAGAACAATGTAATAATTTAGACAGAAGAAAGAGTGAAGAACAACAGTAACAATACCAAGAAGAAGAATAACAACAACAACAACAATAACAATTAGGATGGAAAGGTGGGGGAAAAGGGTAAAATCAAAAGGAAGGGAGAAGGAAAAAAAGGAAATGATGCACAGTACAACTGCTCACCACCCGCTGACCGATGCCCAGCCAGTCCCTGAGCAAGATTCCCCCCGCCAGCTAACCCTCCAAGTTTCTATACCAAGCATGACGTCCCACGGGACGGAATACCTCTGTGGCTGCTTCACGTCAGCTGACCTGGCTGTGTCCCTTCCCAGTCTCTTGTGCCCCTCCAGCACTCTGGCTGGCAAGGCCCAAGAAACCAAAAAGGCCTTGACTTAGCAGAAACGCCAGGCAGCAACAACCGAAAACATCAGTGCAGCTACCAACATTGTTCTCACATCATAGCCAAAACACAGCACTTCACTAGCTACGAAGAAGAACGTTAACTCCATCCCAGCTGAAACCAGGACACGGGGCCATCTCCTACTCGGCATGTGCTGCACAGGTCTTTGTAGCCTTCTTGATCGGTGCTGACGTGCGGAATCAAACTCTACAACTCAAGGAGGGTTATCAAGCAGGCATGTTTATCGGGGCTCCGGCTGCAAGGGGGATCGCTCCTCCTCACTTGCACACCCAGGGCTTAAGTAAGCAGATCCCTATTACACAGAAGCATACGTATTCATTAGATTCCCAAGAAAAGGCGGGGTTATTACCATTCGGTCCAGGAACTCAGTATCATAAGCCTCCTCACTCTGGCGCGGGTGCGTTGACACCTGCTGGTCCTGGGCTGGGCTCTCTGGGAGGAAGGCTCGCACCCTTCCTCAGGATGTACTTTTCCCTTTGGCGCGCAGTGCTGAGGAGTCCACGCCAGCAAGCGCAGAGCCAGGTTGTACTGGTTCTCTTCCCGGCTCGTACATCTTGCAGACAACATAGTTCTTGCTTACAACGTAGCTAGTCGATCGGTATCGACACGTGCAGACCGTAGTGTCCTTGTTAGTCAGTCCGTTAAACACAAGTGCCGAAGCACCAGTTGCAAGGTCTGCATATTTACCGAATGATTTTCAGCTTGAACTCTCTCCGTGCAGAGTCTTTACTTCTGAGCGTCATGGCCTGTGACCGCCTTGCTGCCATCCGAAAAGCCCTGCACACTGGGACCCTCCTAGGTGGCAGAGCTTGTGTCCACACGGCAGCAGCTGCCTTGGGCCAGGGGGTTGCTCAGCCCAGCAGCACCAGGAAGTGTGGAATTGAAACCGGGAGCGAAGCCGCTAAGACAAAACCAGTACCCTATGAAGTTGGAATCCTGGCTCGGACTGGAGCCTAGAAGTCATAATTGCCTAAAACAGGGGTTGTTGCAAAGCCACATGCCCAGGAGCAGCATGTAGTACAACATCTAAGGGCTGTGAATCAAATAGCGATTGACCAACACCCGGTGCTGCCTAATCCTCCCGCTTTGTTAACAGCGACAGGTGATTCTAATGTCTGTTTTACAGCATTGGACTTGGAAGGCGCCTTCTTTGGCGTTCTGATTGTATGTCCTCGGCCGTGCGTAGCAGGTGCCACAACTGCCCTCTTCAGTGTTGGTCCAGAACCGCAATCCAACCCAGAGAGAGCAGGGACACGAAGCCTGCCAGAGGGCGTTGCTGTGGCTGACATAGCCAGCGAGGACTGTGCTGCGTGTGCCTTTCCCTGTGCTGCGTGCAGGAAGGTTGGCACTGCTGGGCTAGGCTTGGCTTCTTTGGCTTGCCCGTCACTGCTTGCCTGCCACAACCATCAAAAGAGTGTCTCTTCAAGAGCCAAGCACGCGCGTGCTGCCTCTAGTGGTTGCGTTCTCTGTTGTGTGTCTCTTTATTGGGAAGGAGCAGGTGGCAAAGGGCTGCCGAGAGCAGGGCGGCAGTGACCTTCGCAAAGAGATAGCGACGCCACGCTTGGTTTTTCCTGTGAGCTGTTAGCAGGCAGAGCCGGGAGCCAGGCGCTGCTGCCTGCCACGGGGCCTGCCCACCCTCATCGCGCAAAGGGAGCATTCCGCGGGGCTCTGTGGGGGCTGTGCGATCCCAGCTCCTGCCTCCCGTCCTGCTTGGAACCCCTCCTGTTGCCCCCCCTCCCCGCAGAGGCCACCACGCCCAGCCCCGTGGCAACCAGCCACTCTGTGACATCACCCCCGGGGCCAAGGGCATCCGGGGCAACGCGAGTTCAGGGGGCAGTATGTTGGCGGCTGCACTGGCGGTGACAAGCCCTCCTCCTTGCAGCTGCCACGTGTCACTGGCAGGGATGGATTTGCTGCTCCTCCTCCTCGTCCTGCTGGCCATGTGCTGTCCTGCGTCCGGCACATGGGACAGCTGTGGGTAAGTGGCCCGAGGCTCTGGGAGGGAGCTTGGGCAAGCCCTTGTGGGCTTGGCTGGAGGGCAGCCAGTGTGGGAGGCTCATTTCCTTGCCAGCACGCAGGCTGTTGGCAGTACTCACCTACGGGGCTAAAGCAGAAAGAGGCAGGGTGTGGACACACGCGTGCCCCACAGGCTTCCCCAGCCCTGCTGGCCAGGCAGCACCTTGTGGGGAGGGAAGACGGCTGACCGTGAGCCGTAGGGGCGCCAGCCATCCAGCAGGACACTAAGGAGTTTCTCTTTACAGAGGGACCTGCGGGCTCCGGCCCACGGCTTTTCCGTATGGCATGTCGCGCGTTGTGGGTGGCACAGATGCCCAGGCAGGGGCCTGGCCCTGGATCGTCAGCATCCAGAACCCCTGGCAAGCGGGCACGGGTCATACCTGCGGAGGCTCCCTCATCAGCGCACAGTGGGTCCTGACAGCAGCCCACTGCTTCATCGAGGCCAGGTAAGGCGTCGCCGGGAACGCGCATAGCCCCACAACACTAGCGCTTGCCCCGTGCGCAGCAGCACGGGCTACTCCCGCCCCGTTTCCTCGCAGGACGCCCAGGGCCTGGGTGCTCCTTGAGCCTGAGGCACGCGAGGCCAGTCCCACCCTCCCGAGCGCTGCTCTCCTCTCTCCCTCGGCAAGCGGAAGGCAGGGCAACTGCTGGGCTGCTGCAGCACGTGGCTGTGCTCCCTCTGAGTCCTCTCCCCATTTGCCTTCCAGCTACATCACCATGTGGCGCGTGGTGATCGGTGCCACCCGGCTGACTCAGCTGGGCCCTGAGGCCCAGGTGTGCAACATCAAGCGGCTGCTCCTTCACCAAGGCTACAGTAACATCACGCAGAGGAACGACATTGCCTTGCTGGAGCTGGACCAGCCTGTGCAGTGCAACGCCTACGTTCAGCTTGCCTGCGTGCCCGATGCCTCGCTGAGAGTCTCGCAGCTGAAAAACTGCTACATCAGCGGCTGGGGTGCCACGACTGCAAGATGTGAGTACCGCGGAAGTACTCGTGTGCCGAGCGCAAGCTTGGCACGCTCGGGGCCATTGCTTGGGCTTCCTGACAGCAGAGGCCAGAGCCCCAGTCAGGCTGCGGGGACGTATGCCTCTTGAGAGATGGGCCTGAGCCCTTTCCGCAGAGCAAGGCGGAAGGGAAATGCCGCTATAACGCCTCTCAGGATGCAAAGCCAAGCGCGGGCGAGGCAAGGGATTCCGCCAGGCAGGGGAGGAGAAGCGCCAGTGAGCTGCTGCTTGCTAATTCCTTCCTGTGCTCACAGCTGGACGATCAACGGATGTGCTGCAGGAGGCCCAGGTCCACCTCATTGATGTCAACGTCTGTAACAGCAGCCGGTGGTACAGAGGGGCCATCCACACGCACAACGTCTGTGCTGGCTATCCGCAGGGCGGCATTGACACCTGCCAGGTAGGAGCGTGCTACGAGCCAAGCCCCGTAGCACAGGCAGCCCCGCCACACGCAACTACGCCAACATGGCCCGGCATGTGCTTGGCCTGGCCAGTGCCCCTCCCACTTCAGGTCCCCACCGCCGGGGGGGCTTATACCCCCTTCCCCATCGGCAGGCCCCTGCCCAGTGCCCCTCTTGTCCCAGAGGCATGGCGCTCTGCCCAGAAAGCCCTCCTAGTGTTCTTGGCAGACCATGGCTCCCCATCCCAAGCCTGCCACAGCTCTCTCCCACACACCCACCATCCCCGTGCAGTGAGGAGAGCCAGCCCCACCTTACAAGCCCACCACCCCTTCCCAGGCAAGGCTCGCTCGACACAGCCTCGCTCTGCAGGGAACACAGCTCCGGCAGGTGCCGTCAGAGAGGAGCCAACCCCCGTGCTGACGGTGGCCACCCAACAACCCCTTTGTCCTCTCTCCTCCTCTGCAGGGGGACAGCGGTGGGCCTCTCGTCTGCCAAGACAGCAGTGCAGACTACTTCTGGCTTGTTGGTGTCACCAGCTGGGGGAGAGGCTGTGCCAGAGCCAGGCAGCCCGGAGTCTACACCTCCACTCAGCACTTCTACGACTGGATCCTGCTACAGATGGGCCTGCGCCCAGCAGTGAGGGCTACTCCAACAGCACGCGCTTGGAGTCATTTTGTCACCACCTCAAGCCCCGTTGCGAGGCCAAGGCCCACAGCAGCACAGTGGGGCGGCTCCTGCCCATTTCCAGTCCAGAAGCTGCTGGACTTCTTTAGCCGGCTGCAGGAGCTCCTGCAGTACCTAAGGGGAAAAACGGTGTGAGCAGCAGGACAAACGGCACGCAGGGCAGGCTGCAGTGTGCCACCACCGTTTCCTTTGGGGCAATGCCTGCCGATGCAAAGGCCACCTCAGCGTCAAAGGGCTGCTCTGCCCTGCGCCCGTGCCTCGGGAGGCACACACCTGATGAGGCTGACCACATGCTTGAAATAAAATGTTTCGGTGCTCACAGCAAACCAGGCTTCAGCTCAAGTCAGTCTCCTGTGCGAGGCAAGGACTTCCACGCCCGGCACCTGCCAAGCGAGGCAGGCTGCAGGCAGACAAGGCGGGCACAAAGGGAAAGAGTCCCTGCAAAGGGCTGAAAGTGGGCCTGCTCAGGGAGGAGGGGGAGGCTGCACTGGAGGAAGGGAACACAGGTCACCACGGGCTGGAGGGCTTGGGGAAAGGAGCTGGAAACACAGAACGTCTTTGGCCAGCTCCTGGTGGGATCCCGCTGCGCTTGTGGATGAGCCACAAGTGACCCTGAAACTGGACTCTCATGACCCAGGACAGACGCGTCTAGAAAGACCCAAGGGTTGCGCTGAGGATTTGGGGAAGGAGCTTGCCTTCGAGCCCCACATATGCCACAGACTTCATTTCCATTCTGTGTCGCGGTTTAACCCCGGCCGGCAACCAAACGCTACCGGCAACCAAACGCCACGCAGCCACTTGCGCACTCCCCCCCACCCGGAGGGGTGGGGAGGAGAACCAGAAAGCAATGTAAAGCTGGAGGGTTGAGATAAGAACAATGTAATAATTTAGACAGAAGAAAGAGTGAAGAACAACAGTAACAATACCAAGAAGAAGAATAACAACAACAACAACAATAACGATTAGGATGGAAAGGTGGGGGAAAAGGGTAAAATCAAAAGGAAGGGAGAAGGAAAAAAAGGAAATGATGCACAGTACAACTGCTCACCACCCGCTGACCGATGCCCAGCCAGTCCCTGAGCAAGATTCCCCCCGCCAGCTAACCCTCCAAGTTTCTATACCAAGCATGACGTCCCACGGGACGGAATACCTCTGTGGCTGCTTCACGTCAGCTGACCTGGCTGTGTCCCTTCCCAGTCTCTTGTGCCCCTCCAGCACTCTGGCTGGCAAGGCCCAAGAAACCAAAAAGGCCTTGACTTAGCAGAAACGCCAGGCAGCAACAACCGAAAACATCAGTGCAGCTACCAACATTGTTCTCACATCATAGCCAAAACACAGCACTTCACTAGCTACGAAGAAGAACGTTAACTCCATCCCAGCTGAAACCAGGACACGGGGCCATCTCCTACTCGGCATGTGCTGCACAGGTCTTTGTAGCCTTCTTGATCGGTGCTGACGTGCGGAATCAAACTCTACAACTCAAGGAGGGTTATCAAGCAGGCATGTTTATCGGGGCTCCGGCTGCAAGGGGGATCGCTCCTCCTCACTTGCACACCCAGGGCTTAAGTAAGCAGATCCCTATTACACAGAAGCATACGTATTCATTAGATTCCCAAGAAAAGGCGGGGTTATTACCATTCGGTCCAGGAACTCAGTATCATAAGCCTCCTCACTCTGGCGCGGGTGCGTTGACACCTGCTGGTCCTGGGCTGGGCTCTCTGGGAGGAAGGCTCGCACCCTTCCTCAGGATGTACTTTTCCCTTTGGCGCGCAGTGCTGAGGAGTCCACGCCAGCAAGCGCAGAGCCAGGTTGTACTGGTTCTCTTCCCGGCTCGTACATCTTGCAGACAACATAGTTCTTGCTTACAACGTAGCTAGTCGATCGGTATCGACACGTGCAGACCGTAGTGTCCTTGTTAGTCAGTCCGTTAAACACAAGTGCCGAAGCACCAGTTGCAAGGTCTGCATATTTACCGAATGATTTTCAGCTTGAACTCTCTCCGTGCAGAGTCTTTACTTCTGAGCGTCATGGCCTGTGACCGCCTTGCTGCCATCCGAAAAGCCCTGCACACTGGGACCCTCCTAGGTGGCAGAGCTTGTGTCCACACGGCAGCAGCTGCCTTGGGCCAGGGGGTTGCTCAGCCCAGCAGCACCAGGAAGTGTGGAATTGAAACCGGGAGCGAAGCCGCTAAGACAAAACCAGTACCCTATGAAGTTGGAATCCTGGCTCGGACTGGAGCCTAGAAGTCATAATTGCCTAAAACAGGGGTTGTTGCAAAGCCACATGCCCAGGAGCAGCATGTAGTACAACATCTAAGGGCTGTGAATCAAATAGCAATTGACCAACACCCGGTGCTGCCTAATCCTCCCGCTTTGTTAACAGCGACAGGTGATTCTAATGTCTGTTTTACAGCATTGGACTTGGAAGGCGCCTTCTTTGGCGTTCTGATTGTATGTCCTCGGCCGTGCGTAGCAGGTGCCACAACTGCCCTCTTCAGTGTTGGTCCAGAACCGCAATCCAACCCAGAGAGAGCAGGGACACGAAGCCTGCCAGAGGGCGTTGCTGTGGCTGACATAGCCAGCGAGGACTGTGCTGCGTGTGCCTTTCCCTGTGCTGCGTGCAGGAAGGTTGGCACTGCTGGGCTAGGCTTGGCTTCTTTGGCTTGCCCGTCACTGCTTGCCTGCCACGACCATCAAAAGAGTGTCTCTTCAAGAGCCAAGCACGCGCGTGCTGCCTCTAGTGGTTGCGTTCTCTGTTGTGTGTCTCTTTATTGGGAAGGAGCAGGTGGCAAAGGGCTGCCGAGAGCAGGGCGGCAGTGACCTTTGCAAAGAGGTAGCGATGCCACGCTTGGTTTTTCCTGTGAGCTGTTAGCAGGCAGAGCCGGGAGCCAGGCGCTGCTGCCTGCCACGGGGCCTGCCCACCCTCATCGCGCAAAGGGAGCATTCCGCGGGGCTCTGTGGGGGCTGTGCGATCCCAGCTCCTGCCTCCCGTCCTGCTTGGAACCCCTCCTGTTGACCCCCTCCCCGCAGAGGCCACCACGCCCAGCCCCGTGGCAACCAGCCACTCTGTGACATCACCCCCGGGGCCAAGGGCATCCGGGGCAACGTGAGCTCAGGGGGCGGTATGTTGGCGGCTGCACTGGCGGTGACAAGCCCTCCTCCTTGCAGCTGCCACGTGTCACTGGCAGGGATGGATTTGCTGCTCCTCCTCCTCGTCCTGCTGGCCATGTGCTGTCCTGCGTCCGGCACATGGGACAGCTGTGGGTAAGTGGCCCGAGGCTCTGGGAGGGAGCTTGGGCAAGCCCTTGTGGGCTTGGCTGGAGGGCAGCCAGTGTGGGAGGCTCATTTCCTTGCCAGCACGCAGGCTGTTGGCAGTACTCACCTACGGGGCTAAAGCAGAAAGAGGCAGGGTGTGGACACACGCGTGCCCCACAGGCTTCCCCAGCCCTGCTGGCCAGGCAGCGCCTTGTGGGGAGGGAAGACGGCTGACCGTGAGCCGTAGGGGCGCCAGCCATCCAGCAGGACACTAAGGAGTTTCTCTTTACAGAGGGACCTGCGGGCTCCGGCCCACGGCTTTTCCGTATGGCATGTCGCGCGTTGTGGGTGGCACAGATGCCCAGGCAGGGGCCTGGCCCTGGATCGTCAGCATCCAGAACCCCTGGCAAGCGGGCACGGGTCATACCTGCGGAGGCTCCCTCATCAGCGCACAGTGGGTCCTGACAGCAGCCCACTGCTTCATCGAGGCCAGGTAAGGCGTCGCCGGGAACGCGCATAGCCCCACAACACTAGCGCTTGCCCCGTGCGCAGCAGCACGGGCTACTCCCGCCCCGTTTCCTCGCAGGACGCCCAGGGCCTGGGTGCTCCTTGAGCCTGAGGCACGCGAGGCCAGTCCCACCCTCCCGAGCGCTGCTCTCCTCTCTCCCTCGGCAAGCGGAAGGCAGGGCAACTGCTGGGCTGCTGCAGCACGTGGCTGTGCTCCCTCTGAGTCCTCTCCCCATTTGCCTTCCAGCTACATCACCATGTGGCGCGTGGTGATCGGTGCCACCCGGCTGACTCAGCTGGGCCCTGAGGCCCAGGTGCGCAACATCAAGCGGCTGCTCCTTCACCAAGGCTACAGTAACATCACGCAGAGGAACGACATTGCCTTGCTGGAGCTGGACCAGCCTGTGCAGTGCAACGCCTACGTTCAGCTTGCCTGCGTGCCCGATGCCTCGCTGAGAGTCTCGCAGCTGAAAAACTGCTACATCAGCGGCTGGGGTGCCACGACTGAAAGATGTGAGTACAGCGGAAGTACTCGTGTGCCGAGCGCAAGCTTGGCACGCTCGGGGCCATTGCTTGGGCTTCCTGACAGCAGAGGCCAGAGCCCCAGTCAGGCTGCGGGGACGTATGCCTCTTGAGAGATGGGCCTGAGCCCTTTCCGCAGAGCAAGGCGGAAGGGAAATGCTGCTATAACGCCTCTCAGGATGCAAAGCCAAGCGCGGGCGAGGCAAGGGATTCTGCCAGGCAGGGGAGGAGAAGCGCCAGTGAGCTGCTGCTTGCTAATTCCTTCCTGTGCTCACAGCTGGACGATCAACGGATGTGCTGCAGGAGGCCCAGGTCCGCCTCATTGATGTCAACGTCTGTAACAGCAGCCGGTGGTACAGAGGGGCCATCCACACGCACAACGTCTGTGCTGGCTATCCGCAGGGCGGCATTGACACCTGCCAGGTAGGAGCGTGCTACGAGCCAAGCCCCGTAGCACAGGCAGCCCCGCCACACGCAACTACGCCAACATGGCCCGGCATGTGCTTGGCCTGGCCAGTGCCCCTCCCACTTCAGGTCCCCACCGCCGGGGGGGCTTATACCCCCTTCCCCATCGGCAGGCCCCTGCCCAGTGCCCCTCTTGTCCCAGAGGCATGGCGCTCTGCCCAGAAAGCCCTCCTAGTGTTCTTGGCAGACCATGGCTCCCCATCCCAAGCCTGCCACAGCTCTCTCCCACACACCCACCATCCCCGTGCAGTGAGGAGAGCCAGCCCCACCTTACAAGCCCACCACCCCTTCCCAGGCAAGGCTCGCTCGACACAGCCTCGCTCTGCAGGGAACACAGCTCCGGCAGGTGCCGTCAGAGAGAAGGAGCCAACCCCCGTGCTGACGGTGGCCACCCAACAACCCCTTTGTCCTCTCTCCTCCTCTGCAGGGGGACAGCGGTGGGCCTCTCGTCTGCCAAGACAGCAGTGCAGACTACTTCTGGCTTGTTGGTGTCACCAGCTGGGGGAGAGGCTGTGCCAGAGCCAGGCAGCCCGGAGTCTACACCTCCACTCAGCACTTCTACGACTGGATCCTGCTACAGATGGGCCTGCGCCCAGCAGTGAGGGCTACTCCAACAGCACGCGCTTGGAGTCATTTTGTCACCACCTCAAGCCCCGTTGCGAGGCCAAGGCCCACAGCAGCACAGTGGGGCGGCTCCTGCCCATTTCCAGTCCAGAAGCTGCTGGACTTCTTTAGCCGGCTGCAGGAGCTCCTGCAGTACCTAAGGGGAAAAACGGTGTGAGCAGCAGGACAAACGGCACGCAGGGCAGGCTGCAGTGTGCCACCACCGTTTCCTTTGGGGCAATGCCTGCCGATGCAAAGGCCACCTCAGCGTCAAAGGGCTGCTCTGCCCTGCGCCCGTGCCTCGGGAGGCACACACCTGATGAGGCTGACCACATGCTTGAAATAAAATGTTTCGGTGCTCACAGCAAACCAGGCTTCAGCTCAAGTCAGTCTCCTGTGCGAGGCAAGGACTTCCACGCCCGGCACCTGCCAAGCGAGGCAGGCTGCAGGCAGACAAGGCGGGCACAAAGGGAAAGAGTCCCTGCAAAGGGCTGAAAGTGGGCCTGCTCAGGGAGGAGGGGGAGGCTGCACTGGAGGAAGGGAACACAGGTCACCACGGGCTGGAGGGCTTGGGGAAAGGAGCTGGAAACACAGAACGTCTTTGGCCAGCTCCTGGTGGGATCCCCCTGCGCTTGTGGATGAGCCACAAGTGACCCTGAAACTGGACTCTCATGACCCAGGACAGACGCGTCTAGAAAGACCCAAGGGTTGCGCTGAGGATTTGGGGAAGGAGCTTGCCTTCGAGCCCCACATATGCCACAGACTTCATTTCCATCCTGTGTCGCGGTTTAACCCCGGCCGGCAACCAAACGCTACCGGCAACCAAACGCCACGCAGCCATTTGCGCACTCCCCCCCACCCGGTGGGGTGGGGAGGAGAACCAGAAAGCAATGTAAAGCTGGAGGGTTGAGATAAGAACAATGTAATAATTTAGACAGAAGAAAGAGTGAAGAACAACAGTAACAATACCAAGAAGAAGAATAACAACAACAACAACAATAACGATTAGGATGGAAAGGTGGGGGAAAAGGGTAAAATCAAAAGGAAGGGAGAAGGAAAAAAAGGAAATGATGCACAGTACAACTGCTCACCACCCGCTGACCGATGCCCAGCCAGTCCCTGAGCAAGATTCCCCCCGCCAGCTAACCCTCCAAGTTTCTATACCAAGCATGACGTCCCACGGGACGGAATACCTCTGTGGCTGCTTCACGTCAGCTGACCTGGCTGTGTCCCTTCCCAGTCTCTTGTGCCCCTCCAGCACTCTGGCTGGCAAGGCCCAAGAAACCAAAAAGGCCTTGACTTAGCAGAAACGCCAGGCAGCAACAACCGAAAACATCAGTGCAGCTACCAACATTGTTCTCACATCATAGCCAAAACATAGCACTTCACTAGCTACGAAGAAGAACGTTAACTCCATCCCAGCTGAAACCAGGACACGGGGCCATCTCCTACTCGGCATGTGCTGCACAGGTCTTTGTAGCCTTCTTGATCGGTGCTGACGTGCGGAATCAAACTCTACAACTCAAGGAGGGTTATCAAGCAGGCATGTTTATCGGGGCTCCGGCTGCAAGGGGGATCGCTCCTCCTCACTTGCACACCCAGGGCTTAAGTAAGCAGATCCCTATTACACAGAAGCATACGTATTCATTAGATTCCCAAGAAAAGGCGGGGTTGTTACCATTCGGTCCAGGAACTCAGTATCATAAGCCTCCTCACTCTGGCGCGGGTGCGTTGACACCTGCTGGTCCTGGGCTGGGCTCTCTGGGAGGAAGGCTCGCACCCTTCCTCAGGATGTACTTTTCCCTTTGGCGCGCAGTGCTGAGGAGTCCACGCCAGCAAGCGCAGAGCCAGGTTGTACTGGTTCTCTTCCCGGCTCGTACATCTTGCAGACAACATAGTTCTTGCTTACAACGTAGCTAGTCGATCGGTATCGACACGTGCAGACCGTAGTGTCCTTGTTAGTCAGTCCGTTAAGCACAAGTGCCGAAGCACCAGTTGCAAGGTCTGCATATTTACCGAATGATTTTCAGCTTGAACTCTCTCCGTGCAGAGTCTTTACTTCTGAGCGTCATGGCCTGTGACCGCCTTGCTGCCATCCGAAAAGCCCTGCACACTGGGACCCTCCTAGGTGGCAGAGCTTGTGTCCACACGGCAGCAGCTGCCTTGGGCCAGGGGGTTGCTCAGCCCAGCAGCACCAGGAAGTGTGGAATTGAAACCGGGAGCGAAGCCGCTAAGACAAAACCAGTACCCTATGAAGTTGGAATCCTGGCTCGGACTGGAGCCTAGAAGTCATAATTGCCTAAAACAGGGGTTGTTGCAAAGCCACATGCCCAGGAGCAGCATGTAGTACAACATCTAAGGGCTGTGAATCAAATAGCGATTGACCAACACCCGGTGCTGCCTAATCCTCCCGCTTTGTTAACAGCGACAGGTGATTCTAATGTCTGTTTTACAGCATTGGACTTGGAAGGCGCCTTCTTTGGCGTTCTGATTGTATGTCCTCGGCCGTGCGTAGCAGGTGCCACAACTGCCCTCTTCAGTGTTGGTCCAGAACCGCAATCCAACCCAGAGAGAGCAGGGACACGAAGCCTGCCAGAGGGCGTTGCTGTGGCTGACATAGCCAGCGAGGACTGTGCTGCGTGTGCCTTTCCCTGTGCTGCGTGCAGGAAGGTTGGCACTGCTGGGCTAGGCTTGGCTTCTTTGGCTTGCCCGTCACTGCTTGCCTGCCACGACCATCAAAAGAGTGTCTCTTCAAGAGCCAAGCACGCGCGTGCTGCCTCTAGTGGTTGCGTTCTCTGTTGTGTGTCTCTTTATTGGGAAGGAGCAGGTGGCAAAGGGCTGCCGAGAGCAGGGCGGCAGTGACCTTCGCAAAGAGGTAGCGACGCCACGCTTGGTTTTTCCTGTGAGCTGTTAGCAGGCAGAGCCGGGAGCCAGGCGCTGCTGCCTGCCACGGGGCCTGCCCACCCTCATCGCGCAAAGGGAGCATTCCGCGGGGCTCTGTGGGGGCTGTGCGATCCCAGCTCCTGCCTCCCGTCCTGCTTGGAACCCCTCCTGTTGCCCCCCCTCCCCGCAGAGGCCACCACGCCCAGCCCCGTGGCAACCAGCCACTCTGTGACATCACCCCCGGGGCCAAGGGCATCCGGGGCAACGCGAGTTCAGGGGGCAGTATGTTGGCGGCTGCACTGGCGGTGACAAGCCCTCCTCCTTGCAGCTGCCACGTGTCACTGGCAGGGATGGATTTGCTGCTCCTCCTCCTCGTCCTGCTGGCCATGTGCTGTCCTGCGTCCGGCACATGGGACAGCTGTGGGTAAGTGGCCCGAGGCTCTGGGAGGGAGCTTGGGCAAGCCCTTGTGGGCTTGGCTGGAGGGCAGCCAGTGTGGGAGGCTCATTTCCTTGCCAGCACGCAGGCTGTTGGCAGTACTCACCTACGGGGCTAAAGCAGAAAGAGGCAGGGTGTGGACACACGCGTGCCCCACAGGCTTCCCCAGCCCTGCTGGCCAGGCAGCGCCTTGTGGGGAGGGAAGACGGCTGACCGTGAGCCGTAGGGGCGCCAGCCATCCAGCAGGACACTAAGGAGTTTCTCTTTACAGAGGGACCTGCGGGCTCCGGCCCACGGCTTTTCCGTATGGCATGTCGCGCGTTGTGGGTGGCACAGATGCCCAGGCAGGGGCCTGGCCCTGGATCGTCAGCATCCAGAACCCCTGGCAAGCGGGCACGGGTCATACCTGCGGAGGCTCCCTCATCAGCGCACAGTGGGTCCTGACAGCAGCCCACTGCTTCATCGAGGCCAGGTAAGGCGTCGCCGGGAACGCGCATAGCCCCACAACACTAGCGCTTGCCCCGTGCGCAGCAGCACGGGCTACTCCCGCCCCGTTTCCTCGCAGGACGCCCAGGGCCTGGGTGCTCCTTGAGCCTGAGGCACGCGAGGCCAGTCCCACCCTCCCGAGCGCTGCTCTCCTCTCTCCCTCGGCAAGCGGAAGGCAGGGCAACTGCTGGGCTGCTGCAGCACGTGGCTGTGCTCCCTCTGAGTCCTCTCCCCATTTGCCTTCCAGCTACATCACCATGTGGCGCGTGGTGATCGGTGCCACCCGGCTGACTCAGCTGGGCCCTGAGGCCCAGGTGCGCAACATCAAGCGGCTGCTCCTTCACCAAGGCTACAGTAACATCACGCAGAGGAACGACATTGCCTTGCTGGAGCTGGACCAGCCTGTGCAGTGCAACGCCTACGTTCAGCTTGCCTGCGTGCCCGATGCCTCGCTGAGAGTCTCGCAGCTGAAAAACTGCTACATCAGCGGCTGGGGTGCCACGACTGCAAGATGTGAGTACCGCGGAAGTACTCGTGTGCCGAGCGCAAGCTTGGCACGCTCGGGCCCATTGCTTGGGCTTCCTGACAGCAGAGGCCAGAGCCCCAGTCAGGCTGCGGGGACGTATGCCTCTTGAGAGATGGGCCTGAGCCCTTTCCGCAGAGCAAGGCGGAAGGGAAATGCCGCTATAACGCCTCTCAGGATGCAAAGCCAAGCGCGGGCGAGGCAAGGGATTCCGCCAGGCAGGGGAGGAGAAGCGCCAGTGAGCTGCTGCTTGCTAATTCCTTCCTGTGCTCACAGCTGGACGATCAACGGATGTGCTGCAGGAGGCCCAGGTCCGCCTCATTGATGTCAACGTCTGTAACAGCAGCCGGTGGTACAGAGGGGCCATCCACACGCACAACGTCTGTGCTGGCTATCCGCAGGGCGGCATTGACACCTGCCAGGTAGGAGCGTGCTACGAGCCAAGCCCCGTAGCACAGGCAGCCCCGCCACACGCAACTACGCCAACATGGCCCGGCATGTGCTTGGCCTGGCCAGTGCCCCTCCCACTTCAGGTCCCCACCGCCGGGGGGGCTTATACCCCCTTCCCCATCGGCAGGCCCCTGCCCAGTGCCCCTCTTGTCCCAGAGGCATGGCGCTCTGCCCAGAAAGCCCTCCTAGTGTTCTTGGCAGACCATGGCTCCCCATCCCAAGCCTGCCACAGCTCTCTCCCACACACCCACCATCCCCGTGCAGTGAGGAGAGCCAGCCCCACCTTACAAGCCCACCACCCCTTCCCAGGCAAGGCTCGCTCGACACAGCCTCGCTCTGCAGGGAACACAGCTCCGGCAGGTGCCGTCAGAGAGAAGGAGCCAACCCCCGTGCTGACGGTGGCCACCCAACAACCCCTTTGTCCTCTCTCCTCCTCTGCAGGGGGACAGCGGTGGGCCTCTCGTCTGCCAAGACAGCAGTGCAGACTACTTCTGGCTTGTTGGTGTCACCAGCTGGGGGAGAGGCTGTGCCAGAGCCAGGCAGCCCGGAGTCTACACCTCCACTCAGCACTTCTACGACTGGATCCTGCTACAGATGGGCCTGCACCCAGCAGTGAGGGCTACTCCAACAGCACGCGCTTGGAGTCATTTTGTCACCACCTCAAGCCCCGTTGCGAGGCCAAGGCCCACAGCAGCACAGTGGGGCGGCTCCTGCCCATTTCCAGTCCAGAAGCTGCTGGACTTCTTTAGCCGGCTGCAGGAGCTCCTGCAGTACCTAAGGGGAAAAACGGTGTGAGCAGCAGGACAAACGGCACGCAGGGCAGGCTGCAGTGTGCCACCACCGTTTCCTTTGGGGCAATGCCTGCCGATGCAAAGGCCACCTCAGCGTCAAAGGGCTGCTCTGCCCTGCGCCCGTGCCTCGGGAGGCACACACCTGATGAGGCTGACCACATGCTTGAAATAAAATGTTTCGGTGCTCACAGCAAACCAGGCTTCAGCTCAAGTCAGTCTCCTGTGCGAGGCAAGGACTTCCACGCCCGGCACCTGCCAAGCGAGGCAGGCTGCAGGCAGACAAGGCGGGCACAAAGGGAAAGAGTCCCTGCAAAGGGCTGAAAGTGGGCCTGCTCAGGGAGGAGGGGGAGGCTGCACTGGAGGAAGGGAACACAGGTCACCACGGGCTGGAGGGCTTGGGGAAAGGAGCTGGAAACACAGAACGTCTTTGGCCAGCTCCTGGTGGGATCCCGCTGCGCTTGTGGATGAGCCACAAGTGACCCTGAAACTGGACTCTCATGACCCAGGACAGACGCGTCTAGAAAGACCCAAGGGTTGCGCTGAGGATTTGGGGAAGGAGCTTGCCTTCGAGCCCCACATATGCCACAGACTTCATTTCCATCCTGTGTCGCGGTTTAACCCCGGCCGGCAACCAAACGCTACCGGCAACCAAACGCCACGCAGCCACTTGCGCACTCCCCCCCACCCGGAGGGGTGGGGAGGAGAACCAGAAAGCAATGTAAAGCTGGAGGGTTGAGATAAGAACAATGTAATAATTTAGACAGAAGAAAGAGTGAAGAACAACAGTAACAATACCAAGAAGAAGAATAACAACAACAACAACAATAACGATTAGGATGGAAAGGTGGGGGAAAAGGGTAAAATCAAAAGGAAGGGAGAAGGAAAAAAAGGAAATGATGCACAGTACAACTGCTCACCACCCGCTGACCGATGCCCAGCCAGTCCCTGAGCAAGATTCCCCCCGCCAGCTAACCCTCCAAGTTTCTATACCAAGCATGATGTCCCACGGGACGGAATACCTCTGTGGCTGCTTCACGTCAGCTGACCTGGCTGTGTCCCTTCCCAGTCTCTTGTGCCCCTCCAGCACTCTGGCTGGCAAGGCCCAAGAAACCAAAAAGGCCTTGACTTAGCAGAAACGCCAGGCAGCAACAACCGAAAACATCAGTGCAGCTACCAACATTGTTCTCACATCATAGCCAAAACACAGCACTTCACTAGCTACGAAGAAGAACGTTAACTCCATCCCAGCTGAAACCAGGACACGGGGCCATCTCCTACTCGGCATGTGCTGCACAGGTCTTTGTAGCCTTCTTGATCGGTGCTGACGTGCGGAATCAAACTCTACAACTCAAGGAGGGTTATCAAGCAGGCATGTTTATCGGGGCTCCGGCTGCAAGGGGGATCGCTCCTCCTCACTTGCACACCCAGGGCTTAAGTAAGCAGATCCCTATTACACAGAAGCATACGTATTCATTAGATTCCCAAGAAAAGGCGGGGTTATTACCATTCGGTCCAGGAACTCAGTATCATAAGCCTCCTCACTCTGGCGCGGGTGCGTTGACACCTGCTGGTCCTGGGCTGGGCTCTCTGGGAGGAAGGCTCGCACCCTTCCTCAGGATGTACTTTTCCCTTTGGCGCGCAGTGCTGAGGAGTCCACGCCAGCAAGCGCAGAGCCAGGTTGTACTGGTTCTCTTCCCGGCTCGTACATCTTGCAGACAACATAGTTCTTGCTTACAACGTAGCTAGTCGATCGGTATCGACACGTGCAGACCGTAGTGTCCTTGTTAGTCAGTCCGTTAAACACAAGTGCTGAAGCACCAGTTGCAAGGTCTGCATATTTACCGAATGATTTTCAGCTTGAACTCTCTCCGTGCAGAGTCTTTACTTCTGAGCGTCATGGCCTGTGACCGCCTTGCTGCCATCCGAAAAGCCCTGCACACTGGGACCCTCCTAGGTGGCAGAGCTTGTGTCCACACGGCAGCAGCTGCCTTGGGCCAGGGGGTTGCTCAGCCCAGCAGCACCAGGAAGTGTGGAATTGAAACCGGGAGCGAAGCCGCTAAGACAAAACCAGTACCCTATGAAGTTGGAATCCTGGCTCGGACTGGAGCCTAGAAGTCATAATTGCCTAAAACAGGGGTTGTTGCAAAGCCACATGCCCAGGAGCAGCATGTAGTACAACATCTAAGGGCTGTGAATCAAATAGCGATTGACCAACACCCGGTGCTGCCTAATCCTCCCGCTTTGTTAACAGCGACAGGTGATTCTAATGTCTGTTTTACAGCATTGGACTTGGAAGGCGCCTTCTTTGGCGTTCTGATTGTATGTCCTCGGCCGTGCGTAGCAGGTGCCACAACTGCCCTCTTCAGTGTTGGTCCAGAACCGCAATCCAACCCAGAGAGAGCAGGGACACGAAGCCTGCCAGAGGGCGTTGCTGTGGCTGACATAGCCAGCGAGGACTGTGCTGCGTGTGCCTTTCCCTGTGCTGCGTGCAGGAAGGTTGGCACTGCTGGGCTAGGCTTGGCTTCTTTGGCTTGCCCGTCACTGCTTGCCTGCCACGACCATCAAAAGAGTGTCTCTTCAAGAGCCAAGCACGCGCGTGCTGCCTCTAGTGGTTGCGTTCTCTGTTGTGTGTCTCTTTATTGGGAAGGAGCAGGTGGCAAAGGGCTGCCGAGAGCAGGGCGGCAGTGACCTTCGCAAAGAGATAGTGACGCCACGCTTGGTTTTTCCTGTGAGCTGTTAGCAGGCAGAGCCGGGAGCCAGGCGCTGCTGCCTGCCACGGGGCCTGCCCACCCTCATCGCGCAAAGGGAGCATTCCGCGGGGCTCTGTGGGGGCTGTGCGATCCCAGCTCCTGCCTCCCGTCCTGCTTGGAACCCCTCCTGTTGCCCCCCCTCCCCGCAGAGGCCACCACGCCCAGCCCCGTGGCAACCAGCCACTCTGTGACATCACCCCCGGGGCCAAGGGCATCCGGGGCAACGCGAGTTCAGGGGGCAGTATGTTGGCGGCTGCACTGGCGGTGACAAGCCCTCCTCCTTGCAGCTGCCACGTGTCACTGGCAGGGATGGATTTGCTGCTCCTCCTCCTCGTCCTGCTGGCCATGTGCTGTCCTGCGTCCGGCACATGGGACAGCTGTGGGTAAGTGGCCCGAGGCTCTGGGAGGGAGCTTGGGCAAGCCCTTGTGGGCTTGGCTGGAGGGCAGCCAGTGTGGGAGGCTCATTTCCTTGCCAGCACGCAGGCTGTTGGCAGTACTCACCTACGGGGCTAAAGCAGAAAGAGGCAGGGTGTGGACACACGCGTGCCCCACAGGCTTCCCCAGCCCTGCTGGCCAGGCAGCGCCTTGTGGGGAGGGAAGACGGCTGACCGTGAGCCGTAGGGGCGCCAGCCATCCAGCAGGACACTAAGGAGTTTCTCTTTACAGAGGGACCTGCGGGCTCCGGCCCACGGCTTTTCCGTATGGCATGTCGCGCGTTGTGGGTGGCACAGATGCCCAGGCAGGGGCCTGGCCCTGGATCGTCAGCATCCAGAACCCCTGGCAAGCGGGCACGGGTCATACCTGCGGAGGCTCCCTCATCAGCGCACAGTGGGTCCTGACAGCAGCCCACTGCTTCATCGAGGCCAGGTAAGGCGTCGCCGGGAACGCGCATAGCCCCACAACACTAGCGCTTGCCCCGTGCGCAGCAGCACGGGCTACTCCCGCCCCGTTTCCTCGCAGGACGCCCAGGGCCTGGGTGCTCCTTGAGCCTGAGGCACGCGAGGCCAGTCCCACCCTCCCGAGCGCTGCTCTCCTCTCTCCCTCGGCAAGCGGAAGGCAGGGCAACTGCTGGGCTGCTGCAGCACGTGGCTGTGCTCCCTCTGAGTCCTCTCCCCATTTGCCTTCCAGCTACATCACCATGTGGCGCGTGGTGATCGGTGCCACCCGGCTGACTCAGCTGGGCCCTGAGGCCCAGGTGCGCAACATCAAGCGGCTGCTCCTTCACCAAGGCTACAGTAACATCACGCAGAGGAACGACATTGCCTTGCTGGAGCTGGACCAGCCTGTGCAGTGCAACGCCTACGTTCAGCTTGCCTGCGTGCCCGATGCCTCGCTGAGAGTCTCGCAGCTGAAAAACTGCTACATCAGCGGCTGGGGTGCCACGACTGAAAGATGTGAGTACCGCGGAAGTACTCGTGTGCCGAGCGCAAGCTTGGCACGCTCGGGCCCATTGCTTGGGCTTCCTGACAGCAGAGGCCAGAGCCCCAGTCAGGCTGCGGGGACGTATGCCTCTTGAGAGATGGGCCTGAGCCCTTTCCGCAGAGCAAGGCGGAAGGGAAATGCCGCTATAACGCCTCTCAGGATGCAAAGCCAAGCGCGGGCGAGGCAAGGGATTCCGCCAGGCAGGGGAGGAGAAGCGCCAGTGAGCTGCTGCTTGCTAATTCCTTCCTGTGCTCACAGCTGGACGATCAACGGATGTGCTGCAGGAGGCCCAGGTCCGCCTCATTGATGTCAACGTCTGTAACAGCAGCCGGTGGTACAGAGGGGCCATCCACACGCACAACGTCTGTGCTGGCTATCCGCAGGGCGGCATTGACACCTGCCAGGTAGGAGCGTGCTACGAGCCAAGCCCCGTAGCACAGGCAGCCCCGCCACACGCAACTACGCCAACATGGCCCGGCATGTGCTTGGCCTGGCCAGTGCCCCTCCCACTTCAGGTCCCCACCGCCGGGGGGGCTTATACCCCCTTCCCCATCGGCAGGCCCCTGCCCAGTGCCCCTCTTGTCCCAGAGGCATGGCGCTCTGCCCAGAAAGCCCTCCTAGTGTTCTTGGCAGACCATGGCTCCCCATCCCAAGCCTGCCACAGCTCTCTCCCACACACCCACCATCCCCGTGCAGTGAGGAGAGCCAGCCCCACCTTACAAGCCCACCACCCCTTCCCAGGCAAGGCTCGCTCGACACAGCCTCGCTCTGCAGGGAACACAGCTCCGGCAGGTGCCGTCAGAGAGAAGGAGCCAACCCCCGTGCTGACGGTGGCCACCCAACAACCCCTTTGTCCTCTCTCCTCCTCTGCAGGGGGACAGCGGTGGGCCTCTCGTCTGCCAAGACAGCAGTGCAGACTACTTCTGGCTTGTTGGTGTCACCAGCTGGGGGAGAGGCTGTGCCAGAGCCAGGCAGCCCGGAGTCTACACCTCCACTCAGCACTTCTACGACTGGATCCTGCTACAGATGGGCCTGCGCCCAGCAGTGAGGGCTACTCCAACAGCACGCGCTTGGAGTCATTTTGTCACCACCTCAAGCCCCGTTGCAAGGCCAAGGCCCACAGCAGCACAGTGGGGCGGCTCCTGCCCATTTCCAGTCCAGAAGCTGCTGGACTTCTTTAGCCAGCTGCAGGAGCTCCTGCAGTACCTAAGGGGAAAAACGGTGTGAGCAGCAGGACAAACGGCACGCAGGGCAGGCTGCAGTGTGCCACCACCGTTTCCTTTGGGGCAATGCCTGCCGATGCAAAGGCCACCTCAGCGTCAAAGGGCTGCTCTGCCCTGCGCCCGTGCCTCGGGAGGCACACACCTGATGAGGCTGACCACATGCTTGAAATAAAATGTTTCGGTGCTCACAGCAAACCAGGCTTCAGCTCAAGTCAGTCTCCTGTGCGAGGCAAGGACTTCCACGCCCGGCACCTGCCAAGCGAGGCAGGCTGCAGGCAGACAAGGCGGGCACAAAGGGAAAGAGTCCCTGCAAAGGGCTGAAAGTGGGCCTGCTCAGGGAGGAGGGGGAGGCTGCACTGGAGGAAGGGAACACAGGTCACCACGGGCTGGAGGGCTTGGGGAAAGGAGCTGGAAACACAGAACGTCTTTGGCCAGCTCCTGGTGGGATCCCGCTGCGCTTGTGGATGAGCCACAAGTGACCCTGAAACTGGACTCTCATGACCCAGGACAGACGCGTCTAGAAAGACCCAAGGGTTGCGCTGAGGATTTGGGGAAGGAGCTTGCCTTCGAGCCCCACATATGCCACAGACTTCATTTCCATCCTGTGTCGCGGTTTAACCCCGGCCGGCAACCAAACGCTACCGGCAACCAAACGCCACGCAGCCACTTGCGCACTCCCCCCCACCCGGAGGGGTGGGGAGGAGAACCAGAAAGCAATGTAAAGCTGGAGGGTTGAGATAAGAACAATGTAATAATTTAGACAGAAGAAAGAGTGAAGAACAACAGTAACAATACCAAGAAGAAGAATAACAACAACAACAACAACAACAATAACGATTAGGATGGAAAGGTGGGGGAAAAGGGTAAAATCAAAAGGAAGGGAGAAGGAAAAAAAGGAAATGATGCACAGTACAACTGCTCACCACCCGCTGACCGATGCCCAGCCAGTCCCTGAGCAAGATTCCCCCCGCCAGCTAACCCTCCAAGTTTCTATACCAAGCATGACGTCCCACGGGACGGAATACCTCTGTGGCTGCTTCACGTCAGCTGACCTGGCTGTGTCCCTTCCCAGTCTCTTGTGCCCCTCCAGCACTCTGGCTGGCAAGGCCCAAGAAACCAAAAAGGCCTTGACTTAGCAGAAACGCCAGGCAGCAACAACCGAAAACATCAGTGCAGCTACCAACATTGTTCTCACATCATAGCCAAAACACAGCACTTCACTAGCTACGAAGAAGAACGTTAACTCCATCCCAGCTGAAACCAGGACACGGGGCCATCTCCTACTCGGCATGTGCTGCACAGGTCTTTGTAGCCTTCTTGATCGGTGCTGACGTGCGGAATCAAACTCTACAACTCAAGGAGGGTTATCAAGCAGGCATGTTTATCGGGGCTCCGGCTGCAAGGGGGATCGCTCCTCCTCACTTGCACACCCAGGGCTTAAGTAAGCAGATCCCTATTACACAGAAGCATACGTATTCATTAGATTCCCAAGAAAAGGCGGGGTTATTACCATTCGGTCCAGGAACTCAGTATCATAAGCCTCCTCACTCTGGCGCGGGTGCGTTGACACCTGCTGGTCCTGGGCTGGGCTCTCTGGGAGGAAGGCTCGCACCCTTCCTCAGGATGTACTTTTCCCTTTGGCGCGCAGTGCTGAGGAGTCCACGCCAGCAAGCGCAGAGCCAGGTTGTACTGGTTCTCTTCCCGGCTCGTACATCTTGCAGACAACATAGTTCTTGCTTACAACGTAGCTAGTCGATCGGTATCGACACGTGCAGACCGTAGTGTCCTTGTTAGTCAGTCCGTTAAACACAAGTGCTGAAGCACCAGTTGCAAGGTCTGCATATTTACCGAATGATTTTCAGCTTGAACTCTCTCCGTGCAGAGTCTTTACTTCTGAGCGTCATGGCCTGTGACCGCCTTGCTGCCATCCGAAAAGCCCTGCACACTGGGACCCTCCTAGGTGGCAGAGCTTGTGTCCACACGGCAGCAGCTGCCTTGGGCCAGGGGGTTGCTCAGCCCAGCAGCACCAGGAAGTGTGGAATTGAAACCGGGAGCGAAGCCGCTAAGACAAAACCAGTACCCTATGAAGTTGGAATCCTGGCTCGGACTGGAGCCTAGAAGTCATAATTGCCTAAAACAGGGGTTGTTGCAAAGCCACATGCCCAGGAGCAGCATGTAGTACAACATCTAAGGGCTGTGAATCAAATAGCGATTGACCAACACCCGGTGCTGCCTAATCCTCCCGCTTTGTTAACAGCGACAGGTGATTCTAATGTCTGTTTTACAGCATTGGACTTGGAAGGCGCCTTCTTTGGCGTTCTGATTGTATGTCCTCGGCCGTGCGTAGCAGGTGCCACAACTGCCCTCTTCAGTGTTGGTCCAGAACCGCAATCCAACCCAGAGAGAGCAGGGACACGAAGCCTGCCAGAGGGCGTTGCTGTGGCTGACATAGCCAGCGAGGACTGTGCTGCGTGTGCCTTTCCCTGTGCTGCGTGCAGGAAGGTTGGCACTGCTGGGCTAGGCTTGGCTTCTTTGGCTTGCCCGTCACTGCTTGCCTGCCACGACCATCAAAAGAGTGTCTCTTCAAGAGCCAAGCACGCGCGTGCTGCCTCTAGTGGTTGCGTTCTCTGTTGTGTGTCTCTTTATTGGGAAGGAGCAGGTGGCAAAGGGCTGCCGAGAGCAGGGCGGCAGTGACCTTCGCAAAGAGGTAGCGACGCCACGCTTGGTTTTTCCTGTGAGCTGTTAGCAGGCAGAGCCGGGAGCCAGGCGCTGCTGCCTGCCACGGGGCCTGCCCACCCTCATCGCGCAAAGGGAGCATTCCGCGGGGCTCTGTGGGGGCTGTGCGATCCCAGCTCCTGCCTCCCGTCCTGCTTGGAACCCCTCCTGTTGCCCCCCCTCCCCGCAGAGGCCACCACGCCCAGCCCCGTGGCAACCAGCCACTCTGTGACATCACCCCCGGGGCCAAGGGCATCCTGGGCAACGCGAGCTCAGGGGGCAGTATGTTGGCGGCTGCACTGGCGGTGACAAGCCCTCCTCCTTGCAGCTGCCACGTGTCACTGGCAGGGATGGATTTGCTGCTCCTCCTCCTCGTCCTGCTGGCCATGTGCTGTCCTGCGTCCGGCACATGGGACAGCTGTGGGTAAGTGGCCCGAGGCTCTGGGAGGGAGCTTGGGCAAGCCCTTGTGGGCTTGGCTGGAGGGCAGCCAGTGTGGGAGGCTCATTTCCTTGCCAGCACGCAGGCTGTTGGCAGTACTCACCTACGGGGCTAAAGCAGAAAGAGGCAGGGTGTGGACACACGCGTGCCCCACAGGCTTCCCCAGCCCTGCTGGCCAGGCAGCGCCTTGTGGGGAGGGAAGACGGCTGACCGTGAGCCGTAGGGGCGCCAGCCATCCAGCAGGACACTAAGGAGTTTCTCTTTACAGAGGGACCTGCGGGCTCCGGCCCACGGCTTTTCCGTATGGCATGTCACGCGTTGTGGGTGGCACAGATGCCCAGGCAGGGGCCTGGCCCTGGATCGTCAGCATCCAGAACCCCTGGCAAGCGGGCACGGGTCATACCTGCGGAGGCTCCCTCATCAGCGCACAGTGGGTCCTGACAGCAGCCCACTGCTTCATCGAGGCCAGGTAAGGCGTCGCCGGGAACGCGCATAGCCCCACAACACTAGCGCTTGCCCCGTGCGCAGCAGCACGGGCTACTCCCGCCCCGTTTCCTCGCAGGACGCCCAGGGCCTGGGTGCTCCTTGAGCCTGAGGCACGCGAGGCCAGTCCCACCCTCCCGAGCGCTGCTCTCCTCTCTCCCTCGGCAAGCGGAAGGCAGGGCAACTGCTGGGCTGCTGCAGCACATGGCTGTGCTCCCTCTGAGTCCTCTCCCCATTTGCCTTCCAGCTACATCACCATGTGGCGCGTGGTGATCGGTGCCACCCGGCTGACTCAGCTGGGCCCTGAGGCCCAGGTGCGCAACATCAAGCGGCTGCTCCTTCACCAAGGCTACAGTAACATCACGCAGAGGAACGACATTGCCTTGCTGGAGCTGGACCAGCCTGTGCAGTGCAACGCCTACGTTCAGCTTGCCTGCGTGCCCGATGCCTCGCTGAGAGTCTCGCAGCTGAAAAACTGCTACATCAGCGGCTGGGGTGCCACGACTGCAAGATGTGAGTACCGCGGAAGTACTCGTGTGCCGAGCGCAAGCTTGGCACGCTCGGGGCCATTGCTTGGGCTTCCTGACAGCAGAGGCCAGAGCCCCAGTCAGGCTGCGGGGACGTATGCCTCTTGAGAGATGGGCCTGAGCCCTTTCCGCAGAGCAAGGCGGAAGGGAAATGCCGCTATAACGCCTCTCAGGATGCAAAGCCAAGCGCGGGCGAGGCAAGGGATTCCGCCAGGCAGGGGAGGAGAAGCGCCAGTGAGCTGCTGCTTGCTAATTCCTTCCTGTGCTCACAGCTGGACGATCAACGGATGTGCTGCAGGAGGCCCAGGTCCGCCTCATTGATGTCAACGTCTGTAACAGCAGCCGGTGGTACAGAGGGGCCATCCACACGCACAACGTCTGTGCTGGCTATCCGCAGGGCGGCATTGACACCTGCCAGGTAGGAGCGTGCTACGAGCCAAGCCCCGTAGCACAGGCAGCCCCGCCACACGCAACTACGCCAACATGGCCCGGCATGTGCTTGGCCTGGCCAGTGCCCCTCCCACTTCAGGTCCCCACCGCCGGGGGGGCTTATACCCCCTTCCCCATCGGCAGGCCCCTGCCCAGTGCCCCTCTTGTCCCAGAGGCATGGCGCTCTGCCCAGAAAGCCCTCCTAGTGTTCTTGGCAGACCATGGCTCCCCATCCCAAGCCTGCCACAGCTCTCTCCCACACACCCACCATCCCCGTGCAGTGAGGAGAGCCAGCCCCACCTTACAAGCCCACCACCCCTTCCCAGGCAAGGCTCGCTCGACACAGCCTCGCTCTGCAGGGAACACAGCTCCGGCAGGTGCCGTCAGAGAGAAGGAGCCAACCCCCGTGCTGACGGTGGCCACCCAACAACCCCTTTGTCCTCTCTCCTCCTCTGCAGGGGGACAGCGGTGGGCCTCTCGTCTGCCAAGACAGCAGTGCAGACTACTTCTGGCTTGTTGGTGTCACCAGCTGGGGGAGAGGCTGTGCCAGAGCCAGGCAGCCCGGAGTCTACACCTCCACTCAGCACTTCTACGACTGGATCCTGCTACAGATGGGCCTGCGCCCAGCAGTGAGGGCTACTCCAACAGCACGCGCTTGGAGTCATTTTGTCACCACCTCAAGCCCCGTTGCGAGGCCAAGGCCCACAGCAGCACAGTGGGGCGGCTCCTGCCCATTTCCAGTCCAGAAGCTGCTGGACTTCTTTAGCCGGCTGCAGGAGCTCCTGCAGTACCTAAGGGGAAAAACGGTGTGAGCAGCAGGACAAACGGCACGCAGGGCAGGCTGCAGTGTGCCACCACCGTTTCCTTTGGGGCAATGCCTGCCGATGCAAAGGCCACCTCAGCGTCAAAGGGCTGCTCTGCCCTGCGCCCGTGCCTCGGGAGGCACACACCTGATGAGGCTGACCACATGCTTGAAATAAAATGTTTCGGTGCTCACAGCAAACCAGGCTTCAGCTCAAGTCAGTCTCCTGTGTGAGGCAAGGACTTCCACGCCCGGCACCTGCCAAGCGAGGCAGGCTGCAGGCAGACAAGGCGGGCACAAAGGGAAAGAGTCCCTGCAAAGGGCTGAAAGTGGGCCTGCTCAGGGAGGAGGGGGAGGCTGCACTGGAGGAAGGGAACACAGGTCACCACGGGCTGGAGGGCTTGGGGAAAGGAGCTGGAAACACAGAACGTCTTTGGCCAGCTCCTGGTGGGATCCCGCCGCGCTTGTGGATGAGCCACAAGTGACCCTGAAACTGGACTCTCATGACCCAGGACAGACGCGTCTAGAAAGACCCAAGGGTTGCGCTGAGGATTTGGGGAAGGAGCTTGCCTTCGAGCCCCACATATGCCACAGACTTCATTTCCATCCTGTGTCGCGGTTTAACCCCGGCCGGCAACCAAACGCTACCGGCAACCAAACGCCACGCAGCCACTTGCGCACTCCCCCCCACCCGGAGGGGTGGGGAGGAGAACCAGAAAGCAATGTAAAGCTGGAGGGTTGAGATAAGAACAATGTAATAATTTAGACAGAAGAAAGAGTGAAGAACAACAGTAACAATACCAAGAAGAAGAATAACAACAACAACAACAACAACAATAACGATTAGGATGGAAAGGTGGGGGAAAAGGGTAAAATCAAAAGGAAGGGAGAAGGAAAAAAAGGAAATGATGCACAGTACAACTGCTCACCACCCGCTGACCGATGCCCAGCCAGTCCCTGAGCAAGATTCCCCCCGCCAGCTAACCCTCCAAGTTTCTATACCAAGCATGACGTCCCACGGGACGGAATACCTCTGTGGCTGCTTCACGTCAGCTGACCTGGCTGTGTCCCTTCCCAGTCTCTTGTGCCCCTCCAGCACTCTGGCTGGCAAGGCCCAAGAAACCAAAAAGGCCTTGACTTAGCAGAAACGCCAGGCAGCAACAACCGAAAACATCAGTGCAGCTACCAACATTGTTCTCACATCATAGCCAAAACACAGCACTTCACTAGCTACGAAGAAGAACGTTAACTCCATCCCAGCTGAAACCAGGACACGGGGCCATCTCCTACTCGGCATGTGCTGCACAGGTCTTTGTAGCCTTCTTGATCGGTGCTGACGTGCGGAATCAAACTCTACAACTCAAGGAGGGTTATCAAGCAGGCATGTTTATCGGGGCTCCGGCTGCAAGGGGGATCGCTCCTCCTCACTTGCACACCCAGGGCTTAAGTAAGCAGATCCCTATTACACAGAAGCATACGTATTCATTAGATTCCCGAGAAAAGGCGGGGTTATTACCATTCGGTCCAGGAACTCAGTATCATAAGCCTCCTCACTCTGGCGCGGGTGCGTTGACACCTGCTGGTCCTGGGCTGGGCTCTCTGGGAGGAAGGCTCGCACCCTTCCTCAGGATGTACTTTTCCCTTTGGCGCGCAGTGCTGAGGAGTCCACGCCAGCAAGCGCAGAGCCAGGTTGTACTGGTTCTCTTCCCGGCTCGTACATCTTGCAGACAACATAGTTCTTGCTTACAACGTAGCTAGTCGATCGGTATCGACACGTGCAGACCGTAGTGTCCTTGTTAGTCAGTCCGTTAAACACAAGTGCCGAAGCACCAGTTGCAAGGTCTGCATATTTACCGAATGATTTTCAGCTTGAACTCTCTCCGTGCAGAGTCTTTACTTCTGAGCGTCATGGCCTGTGACCGCCTTGCTGCCATCCGAAAAGCCCTGCACACTGGGACCCTCCTAGGTGGCAGAGCTTGTGTCCACACGGCAGCAGCTGCCTTGGGCCAGGGGGTTGCTCAGCCCAGCAGCACCAGGAAGTGTGGAATTGAAACCGGGAGCGAAGCCGCTAAGACAAAACCAGTACCCTATGAAGTTGGAATCCTGGCTCGGACTGGAGCCTAGAAGTCATAATTGCCTAAAACAGGGGTTGTTGCAAAGCCACATGCCCAGGAGCAGCATGTAGTACAACATCTAAGGGCTGTGAATCAAATAGCGATTGACCAACACCCGGTGCGGCCTAATCCTCCCGCTTTGTTAACAGCGACAGGTGATTCTAATGTCTGTTTTACAGCATTGGACTTGGAAGGCGCCTTCTTTGGCGTTCCGATTGTATGTCCTCGGCCGTGCGTAGCAGGTGCCACAACTGCCCTCTTCAGTGTTGGTCCAGAACCGCAATCCAACCCAGAGAGAGCAGGGACACGAAGCCTGCCAGAGGGCGTTGCTGTGGCTGACATAGCCAGCGAGGACTGTGCTGCGTGTGCCTTTCCCTGTGCTGCGTGCAGGAAGGTTGGCACTGCTGGGCTAGGCTTGGCTTCTTTGGCTTGCCCGTCACTGCTTGCCTGCCACGACCATCAAAAGAGTGTCTCTTCAAGAGCCAAGCACGCGCGTGCTGCCTCTAGTGGTTGCGTTCTCTGTTGTGTGTCTCTTTATTGGGAAGGAGCAGGTGGCAAAGGGCTGCCGAGAGCAGGGCGGCAGTGACCTTCGCAAAGAGGTAGCGACGCCACGCTTGGTTTTTCCTGTGAGCTGTTAGCAGGCAGAGCCGGGAGCCAGGCGCTGCTGCCTGCCACGGGGCCTGCCCACCCTCATCGCGCAAAGGGAGCATTCCGCGGGGCTCTGTGGGGGCTGTGCGATCCCAGCTCCTGCCTCCCGTCCTGCTTGGAACCCCTCCTGTTGCCCCCCCTCCCCGCAGAGGCCACCACGCCCAGCCCCGTGGCAACCAGCCACTCTGTGACATCACCCCCGGGGCCAAGGGCATCCTGGGCAACGCGAGTTCAGGGGGCAGTATGTTGGCGGCTGCACTGGCGGTGACAAGCCCTCCTCCTTGCAGCTGCCACGTGTCACTGGCAGGGATGGATTTGCTGCTCCTCCTCCTCGTCCTGCTGGCCATGTGCTGTCCTGCGTCCGGCACATGGGACAGCTGTGGGTAAGTGGCCCGAGGCTCTGGGAGGGAGCTTGGGCAAGCCCTTGTGGGCTTGGCTGGAGGGCAGCCAGTGTGGGAGGCTCATTTCCTTGCCAGCACGCAGGCTGTTGGCAGTACTCACCTACGGGGCTAAAGCAGAAAGAGGCAGGGTGTGGACACACGCGTGCCCCACAGGCTTCCCCAGCCCTGCTGGCCAGGCAGCACCTTGTGGGGAGGGAAGACGGCTGACCGTGAGCCGTAGGGGCGCCAGCCATCCAGCAGGACACTAAGGAGTTTCTCTTTACAGAGGGACCTGCGGGCTCCGGCCCACGGCTTTTCCGTATGGCATGTCGCGCGTTGTGGGTGGCACAGATGCCCAGGCAGGGGCCTGGCCCTGGATCGTCAGCATCCAGAACCCCTGGCAAGCGGGCACGGGTCATACCTGCGGAGGCTCCCTCATCAGCGCACAGTGGGTCCTGACAGCAGCCCACTGCTTCATCGAGGCCAGGTAAGGCGTCGCCGGGAACGCACATAGCCCCACAACACTAGCGCTTGCCCCGTGCGCAGCAGCACGGGCTACTCCCGCCCCGTTTCCTCGCAGGACGCCCAGGGCCTGGGTGCTCCTTGAGCCTGAGGCACGCGAGGCCAGTCCCACCCTCCCGAGCGCTGCTCTCCTCTCTCCCTCGGCAAGCGGAAGGCAGGGCAACTGCTGGGCTGCTGCAGCACGTGGCTGTGCTCCCTCTGAGTCCTCTCCCCATTTGCCTTCCAGCTACATCACCATGTGGCGCGTGGTGATCGGTGCCACCCGGCTGACTCAGCTGGGCCCTGAGGCCCAGGTGCGCAACATCAAGCGGCTGCTCCTTCACCAAGGCTACAGTAACATCACGCAGAGGAACGACATTGCCTTGCTGGAGCTGGACCAGCCTGTGCAGTGCAACGCCTACGTTCAGCTTGCCTGCGTGCCCGATGCCTCGCTGAGAGTCTCGCAGCTGAAAAACTGCTACATCAGCGGCTGGGGTGCCACGACTGCAAGATGTGAGTACCGCGGAAGTACTCGTGTGCCGAGCGCAAGCTTGGCACGCTCGGGGCCATTGCTTGGGCTTCCTGACAGCAGAGGCCAGAGCCCCAGTCAGGCTGCGGGGACGTATGCCTCTTGAGAGATGGGCCTGAGCCCTTTCCGCAGAGCAAGGCGGAAGGGAAATGCCGCTATAACGCCTCTCAGGATGCAAAGCCAAGCGCGGGCGAGGCAAGGGATTCCGCCAGGCAGGGGAGGAGAAGCGCCAGTGAGCTGCTGCTTGCTAATTCCTTCCTGTGCTCACAGCTGGACGATCAACGGATGTGCTGCAGGAGGCCCAGGTCCGCCTCATTGATGTCAACGTCTGTAACAGCAGCCGGTGGTACAGAGGGGCCATCCACACGCACAACGTCTGTGCTGGCTATCCGCAGGGCGGCATTGACACCTGCCAGGTAGGAGCGTGCTACGAGCCAAGCCCCGTAGCACAGGCAGCCCCGCCACACGCAACTACGCCAACATGGCTCGGCATGTGCTTGGCCTGGCCAGTGCCCCTCCCACTTCAGGTCCCCACCGCCGGGGGGGCTTATACCCCCTTCCCCATCGGCAGGCCCCTGCCCAGTGCCCCTCTTGTCCCAGAGGCATGGCGCTCTGCCCAGAAAGCCCTCCTAGTGTTCTTGGCAGACCATGGCTCCCCATCCCAAGCCTGCCACAGCTCTCTCCCACACACCCACCATCCCCGTGCAGTGAGGAGAGCCAGCCCCACCTTACAAGCCCACCACCCCTTCCCAGGCAAGGCTCGCTCGACACAGCCTCGCTCTGCAGGGAACACAGCTCCGGCAGGTGCCGTCAGAGAGAAGGAGCCAACCCCCGTGCTGACGGTGGCCACCCAACAACCCCTTTGTCCTCTCTCCTCCTCTGCAGGGGGACAGCGGTGGGCCTCTCGTCTGCCAAGACAGCAGTGCAGACTACTTCTGGCTTGTTGGTGTCACCAGCTGGGGGAGAGGCTGTGCCAGAGCCAGGCAGCCCGGAGTCTACACCTCCACTCAGCACTTCTACGACTGGATCCTGCTACAGATGGGCCTGCGCCCAGCAGTGAGGGCTACTCCAACAGCACGCGCTTGGAGTCATTTTGTCACCACCTCAAGCCCCGTTGCGAGGCCAAGGCCCACAGCAGCACAGTGGGGCGGCTCCTGCCCATTTCCAGTCCAGAAGCTGCTGGACTTCTTTAGCCGGCTGCAGGAGCTCCTGCAGTACCTAAGGGGAAAAACGGTGTGAGCAGCAGGACAAACGGCACGCAGGGCAGGCTGCAGTGTGCCACCACCGTTTCCTTTGGGGCAATGCCTGCCGATGCAAAGGCCACCTCAGCGTCAAAGGGCTGCTCTGCCCTGCGCCCGTGCCTCGGGAGGCACACACCTGATGAGGCTGACCACATGCTTGAAATAAAATGTTTCGGTGCTCACAGCAAACCAGGCTTCAGCTCAAGTCAGTCTCCTGTGTGAGGCAAGGACTTCCACGCCCGGCACCTGCCAAGCGAGGCAGGCTGCAGGCAGACAAGGCGGGCACAAAGGGAAAGAGTCCCTGCAAAGGGCTGAAAGTGGGCCTGCTCAGGGAGGAGGGGGAGGCTGCACTGGAGGAAGGGAACACAGGTCACCACGGGCTGGAGGGCTTGGGGAAAGGAGCTGGAAACACAGAACGTCTTTGGCCAGCTCCTGGTGGGATCCCGCTGCGCTTGTGGATGAGCCACAAGTGACCCTGAAACTGGACTCTCATGACCCAGGACAGACGCGTCTAGAAAGACCCAAGGGTTGCGCTGAGGATTTGGGGAAGGAGCTTGCCTTCGAGCCCCACATATGCCACAGACTTCATTTCCATCCTGTGTCGCGGTTTAACCCCGGCCGGCAACCAAACGCTACCGGCAACCAAACGCCACGCAGCCACTTGCGCACTCCCCCCCACCCGGAGGGGTGGGGAGGAGAACCAGAAAGCAATGTAAAGCTGGAGGGTTGAGATAAGAACAATGTAATAATTTAGACAGAAGAAAGAGTGAAGAACAACAGTAACAATACCAAGAAGAAGAATAACAACAACAACAACAACAACAATAACGATTAGGATGGAAAGGTGGGGGAAAAGGGTAAAATCAAAAGGAAGGGAGAAGGAAAAAAAGGAAATGATGCACAGTACAACTGCTCACCACCCGCTGACCGATGCCCAGCCAGTCCCTGAGCAAGATTCCCCCCGCCAGCTAACCCTCCAAGTTTCTATACCAAGCATGACGTCCCACGGGACGGAATACCTCTGTGGCTGCTTCACGTCAGCTGACCTGGCTGTGTCCCTTCCCAGTCTCTTGTGCCCCTCCAGCACTCTGGCTGGCAAGGCCCAAGAAACCAAAAAGGCCTTGACTTAGCAGAAACGCCAGGCAGCAACAACCGAAAACATCAGTGCAGCTACCAACATTGTTCTCACATCATAGCCAAAACACAGCACTTCACTAGCTACGAAGAAGAACGTTAACTCCATCCCAGCTGAAACCAGGACACGGGGCCATCTCCTACTCGGCATGTGCTGCACAGGTCTTTGTAGCCTTCTTGATCGGTGCTGACGTGCGGAATCAAACTCTACAACTCAAGGAGGGTTATCAAGCAGGCATGTTTATCGGGGCTCCGGCTGCAAGGGGGATCGCTCCTCCTCACTTGCACACCCAGGGCTTAAGTAAGCAGATCCCTATTACACAGAAGCATACGTATTCATTAGATTCCCGAGAAAAGGCGGGGTTATTACCATTCGGTCCAGGAACTCAGTATCATAAGCCTCCTCACTCTGGCGCGGGTGCGTTGACACCTGCTGGTCCTGGGCTGGGCTCTCTGGGAGGAAGGCTCGCACCCTTCCTCAGGATGTACTTTTCCCTTTGGCGCGCAGTGCTGAGGAGTCCACGCCAGCAAGCGCAGAGCCAGGTTGTACTGGTTCTCTTCCCGGCTCGTACATCTTGCAGACAACATAGTTCTTGCTTACAACGTAGCTAGTCGATCGGTATCGACACGTGCAGACCGTAGTGTCCTTGTTAGTCAGTCCGTTAAACACAAGTGCCGAAGCACCAGTTGCAAGGTCTGCATATTTACCGAATGATTTTCAGCTTGAACTCTCTCCGTGCAGAGTCTTTACTTCTGAGCGTCATGGCCTGTGACCGCCTTGCTGCCATCCGAAAAGCCCTGCACACTGGGACCCTCCTAGGTGGCAGAGCTTGTGTCCACACGGCAGCAGCTGCCTTGGGCCAGGGGGTTGCTCAGCCCAGCAGCACCAGGAAGTGTGGAATTGAAACCGGGAGCGAAGCCGCTAAGACAAAACCAGTACCCTATGAAGTTGGAATCCTGGCTCGGACTGGAGCCTAGAAGTCATAATTGCCTAAAACAGGGGTTGTTGCAAAGCCACATGCCCAGGAGCAGCATGTAGTACAACATCTAAGGGCTGTGAATCAAATAGCGATTGACCAACACCCGGTGCGGCCTAATCCTCCCGCTTTGTTAACAGCGACAGGTGATTCTAATGTCTGTTTTACAGCATTGGACTTGGAAGGCGCCTTCTTTGGCGTTCTGATTGTATGTCCTCGGCCGTGCGTAGCAGGTGCCACAACTGCCCTCTTCAGTGTTGGTCCAGAACCGCAATCCAACCCAGAGAGAGCAGGGACACGAAGCCTGCCAGAGGGCGTTGCTGTGGCTGACATAGCCAGCGAGGACTGTGCTGCGTGTGCCTTTCCCTGTGCTGCGTGCAGGAAGGTTGGCACTGCTGGGCTAGGCTTGGCTTCTTTGGCTTGCCCGTCACTGCTTGCCTGCCACGACCATCAAAAGAGTGTCTCTTCAAGAGCCAAGCACGCGCGTGCTGCCTCTAGTGGTTGCGTTCTCTGTTGTGTGTCTCTTTATTGGGAAGGAGCAGGTGGCAAAGGGCTGCCGAGAGCAGGGCGGCAGTGACCTTCGCAAAGAGGTAGCGACGCCACGCTTGGTTTTTCCTGTGAGCTGTTAGCAGGCAGAGCCGGGAGCCAGGCGCTGCTGCCTGCCACGGGGCCTGCCCACCCTCATCGCGCAAAGGGAGCATTCCGCGGGGCTCTGTGGGGGCTGTGCGATCCCAGCTCCTGCCTCCCGTCCTGCTTGGAACCCCTCCTGTTGCCCCCCCTCCCCGCAGAGGCCACCACGCCCAGCCCCGTGGCAACCAGCCACTCTGTGACATCACCCCCGGGGCCAAGGGCATCCTGGGCAACGCGAGTTCAGGGGGCAGTATGTTGGCGGCTGCACTGGCGGTGACAAGCCCTCCTCCTTGCAGCTGCCACGTGTCACTGGCAGGGATGGATTTGCTGCTCCTCCTCCTCGTCCTGCTGGCCATGTGCTGTCCTGCGTCCGGCACATGGGACAGCTGTGGGTAAGTGGCCCGAGGCTCTGGGAGGGAGCTTGGGCAAGCCCTTGTGGGCTTGGCTGGAGGGCAGCCAGTGTGGGAGGCTCATTTCCTTGCCAGCACGCAGGCTGTTGGCAGTACTCACCTACGGGGCTAAAGCAGAAAGAGGCAGGGTGTGGACACACGCGTGCCCCACAGGCTTCCCCAGCCCTGCTGGCCAGGCAGCGCCTTGTGGGGAGGGAAGACGGCTGACCGTGAGCCGTAGGGGCGCCAGCCATCCAGCAGGACACTAAGGAGTTTCTCTTTACAGAGGGACCTGCGGGCTCCGGCCCACGGCTTTTCCGTATGGCATGTCACGCGTTGTGGGTGGCACAGATGCCCAGGCAGGGGCCTGGCCCTGGATCGTCAGCATCCAGAACCCCTGGCAAGCGGGCACGGGTCATACCTGCGGAGGCTCCCTCATCAGCGCACAGTGGGTCCTGACAGCAGCCCACTGCTTCATCGAGGCCAGGTAAGGCGTCGCCGGGAACGCACATAGCCCCACAACACTAGCGCTTGCCCCGTGCGCAGCAGCACGGGCTACTCCCGCCCCATTTCCTCGCAGGACGCCCAGGGCCTGGGTGCTCCTTGAGCCTGAGGCACGCGAGGCCAGTCCCACCCTCCCGAGCGCTGCTCTCCTCTCTCCCTCGGCAAGCGGAAGGCAGGGCAACTGCTGGGCTGCTGCAGCACGTGGCTGTGCTCCCTCTGAGTCCTCTCCCCATTTGCCTTCCAGCTACATCACCATGTGGCGCGTGGTGATCGGTGCCACCCGGCTGACTCAGCTGGGCCCTGAGGCCCAGGTGCGCAACATCAAGCGGCTGCTCCTTCACCAAGGCTACAGTAACATCACGCAGAGGAACGACATTGCCTTGCTGGAGCTGGACCAGCCTGTGCAGTGCAACGCCTACGTTCAGCTTGCCTGCGTGCCCGATGCCTCGCTGAGAGTCTCGCAGCTGAAAAACTGCTACATCAGCGGCTGGGGTGCCACGACTGCAAGATGTGAGTACCGCGGAAGTACTCGTGTGCCGAGCGCAAGCTTGGCACGCTCGGGGCCATTGCTTGGGCTTCCTGACAGCAGAGGCCAGAGCCCCAGTCAGGCTGCGGGGACGTATGCCTCTTGAGAGATGGGCCTGAGCCCTTTCCGCAGAGCAAGGCGGAAGGGAAATGCCGCTATAACGCCTCTCAGGATGCAAAGCCAAGCGCGGGCGAGGCAAGGGATTCCGCCAGGCAGGGGAGGAGAAGCGCCAGTGAGCTGCTGCTTGCTAATTCCTTCCTGTGCTCACAGCTGGACGATCAACGGATGTGCTGCAGGAGGCCCAGGTCCGCCTCATTGATGTCAACGTCTGTAACAGCAGCCGGTGGTACAGAGGGGCCATCCACACGCACAACGTCTGTGCTGGCTATCCGCAGGGCGGCATTGACACCTGCCAGGTAGGAGCGTGCTACGAGCCAAGCCCCGTAGCACAGGCAGCCCCGCCACACGCAACTACGCCAACATGGCCCGGCATGTGCTTGGCCTGGCCAGTGCCCCTCCCACTTCAGGTCCCCACCGCCGGGGGGGCTTATACCCCCTTCCCCATCGGCAGGCCCCTGCCCAGTGCCCCTCTTGTCCCAGAGGCATGGCGCTCTGCCCAGAAAGCCCTCCTAGTGTTCTTGGCAGACCATGGCTCCCCATCCCAAGCCTGCCACAGCTCTCTCCCACACACCCACCATCCCCGTGCAGTGAGGAGAGCCAGCCCCACCTTACAAGCCCACCACCCCTTCCCAGGCAAGGCTCGCTCGACACAGCCTCGCTCTGCAGGGAACACAGCTCCGGCAGGTGCCGTCAGAGAGAAGGAGCCAACCCCCGTGCTGACGGTGGCCACCCAACAACCCCTTTGTCCTCTCTCCTCCTCTGCAGGGGGACAGCGGTGGGCCTCTCGTCTGCCAAGACAGCAGTGCAGACTACTTCTGGCTTGTTGGTGTCACCAGCTGGGGGAGAGGCTGTGCCAGAGCCAGGCAGCCCGGAGTCTACACCTCCACTCAGCACTTCTACGACTGGATCCTGCTACAGATGGGCCTGCGCCCAGCAGTGAGGGCTACTCCAACAGCACGCGCTTGGAGTCATTTTGTCACCACCTCAAGCCCCGTTGCGAGGCCAAGGCCCACAGCAGCACAGTGGGGCGGCTCCTGCCCATTTCCAGTCCAGAAGCTGCTGGACTTCTTTAGCCGGCTGCAGGAGCTCCTGCAGTACCTAAGGGGAAAAACGGTGTGAGCAGCAGGACAAACGGCACGCAGGGCAGGCTGCAGTGTGCCACCACCGTTTCCTTTGGGGCAATGCCTGCCGATGCAAAGGCCACCTCAGCGTCAAAGGGCTGCTCTGCCCTGCGCCCGTGCCTCGGGAGGCACACACCTGATGAGGCTGACCACATGCTTGAAATAAAATGTTTCGGTGCTCACAGCAAACCAGGCTTCAGCTCAAGTCAGTCTCCTGTGTGAGGCAAGGACTTCCACGCCCGGCACCTGCCAAGCGAGGCAGGCTGCAGGCAGACAAGGCGGGCACAAAGGGAAAGAGTCCCTGCAAAGGGCTGAAAGTGGGCCTGCTCAGGGAGGAGGGGGAGGCTGCACTGGAGGAAGGGAACACAGGTCACCACGGGCTGGAGGGCTTGGGGAAAGGAGCTGGAAACACAGAACGTCTTTGGCCAGCTCCTGGTGGGATCCCGCTGCGCTTGTGGATGAGCCACAAGTGACCCTGAAACTGGACTCTCATGACCCAGGACAGACGCGTCTAGAAAGACCCAAGGGTTGCGCTGAGGATTTGGGGAAGGAGCTTGCCTTCGAGCCCCACATATGCCACAGACTTCATTTCCATCCTGTGTCGCGGTTTAACCCCGGCCGGCAACCAAACGCTACCGGCAACCAAACGCCACGCAGCCACTTGCGCACTCCCCCCCACCCGGAGGGGTGGGGAGGAGAACCAGAAAGCAATGTAAAGCTGGAGGGTTGAGATAAGAACAATGTAATAATTTAGACAGAAGAAAGAGTGAAGAACAACAGTAACAATACCAAGAAGAAGAATAACAACAACAACAACAACAACAATAACGATTAGGATGGAAAGGTGGGGGAAAAGGGTAAAATCAAAAGGAAGGGAGAAGGAAAAAAAGGAAATGATGCACAGTACAACTGCTCACCACCCGCTGACCGATGCCCAGCCAGTCCCTGAGCAAGATTCCCCCCGCCAGCTAACCCTCCAAGTTTCTATACCAAGCATGACGTCCCACGGGACGGAATACCTCTGTGGCTGCTTCACGTCAGCTGACCTGGCTGTGTCCCTTCCCAGTCTCTTGTGCCCCTCCAGCACTCTGGCTGGCAAGGCCCAAGAAACCAAAAAGGCCTTGACTTAGCAGAAACGCCAGGCAGCAACAACCGAAAACATCAGTGCAGCTACCAACATTGTTCTCACATCATAGCCAAAACACAGCACTTCACTAGCTACGAAGAAGAACGTTAACTCCATCCCAGCTGAAACCAGGACACGGGGCCATCTCCTACTCGGCATGTGCTGCACAGGTCTTTGTAGCCTTCTTGATCGGTGCTGACGTGCGGAATCAAACTCTACAACTCAAGGAGGGTTATCAAGCAGGCATGTTTATCGGGGCTCCGGCTGCAAGGGGGATCGCTCCTCCTCACTTGCACACCCAGGGCTTAAGTAAGCAGATCCCTATTACACAGAAGCATACGTATTCATTAGATTCCCGAGAAAAGGCGGGGTTATTACCATTCGGTCCAGGAACTCAGTATCATAAGCCTCCTCACTCTGGCGCGGGTGCGTTGACACCTGCTGGTCCTGGGCTGGGCTCTCTGGGAGGAAGGCTCGCACCCTTCCTCAGGATGTACTTTTCCCTTTGGCGCGCAGTGCTGAGGAGTCCACGCCAGCAAGCGCAGAGCCAGGTTGTACTGGTTCTCTTCCCGGCTCGTACATCTTGCAGACAACATAGTTCTTGCTTACAACGTAGCTAGTCGATCGGTATCGACACGTGCAGACCGTAGTGTCCTTGTTAGTCAGTCCGTTAAACACAAGTGCCGAAGCACCAGTTGCAAGGTCTGCATATTTACCGAATGATTTTCAGCTTGAACTCTCTCCGTGCAGAGTCTTTACTTCTGAGCGTCATGGCCTGTGACCGCCTTGCTGCCATCCGAAAAGCCCTGCACACTGGGACCCTCCTAGGTGGCAGAGCTTGTGTCCACACGGCAGCAGCTGCCTTGGGCCAGGGGGTTGCTCAGCCCAGCAGCACCAGGAAGTGTGGAATTGAAACCGGGAGCGAAGCCGCTAAGACAAAACCAGTACCCTATGAAGTTGGAATCCTGGCTCGGACTGGAGCCTAGAAGTCATAATTGCCTAAAACAGGGGTTGTTGCAAAGCCACATGCCCAGGAGCAGCATGTAGTACAACATCTAAGGGCTGTGAATCAAATAGCGATTGACCAACACCCGGTGCGGCCTAATCCTCCCGCTTTGTTAACAGCGACAGGTGATTCTAATGTCTGTTTTACAGCATTGGACTTGGAAGGCGCCTTCTTTGGCGTTCTGATTGTATGTCCTCGGCCGTGCGTAGCAGGTGCCACAACTGCCCTCTTCAGTGTTGGTCCAGAACCGCAATCCAACCCAGAGAGAGCAGGGACACGAAGCCTGCCAGAGGGCGTTGCTGTGGCTGACATAGCCAGCGAGGACTGTGCTGCGTGTGCCTTTCCCTGTGCTGCGTGCAGGAAGGTTGGCACTGCTGGGCTAGGCTTGGCTTCTTTGGCTTGCCCGTCACTGCTTGCCTGCCACGACCATCAAAAGAGTGTCTCTTCAAGAGCCAAGCACGCGCGTGCTGCCTCTAGTGGTTGCGTTCTCTGTTGTGTGTCTCTTTATTGGGAAGGAGCAGGTGGCAAAGGGCTGCCGAGAGCAGGGCGGCAGTGACCTTCGCAAAGAGGTAGCGACGCCACGCTTGGTTTTTCCTGTGAGCTGTTAGCAGGCAGAGCCGGGAGCCAGGCGCTGCTGCCTGCCACGGGGCCTGCCCACCCTCATCGCGCAAAGGGAGCATTCCGCGGGGCTCTGTGGGGGCTGTGCGATCCCAGCTCCTGCCTCCCGTCCTGCTTGGAACCCCTCCTGTTGCCCCCCCTCCCCGCAGAGGCCACCACGCCCAGCCCCGTGGCAACCAGCCACTCTGTGACATCACCCCCGGGGCCAAGGGCATCCTGGGCAACGCGAGTTCAGGGGGCAGTATGTTGGCGGCTGCACTGGCGGTGACAAGCCCTCCTCCTTGCAGCTGCCACGTGTCACTGGCAGGGATGGATTTGCTGCTCCTCCTCCTCGTCCTGCTGGCCATGTGCTGTCCTGCGTCCGGCACATGGGACAGCTGTGGGTAAGTGGCCCGAGGCTCTGGGAGGGAGCTTGGGCAAGCCCTTGTGGGCTTGGCTGGAGGGCAGCCAGTGTGGGAGGCTCATTTCCTTGCCAGCACGCAGGCTGTTGGCAGTACTCACCTACGGGGCTAAAGCAGAAAGAGGCAGGGTGTGGACACACGCGTGCCCCACAGGCTTCCCCAGCCCTGCTGGCCAGGCAGCGCCTTGTGGGGAGGGAAGACGGCTGACCGTGAGCCGTAGGGGCGCCAGCCATCCAGCAGGACACTAAGGAGTTTCTCTTTACAGAGGGACCTGCGGGCTCCGGCCCACGGCTTTTCCGTATGGCATGTCGCGCGTTGTGGGTGGCACAGATGCCCAGGCAGGGGCCTGGCCCTGGATCGTCAGCATCCAGAACCCCTGGCAAGCGGGCACGGGTCATACCTGCGGAGGCTCCCTCATCAGCGCACAGTGGGTCCTGACAGCAGCCCACTGCTTCATCGAGGCCAGGTAAGGCGTCGCCGGGAACGCACATAGCCCCACAACACTAGCGCTTGCCCCGTGCGCAGCAGCACGGGCTACTCCCGCCCCATTTCCTCGCAGGACGCCCAGGGCCTGGGTGCTCCTTGAGCCTGAGGCACGCGAGGCCAGTCCCACCCTCCCGAGCGCTGCTCTCCTCTCTCCCTCGGCAAGCGGAAGGCAGGGCAACTGCTGGGCTGCTGCAGCACGTGGCTGTGCTCCCTCTGAGTCCTCTCCCCATTTGCCTTCCAGCTACATCACCATGTGGCGCGTGGTGATCGGTGCCACCCGGCTGACTCAGCTGGGCCCTGAGGCCCAGGTGCGCAACATCAAGCGGCTGCTCCTTCACCAAGGCTACAGTAACATCACGCAGAGGAACGACATTGCCTTGCTGGAGCTGGACCAGCCTGTGCAGTGCAACGCCTACGTTCAGCTTGCCTGCGTGCCCGATGCCTCGCTGAGAGTCTCGCAGCTGAAAAACTGCTACATCAGCGGCTGGGGTGCCACGACTGCAAGATGTGAGTACCGCGGAAGTACTCGTGTGCCGAGCGCAAGCTTGGCACGCTCGGGGCCATTGCTTGGGCTTCCTGACAGCAGAGGCCAGAGCCCCAGTCAGGCTGCGGGGACGTATGCCTCTTGAGAGATGGGCCTGAGCCCTTTCCGCAGAGCAAGGCGGAAGGGAAATGCCGCTATAACGCCTCTCAGGATGCAAAGCCAAGCGCGGGCGAGGCAAGGGATTCCGCCAGGCAGGGGAGGAGAAGCGCCAGTGAGCTGCTGCTTGCTAATTCCTTCCTGTGCTCACAGCTGGACGATCAACGGATGTGCTGCAGGAGGCCCAGGTCCGCCTCATTGATGTCAACGTCTGTAACAGCAGCCGGTGGTACAGAGGGGCCATCCACACGCACAACGTCTGTGCTGGCTATCCGCAGGGCGGCATTGACACCTGCCAGGTAGGAGCGTGCTACGAGCCAAGCCCCGTAGCACAGGCAGCCCCGCCACACGCAACTACGCCAACATGGCCCGGCATGTGCTTGGCCTGGCCAGTGCCCCTCCCACTTCAGGTCCCCACCGCCGGGGGGGCTTATACCCCCTTCCCCATCGGCAGGCCCCTGCCCAGTGCCCCTCTTGTCCCAGAGGCATGGCGCTCTGCCCAGAAAGCCCTCCTAGTGTTCTTGGCAGACCATGGCTCCCCATCCCAAGCCTGCCACAGCTCTCTCCCACACACCCACCATCCCCGTGCAGTGAGGAGAGCCAGCCCCACCTTACAAGCCCACCACCCCTTCCCAGGCAAGGCTCGCTCGACACAGCCTCGCTCTGCAGGGAACACAGCTCCGGCAGGTGCCGTCAGAGAGAAGGAGCCAACCCCCGTGCTGACGGTGGCCACCCAACAACCCCTTTGTCCTCTCTCCTCCTCTGCAGGGGGACAGCGGTGGGCCTCTCGTCTGCCAAGACAGCAGTGCAGACTACTTCTGGCTTGTTGGTGTCACCAGCTGGGGGAGAGGCTGTGCCAGAGCCAGGCAGCCCGGAGTCTACACCTCCACTCAGCACTTCTACGACTGGATCCTGCTACAGATGGGCCTGCGCCCAGCAGTGAGGGCTACTCCAACAGCACGCGCTTGGAGTCATTTTGTCACCACCTCAAGCCCCGTTGCGAGGCCAAGGCCCACAGCAGCACAGTGGGGCGGCTCCTGCCCATTTCCAGTCCAGAAGCTGCTGGACTTCTTTAGCCGGCTGCAGGAGCTCCTGCAGTACCTAAGGGGAAAAACGGTGTGAGCAGCAGGACAAACGGCACGCAGGGCAGGCTGCAGTGTGCCACCACCGTTTCCTTTGGGGCAATGCCTGCCGATGCAAAGGCCACCTCAGCGTCAAAGGGCTGCTCTGCCCTGCGCCCGTGCCTCGGGAGGCACACACCTGATGAGGCTGACCACATGCTTGAAATAAAATGTTTCGGTGCTCACAGCAAACCAGGCTTCAGCTCAAGTCAGTCTCCTGTGTGAGGCAAGGACTTCCACGCCCGGCACCTGCCAAGCGAGGCAGGCTGCAGGCAGACAAGGCGGGCACAAAGGGAAAGAGTCCCTGCAAAGGGCTGAAAGTGGGCCTGCTCAGGGAGGAGGGGGAGGCTGCACTGGAGGAAGGGAACACAGGTCACCACGGGCTGGAGGGCTTGGGGAAAGGAGCTGGAAACACAGAACGTCTTTGGCCAGCTCCTGGTGGGATCCCGCTGCGCTTGTGGATGAGCCACAAGTGACCCTGAAAATGGACTCTCATGACCCAGGACAGACGCGTCTAGAAAGACCCAAGGGTTGCGCTGAGGATTTGGGGAAGGAGCTTGCCTTCGAGCCCCACATATGCCACAGACTTCATTTCCATCCTGTGTCGCGGTTTAACCCCGGCCGGCAACCAAACGCTACCGGCAACCAAACGCCACGCAGCCACTTGCGCACTCCCCCCCACCCGGAGGGGTGGGGAGGAGAACCAGAAAGCAATGTAAAGCTGGAGGGTTGAGATAAGAACAATGTAATAATTTAGACAGAAGAAAGAGTGAAGAACAACAGTAACAATACCAAGAAGAAGAATAACAACAACAACAACAACAACAATAACGATTAGGATGGAAAGGTGGGGGAAAAGGGTAAAATCAAAAGGAAGGGAGAAGGAAAAAAAGGAAATGATGCACAGTACAACTGTTCACCACCCGCTGACCGATGCCCAGCCAGTCCCTGAGCAAGATTCCCCCCGCCAGCTAACCCTCCAAGTTTCTATACCAAGCATGACGTCCCACGGGACGGAATACCTCTGTGGCTGCTTCACGTCAGCTGACCTGGCTGTGTCCCTTCCCAGTCTCTTGTGCCCCTCCAGCACTCTGGCTGGCAAGGCCCAAGAAACCAAAAAGGCCTTGACTTAGCAGAAACGCCAGGCAGCAACAACCGAAAACATCAGTGCAGCTACCAACATTGTTCTCACATCATAGCCAAAACACAGCACTTCACTAGCTACGAAGAAGAACGTTAACTCCATCCCAGCTGAAACCAGGACACGGGGCCATCTCCTACTCGGCATGTGCTGCACAGGTCTTTGTAGCCTTCTTGATCGGTGCTGACGTGCGGAATCAAACTCTACAACTCAAGGAGGGTTATCAAGCAGGCATGTTTATCGGGGCTCCGGCTGCAAGGGGGATCGCTCCTCCTCACTTGCACACCCAGGGCTTAAGTAAGCAGATCCCTATTACACAGAAGCATACGTATTCATTAGATTCCCGAGAAAAGGCGGGGTTATTACCATTCGGTCCAGGAACTCAGTATCATAAGCCTCCTCACTCTGGCGCGGGTGCGTTGACACCTGCTGGTCCTGGGCTGGGCTCTCTGGGAGGAAGGCTTGCACCCTTCCTCAGGATGTACTTTTCCCTTTGGCGCGCAGTGCTGAGGAGTCCACGCCAGCAAGCGCAGAGCCAGGTTGTACTGGTTCTCTTCCCGGCTCGTACATCTTGCAGACAACATAGTTCTTGCTTACAACGTAGCTAGTCGATCGGTATCGACACGTGCAGACCGTAGTGTCCTTGTTAGTCAGTCCGTTAAACACAAGTGCCGAAGCACCAGTTGCAAGGTCTGCATATTTACCGAATGATTTTCAGCTTGAACTCTCTCCGTGCAGAGTCTTTACTTCTGAGCGTCATGGCCTGTGACCGCCTTGCTGCCATCCGAAAAGCCCTGCACACTGGGACCCTCCTAGGTGGCAGAGCTTGTGTCCACACGGCAGCAGCTGCCTTGGGCCAGGGGGTTGCTCAGCCCAGCAGCACCAGGAAGTGTGGAATTGAAACCGGGAGCGAAGCCGCTAAGACAAAACCAGTACCCTATGAAGTTGGAATCCTGGCTCGGACTGGAGCCTAGAAGTCATAATTGCCTAAAACAGGGGTTGTTGCAAAGCCACATGCCCAGGAGCAGCATGTAGTACAACATCTAAGGGCTGTGAATCAAATAGCGATTGACCAACACCCGGTGCGGCCTAATCCTCCCGCTTTGTTAACAGCGACAGGTGATTCTAATGTCTGTTTTACAGCATTGGACTTGGAAGGCGCCTTCTTTGGCGTTCTGATTGTATGTCCTCGGCCGTGCGTAGCAGGTGCCACAACTGCCCTCTTCAGTGTTGGTCCAGAACCGCAATCCAACCCAGAGAGAGCAGGGACACGAAGCCTGCCAGAGGGCGTTGCTGTGGCTGACATAGCCAGCGAGGACTGTGCTGCGTGTGCCTTTCCCTGTGCTGCGTGCAGGAAGGTTGGCACTGCTGGGCTAGGCTTGGCTTCTTTGGCTTGCCCGTCACTGCTTGCCTGCCACGACCATCAAAAGAGTGTCTCTTCAAGAGCCAAGCACGCGCGTGCTGCCTCTAGTGGTTGCGTTCTCTGTTGTGTGTCTCTTTATTGGGAAGGAGCAGGTGGCAAAGGGCTGCCGAGAGCAGGGCGGCAGTGACCTTCGCAAAGAGGTAGCGACGCCACGCTTGGTTTTTCCTGTGAGCTGTTAGCAGGCAGAGCCGGGAGCCAGGCGCTGCTGCCTGCCACGGGGCCTGCCCACCCTCATCGCGCAAAGGGAGCATTCCGCGGGGCTCTGTGGGGGCTGTGCGATCCCAGCTCCTGCCTCCCGTCCTGCTTGGAACCCCTCCTGTTGCCCCCCCTCCCCGCAGAGGCCACCACGCCCAGCCCCGTGGCAACCAGCCACTCTGTGACATCACCCCCGGGGCCAAGGGCATCCTGGGCAACGCGAGTTCAGGGGGCAGTATGTTGGCGGCTGCACTGGCGGTGACAAGCCCTCCTCCTTGCAGCTGCCACGTGTCACTGGCAGGGATGGATTTGCTGCTCCTCCTCCTCGTCCTGCTGGCCATGTGCTGTCCTGCGTCCGGCACATGGGACAGCTGTGGGTAAGTGGCCCGAGGCTCTGGGAGGGAGCTTGGGCAAGCCCTTGTGGGCTTGGCTGGAGGGCAGCCAGTGTGGGAGGCTCATTTCCTTGCCAGCACGCAGGCTGTTGGCAGTACTCACCTACGGGGCTAAAGCAGAAAGAGGCAGGGTTTGGACACACGCGTGCCCCACAGGCTTCCCCAGCCCTGCTGGCCAGGCAGCACCTTGTGGGGAGGGAAGACGGCTGACCGTGAGCCGTAGGGGCGCCAGCCATCCAGCAGGACACTAAGGAGTTTCTCTTTACAGAGGGACCTGCGGGCTCCGGCCCACGGCTTTTCCGTATGGCATGTCGCGCGTTGTGGGTGGCACAGATGCCCAGGCAGGGGCCTGGCCCTGGATCGTCAGCATCCAGAACCCCTGGCAAGCGGGCACGGGTCATACCTGCGGAGGCTCCCTCATCAGCGCACAGTGGGTCCTGACAGCAGCCCACTGCTTCATCGAGGCCAGGTAAGGCGTCGCCGGGAACGCACATAGCCCCACAACACTAGCGCTTGCCCCGTGCGCAGCAGCACGGGCTACTCCCGCCCCGTTTCCTCGCAGGACGCCCAGGGCCTGGGTGCTCCTTGAGCCTGAGGCACGCGAGGCCAGTCCCACCCTCCCGAGCGCTGCTCTCCTCTCTCCCTCGGCAAGCGGAAGGCAGGGCAACTGCTGGGCTGCTGCAGCACGTGGCTGTGCTCCCTCTGAGTCCTCTCCCCATTTGCCTTCCAGCTACATCACCATGTGGCGCGTGGTGATCGGTGCCACCCGGCTGACTCAGCTGGGCCCTGAGGCCCAGGTGCGCAACATCAAGCGGCTGCTCCTTCACCAAGGCTACAGTAACATCACGCAGAGGAACGACATTGCCTTGCTGGAGCTGGACCAGCCTGTGCAGTGCAACGCCTACGTTCAGCTTGCCTGCGTGCCCGATGCCTCGCTGAGAGTCTCGCAGCTGAAAAACTGCTATATCAGCGGCTGGGGTGCCACGACTGCAAGATGTGAGTACCGCGGAAGTACTCGTGTGCCGAGCGCAAGCTTGGCACGCTCGGGGCCATTGCTTGGGCTTCCTGACAGCAGAGGCCAGAGCCCCAGTCAGGCTGCGGGGACGTATGCCTCTTGAGAGATGGGCCTGAGCCCTTTCCGCAGAGCAAGGCGGAAGGGAAATGCCGCTATAACGCCTCTCAGGATGCAAAGCCAAGCGCGGGCGAGGCAAGGGATTCCGCCAGGCAGGGGAGGAGAAGCGCCAGTGAGCTGCTGCTTGCTAATTCCTTCCTGTGCTCACAGCTGGACGATCAACGGATGTGCTGCAGGAGGCCCAGGTCCGCCTCATTGATGTCAACGTCTGTAACAGCAGCCGGTGGTACAGAGGGGCCATCCACACGCACAACGTCTGTGCTGGCTATCCGCAGGGCGGCATTGACACCTGCCAGGTAGGAGCGTGCTACGAGCCAAGCCCCGTAGCACAGGCAGCCCCGCCACACGCAACTACGCCAACATGGCCCGGCATGTGCTTGGCCTGGCCAGTGCCCCTCCCACTTCAGGTCCCCACCGCCGGGGGGGCTTATACCCCCTTCCCCATCGGCAGGCCCCTGCCCAGTGCCCCTCTTGTCCCAGAGGCATGGCGCTCTGCCCAGAAAGCCCTCCTAGTGTTCTTGGCAGACCATGGCTCCCCATCCCAAGCCTGCCACAGCTCTCTCCCACACACCCACCATCCCCGTGCAGTGAGGAGAGCCAGCCCCACCTTACAAGCCCACCACCCCTTCCCAGGCAAGGCTCGCTCGACACAGCCTCGCTCTGCAGGGAACACAGCTCCGGCAGGTGCCGTCAGAGAGAAGGAGCCAACCCCCGTGCTGACGGTGGCCACCCAACAACCCCTTTGTCCTCTCTCCTCCTCTGCAGGGGGACAGCGGTGGGCCTCTCGTCTGCCAAGACAGCAGTGCAGACTACTTCTGGCTTGTTGGTGTCACCAGCTGGGGGAGAGGCTGTGCCAGAGCCAGGCAGCCCGGAGTCTACACCTCCACTCAGCACTTCTACGACTGGATCCTGCTACAGATGGGCCTGCGCCCAGCAGTGAGGGCTACTCCAACAGCACGCGCTTGGAGTCATTTTGTCACCACCTCAAGCCCCGTTGCGAGGCCAAGGCCCACAGCAGCACAGTGGGGCGGCTCCTGCCCATTTCCAGTCCAGAAGCTGCTGGACTTCTTTAGCCGGCTGCAGGAGCTCCTGCAGTACCTAAGGGGAAAAACGGTGTGAGCAGCAGGACAAACGGCACGCAGGGCAGGCTGCAGTGTGCCACCACCGTTTCCTTTGGGGCAATGCCTGCCGATGCAAAGGCCACCTCAGCGTCAAAGGGCTGCTCTGCCCTGCGCCCGTGCCTCGGGAGGCACACACCTGATGAGGCTGACCACATGCTTGAAATAAAATGTTTCGGTGCTCACAGCAAACCAGGCTTCAGCTCAAGTCAGTCTCCTGTGTGAGGCAAGGACTTCCACGCCCGGCACCTGCCAAGCGAGGCAGGCTGCAGGCAGACAAGGCGGGCACAAAGGGAAAGAGTCCCTGCAAAGGGCTGAAAGTGGGCCTGCTCAGGGAGGAGGGGGAGGCTGCACTGGAGGAAGGGAACACAGGTCACCACGGGCTGGAGGGCTTGGGGAAAGGAGCTGGAAACACAGAACGTCTTTGGCCAGCTCCTGGTGGGATCCCGCTGCGCTTGTGGATGAGCCACAAGTGACCCTGAAACTGGACTCTCATGACCCAGGACAGACGCGTCTAGAAAGACCCAAGGGTTGCGCTGAGGATTTGGGGAAGGAGCTTGCCTTCGAGCCCCACATATGCCACAGACTTCATTTCCATCCTGTGTCGCGGTTTAACCCCGGCCGGCAACCAAACGCTACCGGCAACCAAACGCCACGCAGCCACTTGCGCACTCCCCCCCACCCGGAGGGGTGGGGAGGAGAACCAGAAAGCAATGTAAAGCTGGAGGGTTGAGATAAGAACAATGTAATAATTTAGACAGAAGAAAGAGTGAAGAACAACAGTAACAATACCAAGAAGAAGAATAACAACAACAACAACAACAACAATAACGATTAGGATGGAAAGGTGGGGGAAAAGGGTAAAATCAAAAGGAAGGGAGAAGGAAAAAAAGGAAATGATGCACAGTACAACTGCTCACCACCCGCTGACCGATGCCCAGCCAGTCCCTGAGCAAGATTCCCCCCGCCAGCTAACCCTCCAAGTTTCTATACCAAGCATGACGTCCCACGGGACGGAATACCTCTGTGGCTGCTTCACGTCAGCTGACCTGGCTGTGTCCCTTCCCAGTCTCTTGTGCCCCTCCAGCACTCTGGCTGGCAAGGCCCAAGAAACCAAAAAGGCCTTGACTTAGCAGAAACGCCAGGCAGCAACAACCGAAAACATCAGTGCAGCTACCAACATTGTTCTCACATCATAGCCAAAACACAGCACTTCACTAGCTACGAAGAAGAACGTTAACTCCATCCCAGCTGAAACCAGGACACGGGGCCATCTCCTACTCGGCATGTGCTGCACAGGTCTTTGTAGCCTTCTTGATCGGTGCTGACGTGCGGAATCAAACTCTACAACTCAAGGAGGGTTATCAAGCAGGCATGTTTATCGGGGCTCCGGCTGCAAGGGGGATCGCTCCTCCTCACTTGCACACCCAGGGCTTAAGTAAGCAGATCCCTATTACACAGAAGCATACGTATTCATTAGATTCCCGAGAAAAGGCGGGGTTATTACCATTCGGTCCAGGAACTCAGTATCATAAGCCTCCTCACTCTGGCGCGGGTGCGTTGACACCTGCTGGTCCTGGGCTGGGCTCTCTGGGAGGAAGGCTTGCACCCTTCCTCAGGATGTACTTTTCCCTTTGGCGCGCAGTGCTGAGGAGTCCACGCCAGCAAGCGCAGAGCCAGGTTGTACTGGTTCTCTTCCCGGCTCGTACATCTTGCAGACAACATAGTTCTTGCTTACAACGTAGCTAGTCGATCGGTATCGACACGTGCAGACCGTAGTGTCCTTGTTAGTCAGTCCGTTAAACACAAGTGCCGAAGCACCAGTTGCAAGGTCTGCATATTTACCGAATGATTTTCAGCTTGAACTCTCTCCGTGCAGAGTCTTTACTTCTGAGCGTCATGGCCTGTGACCGCCTTGCTGCCATCCGAAAAGCCCTGCACACTGGGACCCTCCTAGGTGGCAGAGCTTGTGTCCACACGGCAGCAGCTGCCTTGGGCCAGGGGGTTGCTCAGCCCAGCAGCACCAGGAAGTGTGGAATTGAAACCGGGAGCGAAGCCGCTAAGACAAAACCAGTACCCTATGAAGTTGGAATCCTGGCTCGGACTGGAGCCTAGAAGTCATAATTGCCTAAAACAGGGGTTGTTGCAAAGCCACATGCCCAGGAGCAGCATGTAGTACAACATCTAAGGGCTGTGAATCAAATAGCGATTGACCAACACCCGGTGCGGCCTAATCCTCCCGCTTTGTTAACAGCGACAGGTGATTCTAATGTCTGTTTTACAGCATTGGACTTGGAAGGCGCCTTCTTTGGCGTTCTGATTGTATGTCCTCGGCCGTGCGTAGCAGGTGCCACAACTGCCCTCTTCAGTGTTGGTCCAGAACCGCAATCCAACCCAGAGAGAGCAGGGACACGAAGCCTGCCAGAGGGCGTTGCTGTGGCTGACATAGCCAGCGAGGACTGTGCTGCGTGTGCCTTTCCCTGTGCTGCGTGCAGGAAGGTTGGCACTGCTGGGCTAGGCTTGGCTTCTTTGGCTTGCCCGTCACTGCTTGCCTGCCACGACCATCAAAAGAGTGTCTCTTCAAGAGCCAAGCACGCGCGTGCTGCCTCTAGTGGTTGCGTTCTCTGTTGTGTGTCTCTTTATTGGGAAGGAGCAGGTGGCAAAGGGCTGCCGAGAGCAGGGCGGCAGTGACCTTCGCAAAGAGGTAGCGACGCCACGCTTGGTTTTTCCTGTGAGCTGTTAGCAGGCAGAGCCGGGAGCCAGGCGCTGCTGCCTGCCACGGGGCCTGCCCACCCTCATCGCGCAAAGGGAGCATTCCGCGGGGCTCTGTGGGGGCTGTGCGATCCCAGCTCCTGCCTCCCGTCCTGCTTGGAACCCCTCCTGTTGCCCCCCCTCCCCGCAGAGGCCACCACGCCCAGCCCCGTGGCAACCAGCCACTCTGTGACATCACCCCCGGGGCCAAGGGCATCCTGGGCAACGCGAGTTCAGGGGGCAGTATGTTGGCGGCTGCACTGGCGGTGACAAGCCCTCCTCCTTGCAGCTGCCACGTGTCACTGGCAGGGATGGATTTGCTGCTCCTCCTCCTCGTCCTGCTGGCCATGTGCTGTCCTGCGTCCGGCACATGGGACAGCTGTGGGTAAGTGGCCCGAGGCTCTGGGAGGGAGCTTGGGCAAGCCCTTGTGGGCTTGGCTGGAGGGCAGCCAGTGTGGGAGGCTCATTTCCTTGCCAGCACGCAGGCTGTTGGCAGTACTCACCTACGGGGCTAAAGCAGAAAGAGGCAGGGTGTGGACACACGCGTGCCCCACAGGCTTCCCCAGCCCTGCTGGCCAGGCAGCACCTTGTGGGGAGGGAAGACGGCTGACCGTGAGCCGTAGGGGCGCCAGCCATCCAGCAGGACACTAAGGAGTTTCTCTTTACAGAGGGACCTGCGGGCTCCGGCCCACGGCTTTTCCGTATGGCATGTCGCGCGTTGTGGGTGGCACAGATGCCCAGGCAGGGGCCTGGCCCTGGATCGTCAGCATCCAGAACCCCTGGCAAGCGGGCACGGGTCATACCTGCGGAGGCTCCCTCATCAGCGCACAGTGGGTCCTGACAGCAGCCCACTGCTTCATCGAGGCCAGGTAAGGCGTCGCCGGGAACGCACATAGCCCCACAACACTAGCGCTTGCCCCGTGCGCAGCAGCACGGGCTACTCCCGCCCCGTTTCCTCGCAGGACGCCCAGGGCCTGGGTGCTCCTTGAGCCTGAGGCACGCGAGGCCAGTCCCACCCTCCCGAGCGCTGCTCTCCTCTCTCCCTCGGCAAGCGGAAGGCAGGGCAACTGCTGGGCTGCTGCAGCACGTGGCTGTGCTCCCTCTGAGTCCTCTCCCCATTTGCCTTCCAGCTACATCACCATGTGGCGCGTGGTGATCGGTGCCACCCGGCTGACTCAGCTGGGCCCTGAGGCCCAGGTGCGCAACATCAAGCGGCTGCTCCTTCACCAAGGCTACAGTAACATCACGCAGAGGAACGACATTGCCTTGCTGGAGCTGGACCAGCCTGTGCAGTGCAACGCCTACGTTCAGCTTGCCTGCGTGCCCGATGCCTCGCTGAGAGTCTCGCAGCTGAAAAACTGCTACATCAGCGGCTGGGGTGCCACGACTGAAAGATGTGAGTACCGCGGAAGTACTCGTGTGCCGAGCGCAAGCTTGGCACGCTCGGGGCCATTGCTTGGGCTTCCTGACAGCAGAGGCCAGAGCCCCAGTCAGGCTGCGGGGACGTATGCCTCTTGAGAGATGGGCCTGAGCCCTTTCCGCAGAGCAAGGCGGAAGGGAAATGCCGCTATAACGCCTCTCAGGATGCAAAGCCAAGCGCGGGCGAGGCAAGGGATTCCGCCAGGCAGGGGAGGAGAAGCGCCAGTGAGCTGCTGCTTGCTAATTCCTTCCTGTGCTCACAGCTGGACGATCAACGGATGTGCTGCAGGAGGCCCAGGTCCGCCTCATTGATGTCAACGTCTGTAACAGCAGCCGGTGGTACAGAGGGGCCATCCACACGCACAACGTCTGTGCTGGCTATCCGCAGGGCGGCATTGACACCTGCCAGGTAGGAGCGTGCTACGAGCCAAGCCCCGTAGCACAGGCAGCCCCGCCACACGCAACTACGCCAACATGGCCCGGCATGTGCTTGGCCTGGCCAGTGCCCCTCCCACTTCAGGTCCCCACCGCCGGGGGGGCTTATACCCCCTTCCCCATCGGCAGGCCCCTGCCCAGTGCCCCTCTTGTCCCAGAGGCATGGCGCTCTGCCCAGAAAGCCCTCCTAGTGTTCTTGGCAGACCATGGCTCCCCATCCCAAGCCTGCCACAGCTCTCTCCCACACACCCACCATCCCCGTGCAGTGAGGAGAGCCAGCCCCACCTTACAAGCCCACCACCCCTTCCCAGGCAAGGCTCGCTCGACACAGCCTCGCTCTGCAGGGAACACAGCTCCGGCAGGTGCCGTCAGAGAGAAGGAGCCAACCCCCGTGCTGACGGTGGCCACCCAACAACCCCTTTGTCCTCTCTCCTCCTCTGCAGGGGGACAGCGGTGGGCCTCTCGTCTGCCAAGACAGCAGTGCAGACTACTTCTGGCTTGTTGGTGTCACCAGCTGGGGGAGAGGCTGTGCCAGAGCCAGGCAGCCCGGAGTCTACACCTCCACTCAGCACTTCTACGACTGGATCCTGCTACAGATGGGCCTGCGCCCAGCAGTGAGGGCTACTCCAACAGCACGCGCTTGGAGTCATTTTGTCACCACCTCAAGCCCCGTTGCGAGGCCAAGGCCCACAGCAGCACAGTGGGGCGGCTCCTGCCCATTTCCAGTCCAGAAGCTGCTGGACTTCTTTAGCCGGCTGCAGGAGCTCCTGCAGTACCTAAGGGGAAAAACGGTGTGAGCAGCAGGACAAACGGCACGCAGGGCAGGCTGCAGTGTGCCACCACCGTTTCCTTTGGGGCAATGCCTGCCGATGCAAAGGCCACCTCAGCGTCAAAGGGCTGCTCTGCCCTGCGCCCGTGCCTCGGGAGGCACACACCTGATGAGGCTGACCACATGCTTGAAATAAAATGTTTCGGTGCTCACAGCAAACCAGGCTTCAGCTCAAGTCAGTCTCCTGTGTGAGGCAAGGACTTCCACGCCCGGCACCTGCCAAGCGAGGCAGGCTGCAGGCAGACAAGGCGGGCACAAAGGGAAAGAGTCCCTGCAAAGGGCTGAAAGTGGGCCTGCTCAGGGAGGAGGGGGAGGCTGCACTGGAGGAAGGGAACACAGGTCACCACGGGCTGGAGGGCTTGGGGAAAGGAGCTGGAAACACAGAACGTCTTTGGCCAGCTCCTGGTGGGATCCCGCTGCGCTTGTGGATGAGCCACAAGTGACCCTGAAAATGGACTCTCATGACCCAGGACAGACGCGTCTAGAAAGACCCAAGGGTTGCGCTGAGGATTTGGGGAAGGAGCTTGCCTTCGAGCCCCACATATGCCACAGACTTCATTTCCATCCTGTGTCGCGGTTTAACCCCGGCCGGCAACCAAACGCTACCGGCAACCAAACGCCACGCAGCCACTTGCGCACTCCCCCCCACCCGGAGGGGTGGGGAGGAGAACCAGAAAGCAATGTAAAGCTGGAGGGTTGAGATAAGAACAATGTAATAATTTAGACAGAAGAAAGAGTGAAGAACAACAGTAACAATACCAAGAAGAAGAATAACAACAACAACAACAACAACAATAACGATTAGGATGGAAAGGTGGGGGAAAAGGGTAAAATCAAAAGGAAGGGAGAAGGAAAAAAAGGAAATGATGCACAGTACAACTGTTCACCACCCGCTGACCGATGCCCAGCCAGTCCCTGAGCAAGATTCCCCCCGCCAGCTAACCCTCCAAGTTTCTATACCAAGCATGACGTCCCACGGGACGGAATACCTCTGTGGCTGCTTCACGTCAGCTGACCTGGCTGTGTCCCTTCCCAGTCTCTTGTGCCCCTCCAGCACTCTGGCTGGCAAGGCCCAAGAAACCAAAAAGGCCTTGACTTAGCAGAAACGCCAGGCAGCAACAACCGAAAACATCAGTGCAGCTACCAACATTGTTCTCACATCATAGCCAAAACACAGCACTTCACTAGCTACGAAGAAGAATGTTAACTCCATCCCAGCTGAAACCAGGACACGGGGCCATCTCCTACTCGGCATGTGCTGCACAGGTCTTTGTAGCCTTCTTGATCGGTGCTGACGTGCGGAATCAAACTCTACAACTCAAGGAGGGTTATCAAGCAGGCATGTTTATCGGGGCTCCGGCTGCAAGGGGGATCGCTCCTCCTCACTTGCACACCCAGGGCTTAAGTAAGCAGATCCCTATTACACAGAAGCATACGTATTCATTAGATTCCCGAGAAAAGGCGGGGTTATTACCATTCGGTCCAGGAACTCAGTATCATAAGCCTCCTCACTCTGGCGCGGGTGCGTTGACACCTGCTGGTCCTGGGCTGGGCTCTCTGGGAGGAAGGCTTGCACCCTTCCTCAGGATGTACTTTTCCCTTTGGCGCGCAGTGCTGAGGAGTCCACGCCAGCAAGCGCAGAGCCAGGTTGTACTGGTTCTCTTCCCGGCTCGTACATCTTGCAGACAACATAGTTCTTGCTTACAACGTAGCTAGTCGATCGGTATCGACACGTGCAGACCGTAGTGTCCTTGTTAGTCAGTCCGTTAAACACAAGTGCCGAAGCACCAGTTGCAAGGTCTGCATATTTACCGAATGATTTTCAGCTTGAACTCTCTCCGTGCAGAGTCTTTACTTCTGAGCGTCATGGCCTGTGACCGCCTTGCTGCCATCCGAAAAGCCCTGCACACTGGGACCCTCCTAGGTGGCAGAGCTTGTGTCCACACGGCAGCAGCTGCCTTGGGCCAGGGGGTTGCTCAGCCCAGCAGCACCAGGAAGTGTGGAATTGAAACCGGGAGCGAAGCCGCTAAGACAAAACCAGTACCCTATGAAGTTGGAATCCTGGCTCGGACTGGAGCCTAGAAGTCATAATTGCCTAAAACAGGGGTTGTTGCAAAGCCACATGCCCAGGAGCAGCATGTAGTACAACATCTAAGGGCTGTGAATCAAATAGCGATTGACCAACACCCGGTGCGGCCTAATCCTCCCGCTTTGTTAACAGCGACAGGTGATTCTAATGTCTGTTTTACAGCATTGGACTTGGAAGGCGCCTTCTTTGGCGTTCTGATTGTATGTCCTCGGCCGTGCGTAGCAGGTGCCACAACTGCCCTCTTCAGTGTTGGTCCAGAACCGCAATCCAACCCAGAGAGAGCAGGGACACGAAGCCTGCCAGAGGGCGTTGCTGTGGCTGACATAGCCAGCGAGGACTGTGCTGCGTGTGCCTTTCCCTGTGCTGCGTGCAGGAAGGTTGGCACTGCTGGGCTAGGCTTGGCTTCTTTGGCTTGCCCGTCACTGCTTGCCTGCCACGACCATCAAAAGAGTGTCTCTTCAAGAGCCAAGCACGCGCGTGCTGCCTCTAGTGGTTGCGTTCTCTGTTGTGTGTCTCTTTATTGGGAAGGAGCAGGTGGCAAAGGGCTGCCGAGAGCAGGGCGGCAGTGACCTTCGCAAAGAGGTAGCGACGCCACGCTTGGTTTTTCCTGTGAGCTGTTAGCAGGCAGAGCCGGGAGCCAGGCGCTGCTGCCTGCCACGGGGCCTGCCCACCCTCATCGCGCAAAGGGAGCATTCCGCGGGGCTCTGTGGGGGCTGTGCGATCCCAGCTCCTGCCTCCCGTCCTGCTTGGAACCCCTCCTGTTGCCCCCCCTCCCCGCAGAGGCCACCACGCCCAGCCCCGTGGCAACCAGCCACTCTGTGACATCACCCCCGGGGCCAAGGGCATCCTGGGCAACGCGAGTTCAGGGGGCAGTATGTTGGCGGCTGCACTGGCGGTGACAAGCCCTCCTCCTTGCAGCTGCCACGTGTCACTGGCAGGGATGGATTTGCTGCTCCTCCTCCTCGTCCTGCTGGCCATGTGCTGTCCTGCGTCCGGCACATGGGACAGCTGTGGGTAAGTGGCCCGAGGCTCTGGGAGGGAGCTTGGGCAAGCCCTTGTGGGCTTGGCTGGAGGGCAGCCAGTGTGGGAGGCTCATTTCCTTGCCAGCACGCAGGCTGTTGGCAGTACTCACCTACGGGGCTAAAGCAGAAAGAGGCAGGGTGTGGACACACGCGTGCCCCACAGGCTTCCCCAGCCCTGCTGGCCAGGCAGCGCCTTGTGGGGAGGGAAGACGGCTGACCGTGAGCCGTAGGGGCGCCAGCCATCCAGCAGGACACTAAGGAGTTTCTCTTTACAGAGGGACCTGCGGGCTCCGGCCCACGGCTTTTCCGTATGGCATGTCGCGCGTTGTGGGTGGCACAGATGCCCAGGCAGGGGCCTGGCCCTGGATCGTCAGCATCCAGAACCCCTGGCAAGCGGGCACGGGTCATACCTGCGGAGGCTCCCTCATCAGCGCACAGTGGGTCCTGACAGCAGCCCACTGCTTCATCGAGGCCAGGTAAGGCGTCGCCGGGAACGCACATAGCCCCACAACACTAGCGCTTGCCCCGTGCGCAGCAGCACGGGCTACTCCCGCCCCATTTCCTCGCAGGACGCCCAGGGCCTGGGTGCTCCTTGAGCCTGAGGCACGCGAGGCCAGTCCCACCCTCCCGAGCGCTGCTCTCCTCTCTCCCTCGGCAAGCGGAAGGCAGGGCAACTGCTGGGCTGCTGCAGCACGTGGCTGTGCTCCCTCTGAGTCCTCTCCCCATTTGCCTTCCAGCTACATCACCATGTGGCGCGTGGTGATCGGTGCCACCCGGCTGACTCAGCTGGGCCCTGAGGCCCAGGTGCGCAACATCAAGCGGCTGCTCCTTCACCAAGGCTACAGTAACATCACGCAGAGGAACGACATTGCCTTGCTGGAGCTGGACCAGCCTGTGCAGTGCAACGCCTACGTTCAGCTTGCCTGCGTGCCCGATGCCTCGCTGAGAGTCTCGCAGCTGAAAAACTGCTACATCAGCGGCTGGGGTGCCACGACTGCAAGATGTGAGTACCGCGGAAGTACTCGTGTGCCGAGCGCAAGCTTGGCACGCTCGGGGCCATTGCTTGGGCTTCCTGACAGCAGAGGCCAGAGCCCCAGTCAGGCTGCGGGGACGTATGCCTCTTGAGAGATGGGCCTGAGCCCTTTCCGCAGAGCAAGGCGGAAGGGAAATGCCGCTATAACGCCTCTCAGGATGCAAAGCCAAGCGCGGGCGAGGCAAGGGATTCCGCCAGGCAGGGGAGGAGAAGCGCCAGTGAGCTGCTGCTTGCTAATTCCTTCCTGTGCTCACAGCTGGACGATCAACGGATGTGCTGCAGGAGGCCCAGGTCCGCCTCATTGATGTCAACGTCTGTAACAGCAGCCGGTGGTACAGAGGGGCCATCCACACGCACAACGTCTGTGCTGGCTATCCGCAGGGCGGCATTGACACCTGCCAGGTAGGAGCGTGCTACGAGCCAAGCCCCGTAGCACAGGCAGCCCCGCCACACGCAACTACGCCAACATGGCCCGGCATGTGCTTGGCCTGGCCAGTGCCCCTCCCACTTCAGGTCCCCACCGCCGGGGGGGCTTATACCCCCTTCCCCATCGGCAGGCCCCTGCCCAGTGCCCCTCTTGTCCCAGAGGCATGGCGCTCTGCCCAGAAAGCCCTCCTAGTGTTCTTGGCAGACCATGGCTCCCCATCCCAAGCCTGCCACAGCTCTCTCCCACACACCCACCATCCCCGTGCAGTGAGGAGAGCCAGCCCCACCTTACAAGCCCACCACCCCTTCCCAGGCAAGGCTCGCTCGACACAGCCTCGCTCTGCAGGGAACACAGCTCCGGCAGGTGCCGTCAGAGAGAAGGAGCCAACCCCCGTGCTGACGGTGGCCACCCAACAACCCCTTTGTCCTCTCTCCTCCTCTGCAGGGGGACAGCGGTGGGCCTCTCGTCTGCCAAGACAGCAGTGCAGACTACTTCTGGCTTGTTGGTGTCACCAGCTGGGGGAGAGGCTGTGCCAGAGCCAGGCAGCCCGGAGTCTACACCTCCACTCAGCACTTCTACGACTGGATCCTGCTACAGATGGGCCTGCGCCCAGCAGTGAGGGCTACTCCAACAGCACGCGCTTGGAGTCATTTTGTCACCACCTCAAGCCCCGTTGCGAGGCCAAGGCCCACAGCAGCACAGTGGGGCGGCTCCTGCCCATTTCCAGTCCAGAAGCTGCTGGACTTCTTTAGCCGGCTGCAGGAGCTCCTGCAGTACCTAAGGGGAAAAACGGTGTGAGCAGCAGGACAAACGGCACGCAGGGCAGGCTGCAGTGTGCCACCACCGTTTCCTTTGGGGCAATGCCTGCCGATGCAAAGGCCACCTCAGCGTCAAAGGGCTGCTCTGCCCTGCGCCCGTGCCTCGGGAGGCACACACCTGATGAGGCTGACCACATGCTTGAAATAAAATGTTTCGGTGCTCACAGCAAACCAGGCTTCAGCTCAAGTCAGTCTCCTGTGTGAGGCAAGGACTTCCACGCCCGGCACCTGCCAAGCGAGGCAGGCTGCAGGCAGACAAGGCGGGCACAAAGGGAAAGAGTCCCTGCAAAGGGCTGAAAGTGGGCCTGCTCAGGGAGGAGGGGGAGGCTGCACTGGAGGAAGGGAACACAGGTCACCACGGGCTGGAGGGCTTGGGGAAAGGAGCTGGAAACACAGAACGTCTTTGGCCAGCTCCTGGTGGGATCCCGCTGCGCTTGTGGATGAGCCACAAGTGACCCTGAAACTGGACTCTCATGACCCAGGACAGACGCGTCTAGAAAGACCCAAGGGTTGCGCTGAGGATTTGGGGAAGGAGCTTGCCTTCGAGCCCCACATATGCCACAGACTTCATTTCCATCCTGTGTCGCGGTTTAACCCCGGCCGGCAACCAAACGCTACCGGCAACCAAACGCCACGCAGCCACTTGCGCACTCCCCCCCACCCGGAGGGGTGGGGAGGAGAACCAGAAAGCAATGTAAAGCTGGAGGGTTGAGATAAGAACAATGTAATAATTTAGACAGAAGAAAGAGTGAAGAACAACAGTAACAATACCAAGAAGAAGAATAACAACAACAACAACAACAACAATAACGATTAGGATGGAAAGGTGGGGGAAAAGGGTAAAATCAAAAGGAAGGGAGAAGGAAAAAAAGGAAATGATGCACAGTACAACTGTTCACCACCCGCTGACCGATGCCCAGCCAGTCCCTGAGCAAGATTCCCCCCGCCAGCTAACCCTCCAAGTTTCTATACCAAGCATGACGTCCCACGGGACGGAATACCTCTGTGGCTGCTTCACGTCAGCTGACCTGGCTGTGTCCCTTCCCAGTCTCTTGTGCCCCTCCAGCACTCTGGCTGGCAAGGCCCAAGAAACCAAAAAGGCCTTGACTTAGCAGAAACGCCAGGCAGCAACAACCGAAAACATCAGTGCAGCTACCAACATTGTTCTCACATCATAGCCAAAACACAGCACTTCACTAGCTACGAAGAAGAACGTTAACTCCATCCCAGCTGAAACCAGGACACGGGGCCATCTCCTACTCGGCATGTGCTGCACAGGTCTTTGTAGCCTTCTTGATCGGTGCTGACGTGCGGAATCAAACTCTACAACTCAAGGAGGGTTATCAAGCAGGCATGTTTATCGGGGCTCCGGCTGCAAGGGGGATCGCTCCTCCTCACTTGCACACCCAGGGCTTAAGTAAGCAGATCCCTATTACACAGAAGCATACGTATTCATTAGATTCCCGAGAAAAGGCGGGGTTATTACCATTCGGTCCAGGAACTCAGTATCATAAGCCTCCTCACTCTGGCGCGGGTGCGTTGACACCTGCTGGTCCTGGGCTGGGCTCTCTGGGAGGAAGGCTTGCACCCTTCCTCAGGATGTACTTTTCCCTTTGGCGCGCAGTGCTGAGGAGTCCACGCCAGCAAGCGCAGAGCCAGGTTGTACTGGTTCTCTTCCCGGCTCGTACATCTTGCAGACAACATAGTTCTTGCTTACAACGTAGCTAGTCGATCGGTATCGACACGTGCAGACCGTAGTGTCCTTGTTAGTCAGTCCGTTAAACACAAGTGCCGAAGCACCAGTTGCAAGGTCTGCATATTTACCGAATGATTTTCAGCTTGAACTCTCTCCGTGCAGAGTCTTTACTTCTGAGCGTCATGGCCTGTGACCGCCTTGCTGCCATCCGAAAAGCCCTGCACACTGGGACCCTCCTAGGTGGCAGAGCTTGTGTCCACACGGCAGCAGCTGCCTTGGGCCAGGGGGTTGCTCAGCCCAGCAGCACCAGGAAGTGTGGAATTGAAACCGGGAGCGAAGCCGCTAAGACAAAACCAGTACCCTATGAAGTTGGAATCCTGGCTCGGACTGGAGCCTAGAAGTCATAATTGCCTAAAACAGGGGTTGTTGCAAAGCCACATGCCCAGGAGCAGCATGTAGTACAACATCTAAGGGCTGTGAATCAAATAGCGATTGACCAACACCCGGTGCGGCCTAATCCTCCCGCTTTGTTAACAGCGACAGGTGATTCTAATGTCTGTTTTACAGCATTGGACTTGGAAGGCGCCTTCTTTGGCGTTCTGATTGTATGTCCTCGGCCGTGCGTAGCAGGTGCCACAACTGCCCTCTTCAGTGTTGGTCCAGAACCGCAATCCAACCCAGAGAGAGCAGGGACACGAAGCCTGCCAGAGGGCGTTGCTGTGGCTGACATAGCCAGCGAGGACTGTGCTGCGTGTGCCTTTCCCTGTGCTGCGTGCAGGAAGGTTGGCACTGCTGGGCTAGGCTTGGCTTCTTTGGCTTGCCCGTCACTGCTTGCCTGCCACGACCATCAAAAGAGTGTCTCTTCAAGAGCCAAGCACGCGCGTGCTGCCTCTAGTGGTTGCGTTCTCTGTTGTGTGTCTCTTTATTGGGAAGGAGCAGGTGGCAAAGGGCTGCCGAGAGCAGGGCGGCAGTGACCTTCGCAAAGAGGTAGCGACGCCACGCTTGGTTTTTCCTGTGAGCTGTTAGCAGGCAGAGCCGGGAGCCAGGCGCTGCTGCCTGCCACGGGGCCTGCCCACCCTCATCGCGCAAAGGGAGCATTCCGCGGGGCTCTGTGGGGGCTGTGCGATCCCAGCTCCTGCCTCCCGTCCTGCTTGGAACCCCTCCTGTTGCCCCCCCTCCCCGCAGAGGCCACCACGCCCAGCCCCGTGGCAACCAGCCACTCTGTGACATCACCCCCGGGGCCAAGGGCATCCTGGGCAACGCGAGTTCAGGGGGCAGTATGTTGGCGGCTGCACTGGCGGTGACAAGCCCTCCTCCTTGCAGCTGCCACGTGTCACTGGCAGGGATGGATTTGCTGCTCCTCCTCCTCGTCCTGCTGGCCATGTGCTGTCCTGCGTCCGGCACATGGGACAGCTGTGGGTAAGTGGCCCGAGGCTCTGGGAGGGAGCTTGGGCAAGCCCTTGTGGGCTTGGCTGGAGGGCAGCCAGTGTGGGAGGCTCATTTCCTTGCCAGCACGCAGGCTGTTGGCAGTACTCACCTACGGGGCTAAAGCAGAAAGAGGCAGGGTTTGGACACACGCGTGCCCCACAGGCTTCCCCAGCCCTGCTGGCCAGGCAGCACCTTGTGGGGAGGGAAGACGGCTGACCGTGAGCCGTAGGGGCGCCAGCCATCCAGCAGGACACTAAGGAGTTTCTCTTTACAGAGGGACCTGCGGGCTCCGGCCCACGGCTTTTCCGTATGGCATGTCGCGCGTTGTGGGTGGCACAGATGCCCAGGCAGGGGCCTGGCCCTGGATCGTCAGCATCCAGAACCCCTGGCAAGCGGGCACGGGTCATACCTGCGGAGGCTCCCTCATCAGCGCACAGTGGGTCCTGACAGCAGCCCACTGCTTCATCGAGGCCAGGTAAGGCGTCGCCGGGAACGCACATAGCCCCACAACACTAGCGCTTGCCCCGTGCGCAGCAGCACGGGCTACTCCCGCCCCGTTTCCTCGCAGGACGCCCAGGGCCTGGGTGCTCCTTGAGCCTGAGGCACGCGAGGCCAGTCCCACCCTCCCGAGCGCTGCTCTCCTCTCTCCCTCGGCAAGCGGAAGGCAGGGCAACTGCTGGGCTGCTGCAGCACGTGGCTGTGCTCCCTCTGAGTCCTCTCCCCATTTGCCTTCCAGCTACATCACCATGTGGCGCGTGGTGATCGGTGCCACCCGGCTGACTCAGCTGGGCCCTGAGGCCCAGGTGCGCAACATCAAGCGGCTGCTCCTTCACCAAGGCTACAGTAACATCACGCAGAGGAACGACATTGCCTTGCTGGAGCTGGACCAGCCTGTGCAGTGCAACGCCTACGTTCAGCTTGCCTGCGTGCCCGATGCCTCGCTGAGAGTCTCGCAGCTGAAAAACTGCTACATCAGCGGCTGGGGTGCCACGACTGCAAGATGTGAGTACCGCGGAAGTACTCGTGTGCCGAGCGCAAGCTTGGCACGCTCGGGGCCATTGCTTGGGCTTCCTGACAGCAGAGGCCAGAGCCCCAGTCAGGCTGCGGGGACGTATGCCTCTTGAGAGATGGGCCTGAGCCCTTTCCGCAGAGCAAGGCGGAAGGGAAATGCCGCTATAACGCCTCTCAGGATGCAAAGCCAAGCGCGGGCGAGGCAAGGGATTCCGCCAGGCAGGGGAGGAGAAGCGCCAGTGAGCTGCTGCTTGCTAATTCCTTCCTGTGCTCACAGCTGGACGATCAACGGATGTGCTGCAGGAGGCCCAGGTCCGCCTCATTGATGTCAACGTCTGTAACAGCAGCCGGTGGTACAGAGGGGCCATCCACACGCACAACGTCTGTGCTGGCTATCCGCAGGGCGGCATTGACACCTGCCAGGTAGGAGCGTGCTACGAGCCAAGCCCCGTAGCACAGGCAGCCCCGCCACACGCAACTACGCCAACATGGCCCGGCATGTGCTTGGCCTGGCCAGTGCCCCTCCCACTTCAGGTCCCCACCGCCGGGGGGGCTTATACCCCCTTCCCCATCGGCAGGCCCCTGCCCAGTGCCCCTCTTGTCCCAGAGGCATGGCGCTCTGCCCAGAAAGCCCTCCTAGTGTTCTTGGCAGACCATGGCTCCCCATCCCAAGCCTGCCACAGCTCTCTCCCACACACCCACCATCCCCGTGCAGTGAGGAGAGCCAGCCCCACCTTACAAGCCCACCACCCCTTCCCAGGCAAGGCTCGCTCGACACAGCCTCGCTCTGCAGGGAACACAGCTCCGGCAGGTGCCGTCAGAGAGAAGGAGCCAACCCCCGTGCTGACGGTGGCCACCCAACAACCCCTTTGTCCTCTCTCCTCCTCTGCAGGGGGACAGCGGTGGGCCTCTCGTCTGCCAAGACAGCAGTGCAGACTACTTCTGGCTTGTTGGTGTCACCAGCTGGGGGAGAGGCTGTGCCAGAGCCAGGCAGCCCGGAGTCTACACCTCCACTCAGCACTTCTACGACTGGATCCTGCTACAGATGGGCCTGCGCCCAGCAGTGAGGGCTACTCCAACAGCACGCGCTTGGAGTCATTTTGTCACCACCTCAAGCCCCGTTGCGAGGCCAAGGCCCACAGCAGCACAGTGGGGCGGCTCCTGCCCATTTCCAGTCCAGAAGCTGCTGGACTTCTTTAGCCGGCTGCAGGAGCTCCTGCAGTACCTAAGGGGAAAAACGGTGTGAGCAGCAGGACAAACGGCACGCAGGGCAGGCTGCAGTGTGCCACCACCGTTTCCTTTGGGGCAATGCCTGCCGATGCAAAGGCCACCTCAGCGTCAAAGGGCTGCTCTGCCCTGCGCCCGTGCCTCGGGAGGCACACACCTGATGAGGCTGACCACATGCTTGAAATAAAATGTTTCGGTGCTCACAGCAAACCAGGCTTCAGCTCAAGTCAGTCTCCTGTGTGAGGCAAGGACTTCCACGCCCGGCACCTGCCAAGCGAGGCAGGCTGCAGGCAGACAAGGCGGGCACAAAGGGAAAGAGTCCCTGCAAAGGGCTGAAAGTGGGCCTGCTCAGGGAGGAGGGGGAGGCTGCACTGGAGGAAGGGAACACAGGTCACCACGGGCTGGAGGGCTTGGGGAAAGGAGCTGGAAACACAGAACGTCTTTGGCCAGCTCCTGGTGGGATCCCGCTGCGCTTGTGGATGAGCCACAAGTGACCCTGAAACTGGACTCTCATGACCCAGGACAGACGCGTCTAGAAAGACCCAAGGGTTGCGCTGAGGATTTGGGGAAGGAGCTTGCCTTCGAGCCCCACATATGCCACAGACTTCATTTCCATCCTGTGTCGCGGTTTAACCCCGGCCGGCAACCAAACGCTACCGGCAACCAAACGCCACGCAGCCACTTGCGCACTCCCCCCCACCCGGAGGGGTGGGGAGGAGAACCAGAAAGCAATGTAAAGCTGGAGGGTTGAGATAAGAACAATGTAATAATTTAGACAGAAGAAAGAGTGAAGAACAACAGTAACAATACCAAGAAGAAGAATAACAACAACAACAACAACAACAATAACGATTAGGATGGAAAGGTGGGGGAAAAGGGTAAAATCAAAAGGAAGGGAGAAGGAAAAAAAGGAAATGATGCACAGTACAACTGCTCACCACCCGCTGACCGATGCCCAGCCAGTCCCTGAGCAAGATTCCCCCCGCCAGCTAACCCTCCAAGTTTCTATACCAAGCATGACGTCCCACGGGACGGAATACCTCTGTGGCTGCTTCACGTCAGCTGACCTGGCTGTGTCCCTTCCCAGTCTCTTGTGCCCCTCCAGCACTCTGGCTGGCAAGGCCCAAGAAACCAAAAAGGCCTTGACTTAGCAGAAACGCCAGGCAGCAACAACCGAAAACATCAGTGCAGCTACCAACATTGTTCTCACATCATAGCCAAAACACAGCACTTCACTAGCTACGAAGAAGAACGTTAACTCCATCCCAGCTGAAACCAGGACACGGGGCCATCTCCTACTCGGCATGTGCTGCACAGGTCTTTGTAGCCTTCTTGATCGGTGCTGACGTGCGGAATCAAACTCTACAACTCAAGGAGGGTTATCAAGCAGGCATGTTTATCGGGGCTCCGGCTGCAAGGGGGATCGCTCCTCCTCACTTGCACACCCAGGGCTTAAGTAAGCAGATCCCTATTACACAGAAGCATACGTATTCATTAGATTCCCGAGAAAAGGCGGGGTTATTACCATTCGGTCCAGGAACTCAGTATCATAAGCCTCCTCACTCTGGCGCGGGTGCGTTGACACCTGCTGGTCCTGGGCTGGGCTCTCTGGGAGGAAGGCTTGCACCCTTCCTCAGGATGTACTTTTCCCTTTGGCGCGCAGTGCTGAGGAGTCCACGCCAGCAAGCGCAGAGCCAGGTTGTACTGGTTCTCTTCCCGGCTCGTACATCTTGCAGACAACATAGTTCTTGCTTACAACGTAGCTAGTCGATCGGTATCGACACGTGCAGACCGTAGTGTCCTTGTTAGTCAGTCCGTTAAACACAAGTGCCGAAGCACCAGTTGCAAGGTCTGCATATTTACCGAATGATTTTCAGCTTGAACTCTCTCCGTGCAGAGTCTTTACTTCTGAGCGTCATGGCCTGTGACCGCCTTGCTGCCATCCGAAAAGCCCTGCACACTGGGACCCTCCTAGGTGGCAGAGCTTGTGTCCACACGGCAGCAGCTGCCTTGGGCCAGGGGGTTGCTCAGCCCAGCAGCACCAGGAAGTGTGGAATTGAAACCGGGAGCGAAGCCGCTAAGACAAAACCAGTACCCTATGAAGTTGGAATCCTGGCTCGGACTGGAGCCTAGAAGTCATAATTGCCTAAAACAGGGGTTGTTGCAAAGCCACATGCCCAGGAGCAGCATGTAGTACAACATCTAAGGGCTGTGAATCAAATAGCGATTGACCAACACCCGGTGCGGCCTAATCCTCCCGCTTTGTTAACAGCGACAGGTGATTCTAATGTCTGTTTTACAGCATTGGACTTGGAAGGCGCCTTCTTTGGCGTTCTGATTGTATGTCCTCGGCCGTGCGTAGCAGGTGCCACAACTGCCCTCTTCAGTGTTGGTCCAGAACCGCAATCCAACCCAGAGAGAGCAGGGACACGAAGCCTGCCAGAGGGCGTTGCTGTGGCTGACATAGCCAGCGAGGACTGTGCTGCGTGTGCCTTTCCCTGTGCTGCGTGCAGGAAGGTTGGCACTGCTGGGCTAGGCTTGGCTTCTTTGGCTTGCCCGTCACTGCTTGCCTGCCACGACCATCAAAAGAGTGTCTCTTCAAGAGCCAAGCACGCGCGTGCTGCCTCTAGTGGTTGCGTTCTCTGTTGTGTGTCTCTTTATTGGGAAGGAGCAGGTGGCAAAGGGCTGCCGAGAGCAGGGCGGCAGTGACCTTCGCAAAGAGGTAGCGACGCCACGCTTGGTTTTTCCTGTGAGCTGTTAGCAGGCAGAGCCGGGAGCCAGGCGCTGCTGCCTGCCACGGGGCCTGCCCACCCTCATCGCGCAAAGGGAGCATTCCGCGGGGCTCTGTGGGGGCTGTGCGATCCCAGCTCCTGCCTCCCGTCCTGCTTGGAACCCCTCCTGTTGCCCCCCCTCCCCGCAGAGGCCACCACGCCCAGCCCCGTGGCAACCAGCCACTCTGTGACATCACCCCCGGGGCCAAGGGCATCCTGGGCAACGCGAGTTCAGGGGGCAGTATGTTGGCGGCTGCACTGGCGGTGACAAGCCCTCCTCCTTGCAGCTGCCACGTGTCACTGGCAGGGATGGATTTGCTGCTCCTCCTCCTCGTCCTGCTGGCCATGTGCTGTCCTGCGTCCGGCACATGGGACAGCTGTGGGTAAGTGGCCCGAGGCTCTGGGAGGGAGCTTGGGCAAGCCCTTGTGGGCTTGGCTGGAGGGCAGCCAGTGTGGGAGGCTCATTTCCTTGCCAGCACGCAGGCTGTTGGCAGTACTCACCTACGGGGCTAAAGCAGAAAGAGGCAGGGTGTGGACACACGCGTGCCCCACAGGCTTCCCCAGCCCTGCTGGCCAGGCAGCACCTTGTGGGGAGGGAAGACGGCTGACCGTGAGCCGTAGGGGCGCCAGCCATCCAGCAGGACACTAAGGAGTTTCTCTTTACAGAGGGACCTGCGGGCTCCGGCCCACGGCTTTTCCGTATGGCATGTCGCGCGTTGTGGGTGGCACAGATGCCCAGGCAGGGGCCTGGCCCTGGATCGTCAGCATCCAGAACCCCTGGCAAGCGGGCACGGGTCATACCTGCGGAGGCTCCCTCATCAGCGCACAGTGGGTCCTGACAGCAGCCCACTGCTTCATCGAGGCCAGGTAAGGCGTCGCCGGGAACGCACATAGCCCCACAACACTAGCGCTTGCCCCGTGCGCAGCAGCACGGGCTACTCCCGCCCCGTTTCCTCGCAGGACGCCCAGGGCCTGGGTGCTCCTTGAGCCTGAGGCACGCGAGGCCAGTCCCACCCTCCCGAGCGCTGCTCTCCTCTCTCCCTCGGCAAGCGGAAGGCAGGGCAACTGCTGGGCTGCTGCAGCACGTGGCTGTGCTCCCTCTGAGTCCTCTCCCCATTTGCCTTCCAGCTACATCACCATGTGGCGCGTGGTGATCGGTGCCACCCGGCTGACTCAGCTGGGCCCTGAGGCCCAGGTGCGCAACATCAAGCGGCTGCTCCTTCACCAAGGCTACAGTAACATCACGCAGAGGAACGACATTGCCTTGCTGGAGCTGGACCAGCCTGTGCAGTGCAACGCCTACGTTCAGCTTGCCTGCGTGCCCGATGCCTCGCTGAGAGTCTCGCAGCTGAAAAACTGCTACATCAGCGGCTGGGGTGCCACGACTGAAAGATGTGAGTACCGCGGAAGTACTCGTGTGCCGAGCGCAAGCTTGGCACGCTCGGGGCCATTGCTTGGGCTTCCTGACAGCAGAGGCCAGAGCCCCAGTCAGGCTGCGGGGACGTATGCCTCTTGAGAGATGGGCCTGAGCCCTTTCCGCAGAGCAAGGCGGAAGGGAAATGCCGCTATAACGCCTCTCAGGATGCAAAGCCAAGCGCGGGCGAGGCAAGGGATTCCGCCAGGCAGGGGAGGAGAAGCGCCAGTGAGCTGCTGCTTGCTAATTCCTTCCTGTGCTCACAGCTGGACGATCAACGGATGTGCTGCAGGAGGCCCAGGTCCGCCTCATTGATGTCAACGTCTGTAACAGCAGCCGGTGGTACAGAGGGGCCATCCACACGCACAACGTCTGTGCTGGCTATCCGCAGGGCGGCATTGACACCTGCCAGGTAGGAGCGTGCTACGAGCCAAGCCCCGTAGCACAGGCAGCCCCGCCACACGCAACTACGCCAACATGGCCCGGCATGTGCTTGGCCTGGCCAGTGCCCCTCCCACTTCAGGTCCCCACCGCCGGGGGGGCTTATACCCCCTTCCCCATCGGCAGGCCCCTGCCCAGTGCCCCTCTTGTCCCAGAGGCATGGCGCTCTGCCCAGAAAGCCCTCCTAGTGTTCTTGGCAGACCATGGCTCCCCATCCCAAGCCTGCCACAGCTCTCTCCCACACACCCACCATCCCCGTGCAGTGAGGAGAGCCAGCCCCACCTTACAAGCCCACCACCCCTTCCCAGGCAAGGCTCGCTCGACACAGCCTCGCTCTGCAGGGAACACAGCTCCGGCAGGTGCCGTCAGAGAGAAGGAGCCAACCCCCGTGCTGACGGTGGCCACCCAACAACCCCTTTGTCCTCTCTCCTCCTCTGCAGGGGGACAGCGGTGGGCCTCTCGTCTGCCAAGACAGCAGTGCAGACTACTTCTGGCTTGTTGGTGTCACCAGCTGGGGGAGAGGCTGTGCCAGAGCCAGGCAGCCCGGAGTCTACACCTCCACTCAGCACTTCTACGACTGGATCCTGCTACAGATGGGCCTGCGCCCAGCAGTGAGGGCTACTCCAACAGCACGCGCTTGGAGTCATTTTGTCACCACCTCAAGCCCCGTTGCGAGGCCAAGGCCCACAGCAGCACAGTGGGGCGGCTCCTGCCCATTTCCAGTCCAGAAGCTGCTGGACTTCTTTAGCCGGCTGCAGGAGCTCCTGCAGTACCTAAGGGGAAAAACGGTGTGAGCAGCAGGACAAACGGCACGCAGGGCAGGCTGCAGTGTGCCACCACCGTTTCCTTTGGGGCAATGCCTGCCGATGCAAAGGCCACCTCAGCGTCAAAGGGCTGCTCTGCCCTGCGCCCGTGCCTCGGGAGGCACACACCTGATGAGGCTGACCACATGCTTGAAATAAAATGTTTCGGTGCTCACAGCAAACCAGGCTTCAGCTCAAGTCAGTCTCCTGTGTGAGGCAAGGACTTCCACGCCCGGCACCTGCCAAGCGAGGCAGGCTGCAGGCAGACAAGGCGGGCACAAAGGGAAAGAGTCCCTGCAAAGGGCTGAAAGTGGGCCTGCTCAGGGAGGAGGGGGAGGCTGCACTGGAGGAAGGGAACACAGGTCACCACGGGCTGGAGGGCTTGGGGAAAGGAGCTGGAAACACAGAACGTCTTTGGCCAGCTCCTGGTGGGATCCCGCTGCGCTTGTGGATGAGCCACAAGTGACCCTGAAACTGGACTCTCATGACCCAGGACAGACGCGTCTAGAAAGACCCAAGGGTTGCGCTGAGGATTTGGGGAAGGAGCTTGCCTTCGAGCCCCACATATGCCACAGACTTCATTTCCATCCTGTGTCGCGGTTTAACCCCGGCCGGCAACCAAACGCTACCGGCAACCAAACGCCACGCAGCCACTTGCGCACTCCCCCCCACCCGGAGGGGTGGGGAGGAGAACCAGAAAGCAATGTAAAGCTGGAGGGTTGAGATAAGAACAATGTAATAATTTAGACAGAAGAAAGAGTGAAGAACAACAGTAACAATACCAAGAAGAAGAATAACAACAACAACAACAACAACAATAACGATTAGGATGGAAAGGTGGGGGAAAAGGGTAAAATCAAAAGGAAGGGAGAAGGAAAAAAAGGAAATGATGCACAGTACAACTGTTCACCACCCGCTGACCGATGCCCAGCCAGTCCCTGAGCAAGATTCCCCCCGCCAGCTAACCCTCCAAGTTTCTATACCAAGCATGACGTCCCACGGGACGGAATACCTCTGTGGCTGCTTCACGTCAGCTGACCTGGCTGTGTCCCTTCCCAGTCTCTTGTGCCCCTCCAGCACTCTGGCTGGCAAGGCCCAAGAAACCAAAAAGGCCTTGACTTAGCAGAAACGCCAGGCAGCAACAACCGAAAACATCAGTGCAGCTACCAACATTGTTCTCACATCATAGCCAAAACACAGCACTTCACTAGCTACGAAGAAGAATGTTAACTCCATCCCAGCTGAAACCAGGACACGGGGCCATCTCCTACTCGGCATGTGCTGCACAGGTCTTTGTAGCCTTCTTGATCGGTGCTGACGTGCGGAATCAAACTCTACAACTCAAGGAGGGTTATCAAGCAGGCATGTTTATCGGGGCTCCGGCTGCAAGGGGGATCGCTCCTCCTCACTTGCACACCCAGGGCTTAAGTAAGCAGATCCCTATTACACAGAAGCATACGTATTCATTAGATTCCCGAGAAAAGGCGGGGTTATTACCATTCGGTCCAGGAACTCAGTATCATAAGCCTCCTCACTCTGGCGCGGGTGCGTTGACACCTGCTGGTCCTGGGCTGGGCTCTCTGGGAGGAAGGCTTGCACCCTTCCTCAGGATGTACTTTTCCCTTTGGCGCGCAGTGCTGAGGAGTCCACGCCAGCAAGCGCAGAGCCAGGTTGTACTGGTTCTCTTCCCGGCTCGTACATCTTGCAGACAACATAGTTCTTGCTTACAACGTAGCTAGTCGATCGGTATCGACACGTGCAGACCGTAGTGTCCTTGTTAGTCAGTCCGTTAAACACAAGTGCCGAAGCACCAGTTGCAAGGTCTGCATATTTACCGAATGATTTTCAGCTTGAACTCTCTCCGTGCAGAGTCTTTACTTCTGAGCGTCATGGCCTGTGACCGCCTTGCTGCCATCCGAAAAGCCCTGCACACTGGGACCCTCCTAGGTGGCAGAGCTTGTGTCCACACGGCAGCAGCTGCCTTGGGCCAGGGGGTTGCTCAGCCCAGCAGCACCAGGAAGTGTGGAATTGAAACCGGGAGCGAAGCCGCTAAGACAAAACCAGTACCCTATGAAGTTGGAATCCTGGCTCGGACTGGAGCCTAGAAGTCATAATTGCCTAAAACAGGGGTTGTTGCAAAGCCACATGCCCAGGAGCAGCATGTAGTACAACATCTAAGGGCTGTGAATCAAATAGCGATTGACCAACACCCGGTGCGGCCTAATCCTCCCGCTTTGTTAACAGCGACAGGTGATTCTAATGTCTGTTTTACAGCATTGGACTTGGAAGGCGCCTTCTTTGGCGTTCTGATTGTATGTCCTCGGCCGTGCGTAGCAGGTGCCACAACTGCCCTCTTCAGTGTTGGTCCAGAACCGCAATCCAACCCAGAGAGAGCAGGGACACGAAGCCTGCCAGAGGGCGTTGCTGTGGCTGACATAGCCAGCGAGGACTGTGCTGCGTGTGCCTTTCCCTGTGCTGCGTGCAGGAAGGTTGGCACTGCTGGGCTAGGCTTGGCTTCTTTGGCTTGCCCGTCACTGCTTGCCTGCCACGACCATCAAAAGAGTGTCTCTTCAAGAGCCAAGCACGCGCGTGCTGCCTCTAGTGGTTGCGTTCTCTGTTGTGTGTCTCTTTATTGGGAAGGAGCAGGTGGCAAAGGGCTGCCGAGAGCAGGGCGGCAGTGACCTTTGCAAAGAGGTAGCGACGCCACGCTTGGTTTTTCCTGTGAGCTGTTAGCAGGCAGAGCCGGGAGCCAGGCGCTGCTGCCTGCCACGGGGCCTGCCCACCCTCATCGCGCAAAGGGAGCATTCCGCGGGGCTCTGTGGGGGCTGTGCGATCCCAGCTCCTGCCTCCCGTCCTGCTTGGAACCCCTCCTGTTGCCCCCCCTCCCCGCGGAGGCCACCACGCCCAGCCCCGTGGCAACCAGCCACTCTGTGACATCACCCCCGGGGCCAAGGGCATCCGGGGCAACGCGAGTTCAGGGGGCAGTATGTTGGCGGCTGCACTGGCGGTGACAAGCCCTCCTCCTTGCAGCTGCCACGTGTCACTGGCAGGGATGGATTTGCTGCTCCTCCTCCTCGTCCTGCTGGCCATGTGCTGTCCTGCGTCCGGCACATGGGACAGCTGTGGGTAAGTGGCCCGAGGCTCTGGGAGGGAGCTTGGGCAAGCCCTTGTGGGCTTGGCTGGAGGGCAGCCAGTGTGGGAGGCTCATTTCCTTGCCAGCACGCAGGCTGTTGGCAGTACTCACCTACGGGGCTAAAGCAGAAAGAGGCAGGGTGTGGACACACGCGTGCCCCACAGGCTTCCCCAGCCCTGCTGGCCAGGCAGCGCCTTGTGGGGAGGGAAGACGGCTGACCGTGAGCCGTAGGGGCGCCAGCCATCCAGCAGGACACTAAGGAGTTTCTCTTTACAGAGGGACCTGCGGGCTCCGGCCCACGGCTTTTCCGTATGGCATGTCGCGCGTTGTGGGTGGCACAGATGCCCAGGCAGGGGCCTGGCCCTGGATCGTCAGCATCCAGAACCCCTGGCAAGCGGGCACGGGTCATACCTGCGGAGGCTCCCTCATCAGCGCACAGTGGGTCCTGACAGCAGCCCACTGCTTCATCGAGGCCAGGTAAGGCGTCGCCGGGAACGCACATAGCCCCACAACACTAGCGCTTGCCCCGTGCGCAGCAGCACGGGCTACTCCCGCCCCGTTTCCTCGCAGGACGCCCAGGGCCTGGGTGCTCCTTGAGCCTGAGGCACGCGAGGCCAGTCCCACCCTCCCGAGCGCTGCTCTCCTCTCTCCCTCGGCAAGCGGAAGGCAGGGCAACTGCTGGGCTGCTGCAGCACGTGGCTGTGCTCCCTCTGAGTCCTCTCCCCATTTGCCTTCCAGCTACATCACCATGTGGCGCGTGGTGATCGGTGCCACCCGGCTGACTCAGCTGGGCCCTGAGGCCCAGGTGCGCAACATCAAGCGGCTGCTCCTTCACCAAGGCTACAGTAACATCACGCAGAGGAACGACATTGCCTTGCTGGAGCTGGACCAGCCTGTGCAGTGCAACGCCTACGTTCAGCTTGCCTGCGTGCCCGATGCCTCGCTGAGAGTCTCGCAGCTGAAAAACTGCTACATCAGCGGCTGGGGTGCCACGACTGCAAGATGTGAGTACCGCGGAAGTACTCGTGTGCCGAGCGCAAGCTTGGCACGCTCGGGGCCATTGCTTGGGCTTCCTGACAGCAGAGGCCAGAGCCCCAGTCAGGCTGCGGGGACGTATGCCTCTTGAGAGATGGGCCTGAGCCCTTTCCGCAGAGCAAGGCGGAAGGGAAATGCCGCTATAACGCCTCTCAGGATGCAAAGCCAAGCGCGGGCGAGGCAAGGGATTCCGCCAGGCAGGGGAGGAGAAGCGCCAGTGAGCTGCTGCTTGCTAATTCCTTCCTGTGCTCACAGCTGGACGATCAACGGATGTGCTGCAGGAGGCCCAGGTCCGCCTCATTGATGTCAACGTCTGTAACAGCAGCCGGTGGTACAGAGGGGCCATCCACACGCACAACGTCTGTGCTGGCTATCCGCAGGGCGGCATTGACACCTGCCAGGTAGGAGCGTGCTACGAGCCAAGCCCCGTAGCACAGGCAGCCCCGCCACACGCAACTACGCCAACATGGCCCGGCATGTGCTTGGCCTGGCCAGTGCCCCTCCCACTTCAGGTCCCCACCGCCGGGGGGGCTTATACCCCCTTCCCCATCGGCAGGCCCCTGCCCAGTGCCCCTCTTGTCCCAGAGGCATGGCGCTCTGCCCAGAAAGCCCTCCTAGTGTTCTTGGCAGACCATGGCTCCCCATCCCAAGCCTGCCACAGCTCTCTCCCACACACCCACCATCCCCGTGCAGTGAGGAGAGCCAGCCCCACCTTACAAGCCCACCACCCCTTCCCAGGCAAGGCTCGCTCGACACAGCCTCGCTCTGCAGGGAACACAGCTCCGGCAGGTGCCGTCAGAGAGAAGGAGCCAACCCCCGTGCTGACGGTGGCCACCCAACAACCCCTTTGTCCTCTCTCCTCCTCTGCAGGGGGACAGCGGTGGGCCTCTCGTCTGCCAAGACAGCAGTGCAGACTACTTCTGGCTTGTTGGTGTCACCAGCTGGGGGAGAGGCTGTGCCAGAGCCAGGCAGCCCGGAGTCTACACCTCCACTCAGCACTTCTACGACTGGATCCTGCTACAGATGGGCCTGCGCCCAGCAGTGAGGGCTACTCCAACAGCACGCGCTTGGAGTCATTTTGTCACCACCTCAAGCCCCGTTGCGAGGCCAAGGCCCACAGCAGCACAGTGGGGCGGCTCCTGCCCATTTCCAGTCCAGAAGCTGCTGGACTTCTTTAGCCGGCTGCAGGAGCTCCTGCAGTACCTAAGGGGAAAAACGGTGTGAGCAGCAGGACAAACGGCACGCAGGGCAGGCTGCAGTGTGCCACCACCGTTTCCTTTGGGGCAATGCCTGCCGATGCAAAGGCCACCTCAGCGTCAAAGGGCTGCTCTGCCCTGCGCCCGTGCCTCGGGAGGCACACACCTGATGAGGCTGACCACATGCTTGAAATAAAATGTTTCGGTGCTCACAGCAAACCAGGCTTCAGCTCAAGTCAGTCTCCTGTGTGAGGCAAGGACTTCCACGCCCGGCACCTGCCAAGCGAGGCAGGCTGCAGGCAGACAAGGCGGGCACAAAGGGAAAGAGTCCCTGCAAAGGGCTGAAAGTGGGCCTGCTCAGGGAGGAGGGGGAGGCTGCACTGGAGGAAGGGAACACAGGTCACCACGGGCTGGAGGGCTTGGGGAAAGGAGCTGGAAACACAGAACGTCTTTGGCCAGCTCCTGGTGGGATCCCGCTGCGCTTGTGGATGAGCCACAAGTGACCCTGAAACTGGACTCTCATGACCCAGGACAGACGCGTCTAGAAAGACCCAAGGGTTGCGCTGAGGATTTGGGGAAGGAGCTTGCCTTCGAGCCCCACATATGCCACAGACTTCATTTCCATCCTGTGTCGCGGTTTAACCCCGGCCGGCAACCAAACGCTACCGGCAACCAAACGCCACGCAGCCACTTGCGCACTCCCCCCCACCCGGAGGGGTGGGGAGGAGAACCAGAAAGCAATGTAAAGCTGGAGGGTTGAGATAAGAACAATGTAATAATTTAGACAGAAGAAAGAGTGAAGAACAACAGTAACAATACCAAGAAGAAGAATAACAACAACAACAACAACAACAATAACGATTAGGATGGAAAGGTGGGGGAAAAGGGTAAAATCAAAAGGAAGGGAGAAGGAAAAAAAGGAAATGATGCACAGTACAACTGTTCACCACCCGCTGACCGATGCCCAGCCAGTCCCTGAGCAAGATTCCCCCCGCCAGCTAACCCTCCAAGTTTCTATACCAAGCATGACGTCCCACGGGACGGAATACCTCTGTGGCTGCTTCACGTCAGCTGACCTGGCTGTGTCCCTTCCCAGTCTCTTGTGCCCCTCCAGCACTCTGGCTGGCAAGGCCCAAGAAACCAAAAAGGCCTTGACTTAGCAGAAACGCCAGGCAGCAACAACCGAAAACATCAGTGCAGCTACCAACATTGTTCTCACATCATAGCCAAAACACAGCACTTCACTAGCTACGAAGAAGAATGTTAACTCCATCCCAGCTGAAACCAGGACACGGGGCCATCTCCTACTCGGCATGTGCTGCACAGGTCTTTGTAGCCTTCTTGATCGGTGCTGACGTGCGGAATCAAACTCTACAACTCAAGGAGGGTTATCAAGCAGGCATGTTTATCGGGGCTCCGGCTGCAAGGGGGATCGCTCCTCCTCACTTGCACACCCAGGGCTTAAGTAAGCAGATCCCTATTACACAGAAGCATACGTATTCATTAGATTCCCGAGAAAAGGCGGGGTTATTACCATTCGGTCCAGGAACTCAGTATCATAAGCCTCCTCACTCTGGCGCGGGTGCGTTGACACCTGCTGGTCCTGGGCTGGGCTCTCTGGGAGGAAGGCTTGCACCCTTCCTCAGGATGTACTTTTCCCTTTGGCGCGCAGTGCTGAGGAGTCCACGCCAGCAAGCGCAGAGCCAGGTTGTACTGGTTCTCTTCCCGGCTCGTACATCTTGCAGACAACATAGTTCTTGCTTACAACGTAGCTAGTCGATCGGTATCGACACGTGCAGACCGTAGTGTCCTTGTTAGTCAGTCCGTTAAACACAAGTGCCGAAGCACCAGTTGCAAGGTCTGCATATTTACCGAATGATTTTCAGCTTGAACTCTCTCCGTGCAGAGTCTTTACTTCTGAGCGTCATGGCCTGTGACCGCCTTGCTGCCATCCGAAAAGCCCTGCACACTGGGACCCTCCTAGGTGGCAGAGCTTGTGTCCACACGGCAGCAGCTGCCTTGGGCCAGGGGGTTGCTCAGCCCAGCAGCACCAGGAAGTGTGGAATTGAAACCGGGAGCGAAGCCGCTAAGACAAAACCAGTACCCTATGAAGTTGGAATCCTGGCTCGGACTGGAGCCTAGAAGTCATAATTGCCTAAAACAGGGGTTGTTGCAAAGCCACATGCCCAGGAGCAGCATGTAGTACAACATCTAAGGGCTGTGAATCAAATAGCGATTGACCAACACCCGGTGCGGCCTAATCCTCCCGCTTTGTTAACAGCGACAGGTGATTCTAATGTCTGTTTTACAGCATTGGACTTGGAAGGCGCCTTCTTTGGCGTTCTGATTGTATGTCCTCGGCCGTGCGTAGCAGGTGCCACAACTGCCCTCTTCAGTGTTGGTCCAGAACCGCAATCCAACCCAGAGAGAGCAGGGACACGAAGCCTGCCAGAGGGCGTTGCTGTGGCTGACATAGCCAGCGAGGACTGTGCTGCGTGTGCCTTTCCCTGTGCTGCGTGCAGGAAGGTTGGCACTGCTGGGCTAGGCTTGGCTTCTTTGGCTTGCCCGTCACTGCTTGCCTGCCACGACCATCAAAAGAGTGTCTCTTCAAGAGCCAAGCACGCGCGTGCTGCCTCTAGTGGTTGCGTTCTCTGTTGTGTGTCTCTTTATTGGGAAGGAGCAGGTGGCAAAGGGCTGCCGAGAGCAGGGCGGCAGTGACCTTTGCAAAGAGGTAGCGACGCCACGCTTGGTTTTTCCTGTGAGCTGTTAGCAGGCAGAGCCGGGAGCCAGGCGCTGCTGCCTGCCACGGGGCCTGCCCACCCTCATCGCGCAAAGGGAGCATTCCGCGGGGCTCTGTGGGGGCTGTGCGATCCCAGCTCCTGCCTCCCGTCCTGCTTGGAACCCCTCCTGTTGCCCCCCCTCCCCGCGGAGGCCACCACGCCCAGCCCCGTGGCAACCAGCCACTCTGTGACATCACCCCCGGGGCCAAGGGCATCCGGGGCAACGCGAGTTCAGGGGGCAGTATGTTGGCGGCTGCACTGGCGGTGACAAGCCCTCCTCCTTGCAGCTGCCACGTGTCACTGGCAGGGATGGATTTGCTGCTCCTCCTCCTCGTCCTGCTGGCCATGTGCTGTCCTGCGTCCGGCACATGGGACAGCTGTGGGTAAGTGGCCCGAGGCTCTGGGAGGGAGCTTGGGCAAGCCCTTGTGGGCTTGGCTGGAGGGCAGCCAGTGTGGGAGGCTCATTTCCTTGCCAGCACGCAGGCTGTTGGCAGTACTCACCTACGGGGCTAAAGCAGAAAGAGGCAGGGTGTGGACACACGCGTGCCCCACAGGCTTCCCCAGCCCTGCTGGCCAGGCAGCGCCTTGTGGGGAGGGAAGACGGCTGACCGTGAGCCGTAGGGGCGCCAGCCATCCAGCAGGACACTAAGGAGTTTCTCTTTACAGAGGGACCTGCGGGCTCCGGCCCACGGCTTTTCCGTATGGCATGTCGCGCGTTGTGGGTGGCACAGATGCCCAGGCAGGGGCCTGGCCCTGGATCGTCAGCATCCAGAACCCCTGGCAAGCGGGCACGGGTCATACCTGCGGAGGCTCCCTCATCAGCGCACAGTGGGTCCTGACAGCAGCCCACTGCTTCATCGAGGCCAGGTAAGGCGTCGCCGGGAACGCACATAGCCCCACAACACTAGCGCTTGCCCCGTGCGCAGCAGCACGGGCTACTCCCGCCCCGTTTCCTCGCAGGACGCCCAGGGCCTGGGTGCTCCTTGAGCCTGAGGCACGCGAGGCCAGTCCCACCCTCCCGAGCGCTGCTCTCCTCTCTCCCTCGGCAAGCGGAAGGCAGGGCAACTGCTGGGCTGCTGCAGCACGTGGCTGTGCTCCCTCTGAGTCCTCTCCCCATTTGCCTTCCAGCTACATCACCATGTGGCGCGTGGTGATCGGTGCCACCCGGCTGACTCAGCTGGGCCCTGAGGCCCAGGTGCGCAACATCAAGCGGCTGCTCCTTCACCAAGGCTACAGTAACATCACGCAGAGGAACGACATTGCCTTGCTGGAGCTGGACCAGCCTGTGCAGTGCAACGCCTACGTTCAGCTTGCCTGCGTGCCCGATGCCTCGCTGAGAGTCTCGCAGCTGAAAAACTGCTACATCAGCGGCTGGGGTGCCACGACTGCAAGATGTGAGTACCGCGGAAGTACTCGTGTGCCGAGCGCAAGCTTGGCACGCTCGGGGCCATTGCTTGGGCTTCCTGACAGCAGAGGCCAGAGCCCCAGTCAGGCTGCGGGGACGTATGCCTCTTGAGAGATGGGCCTGAGCCCTTTCCGCAGAGCAAGGCGGAAGGGAAATGCCGCTATAACGCCTCTCAGGATGCAAAGCCAAGCGCGGGCGAGGCAAGGGATTCCGCCAGGCAGGGGAGGAGAAGCGCCAGTGAGCTGCTGCTTGCTAATTCCTTCCTGTGCTCACAGCTGGACGATCAACGGATGTGCTGCAGGAGGCCCAGGTCCGCCTCATTGATGTCAACGTCTGTAACAGCAGCCGGTGGTACAGAGGGGCCATCCACACGCACAACGTCTGTGCTGGCTATCCGCAGGGCGGCATTGACACCTGCCAGGTAGGAGCGTGCTACGAGCCAAGCCCCGTAGCACAGGCAGCCCCGCCACACGCAACTACGCCAACATGGCCCGGCATGTGCTTGGCCTGGCCAGTGCCCCTCCCACTTCAGGTCCCCACCGCCGGGGGGGCTTATACCCCCTTCCCCATCGGCAGGCCCCTGCCCAGTGCCCCTCTTGTCCCAGAGGCATGGCGCTCTGCCCAGAAAGCCCTCCTAGTGTTCTTGGCAGACCATGGCTCCCCATCCCAAGCCTGCCACAGCTCTCTCCCACACACCCACCATCCCCGTGCAGTGAGGAGAGCCAGCCCCACCTTACAAGCCCACCACCCCTTCCCAGGCAAGGCTCGCTCGACACAGCCTCGCTCTGCAGGGAACACAGCTCCGGCAGGTGCCGTCAGAGAGAAGGAGCCAACCCCCGTGCTGACGGTGGCCACCCAACAACCCCTTTGTCCTCTCTCCTCCTCTGCAGGGGGACAGCGGTGGGCCTCTCGTCTGCCAAGACAGCAGTGCAGACTACTTCTGGCTTGTTGGTGTCACCAGCTGGGGGAGAGGCTGTGCCAGAGCCAGGCAGCCCGGAGTCTACACCTCCACTCAGCACTTCTACGACTGGATCCTGCTACAGATGGGCCTGCGCCCAGCAGTGAGGGCTACTCCAACAGCACGCGCTTGGAGTCATTTTGTCACCACCTCAAGCCCCGTTGCGAGGCCAAGGCCCACAGCAGCACAGTGGGGCGGCTCCTGCCCATTTCCAGTCCAGAAGCTGCTGGACTTCTTTAGCCGGCTGCAGGAGCTCCTGCAGTACCTAAGGGGAAAAACGGTGTGAGCAGCAGGACAAACGGCACGCAGGGCAGGCTGCAGTGTGCCACCACCGTTTCCTTTGGGGCAATGCCTGCCGATGCAAAGGCCACCTCAGCGTCAAAGGGCTGCTCTGCCCTGCGCCCGTGCCTCGGGAGGCACACACCTGATGAGGCTGACCACATGCTTGAAATAAAATGTTTCGGTGCTCACAGCAAACCAGGCTTCAGCTCAAGTCAGTCTCCTGTGTGAGGCAAGGACTTCCACGCCCGGCACCTGCCAAGCGAGGCAGGCTGCAGGCAGACAAGGCGGGCACAAAGGGAAAGAGTCCCTGCAAAGGGCTGAAAGTGGGCCTGCTCAGGGAGGAGGGGGAGGCTGCACTGGAGGAAGGGAACACAGGTCACCACGGGCTGGAGGGCTTGGGGAAAGGAGCTGGAAACACAGAACGTCTTTGGCCAGCTCCTGGTGGGATCCCGCTGCGCTTGTGGATGAGCCACAAGTGACCCTGAAACTGGACTCTCATGACCCAGGACAGACGCGTCTAGAAAGACCCAAGGGTTGCGCTGAGGATTTGGGGAAGGAGCTTGCCTTCGAGCCCCACATATGCCACAGACTTCATTTCCATCCTGTGTCGCGGTTTAACCCCGGCCGGCAACCAAACGCTACCGGCAACCAAACGCCACGCAGCCACTTGCGCACTCCCCCCCACCCGGAGGGGTGGGGAGGAGAACCAGAAAGCAATGTAAAGCTGGAGGGTTGAGATAAGAACAATGTAATAATTTAGACAGAAGAAAGAGTGAAGAACAACAGTAACAATACCAAGAAGAAGAATAACAACAACAACAACAACAACAATAACGATTAGGATGGAAAGGTGGGGGAAAAGGGTAAAATCAAAAGGAAGGGAGAAGGAAAAAAAGGAAATGATGCACAGTACAACTGTTCACCACCCGCTGACCGATGCCCAGCCAGTCCCTGAGCAAGATTCCCCCCGCCAGCTAACCCTCCAAGTTTCTATACCAAGCATGACGTCCCACGGGACGGAATACCTCTGTGGCTGCTTCACGTCAGCTGACCTGGCTGTGTCCCTTCCCAGTCTCTTGTGCCCCTCCAGCACTCTGGCTGGCAAGGCCCAAGAAACCAAAAAGGCCTTGACTTAGCAGAAACGCCAGGCAGCAACAACCGAAAACATCAGTGCAGCTACCAACATTGTTCTCACATCATAGCCAAAACACAGCACTTCACTAGCTACGAAGAAGAATGTTAACTCCATCCCAGCTGAAACCAGGACACGGGGCCATCTCCTACTCGGCATGTGCTGCACAGGTCTTTGTAGCCTTCTTGATCGGTGCTGACGTGCGGAATCAAACTCTACAACTCAAGGAGGGTTATCAAGCAGGCATGTTTATCGGGGCTCCGGCTGCAAGGGGGATCGCTCCTCCTCACTTGCACACCCAGGGCTTAAGTAAGCAGATCCCTATTACACAGAAGCATACGTATTCATTAGATTCCCGAGAAAAGGCGGGGTTATTACCATTCGGTCCAGGAACTCAGTATCATAAGCCTCCTCACTCTGGCGCGGGTGCGTTGACACCTGCTGGTCCTGGGCTGGGCTCTCTGGGAGGAAGGCTTGCACCCTTCCTCAGGATGTACTTTTCCCTTTGGCGCGCAGTGCTGAGGAGTCCACGCCAGCAAGCGCAGAGCCAGGTTGTACTGGTTCTCTTCCCGGCTCGTACATCTTGCAGACAACATAGTTCTTGCTTACAACGTAGCTAGTCGATCGGTATCGACACGTGCAGACCGTAGTGTCCTTGTTAGTCAGTCCGTTAAACACAAGTGCCGAAGCACCAGTTGCAAGGTCTGCATATTTACCGAATGATTTTCAGCTTGAACTCTCTCCGTGCAGAGTCTTTACTTCTGAGCGTCATGGCCTGTGACCGCCTTGCTGCCATCCGAAAAGCCCTGCACACTGGGACCCTCCTAGGTGGCAGAGCTTGTGTCCACACGGCAGCAGCTGCCTTGGGCCAGGGGGTTGCTCAGCCCAGCAGCACCAGGAAGTGTGGAATTGAAACCGGGAGCGAAGCCGCTAAGACAAAACCAGTACCCTATGAAGTTGGAATCCTGGCTCGGACTGGAGCCTAGAAGTCATAATTGCCTAAAACAGGGGTTGTTGCAAAGCCACATGCCCAGGAGCAGCATGTAGTACAACATCTAAGGGCTGTGAATCAAATAGCGATTGACCAACACCCGGTGCGGCCTAATCCTCCCGCTTTGTTAACAGCGACAGGTGATTCTAATGTCTGTTTTACAGCATTGGACTTGGAAGGCGCCTTCTTTGGCGTTCTGATTGTATGTCCTCGGCCGTGCGTAGCAGGTGCCACAACTGCCCTCTTCAGTGTTGGTCCAGAACCGCAATCCAACCCAGAGAGAGCAGGGACACGAAGCCTGCCAGAGGGCGTTGCTGTGGCTGACATAGCCAGCGAGGACTGTGCTGCGTGTGCCTTTCCCTGTGCTGCGTGCAGGAAGGTTGGCACTGCTGGGCTAGGCTTGGCTTCTTTGGCTTGCCCGTCACTGCTTGCCTGCCACGACCATCAAAAGAGTGTCTCTTCAAGAGCCAAGCACGCGCGTGCTGCCTCTAGTGGTTGCGTTCTCTGTTGTGTGTCTCTTTATTGGGAAGGAGCAGGTGGCAAAGGGCTGCCGAGAGCAGGGCGGCAGTGACCTTTGCAAAGAGGTAGCGACGCCACGCTTGGTTTTTCCTGTGAGCTGTTAGCAGGCAGAGCCGGGAGCCAGGCGCTGCTGCCTGCCACGGGGCCTGCCCACCCTCATCGCGCAAAGGGAGCATTCCGCGGGGCTCTGTGGGGGCTGTGCGATCCCAGCTCCTGCCTCCCGTCCTGCTTGGAACCCCTCCTGTTGCCCCCCCTCCCCGCGGAGGCCACCACGCCCAGCCCCGTGGCAACCAGCCACTCTGTGACATCACCCCCGGGGCCAAGGGCATCCGGGGCAACGCGAGTTCAGGGGGCAGTATGTTGGCGGCTGCACTGGCGGTGACAAGCCCTCCTCCTTGCAGCTGCCACGTGTCACTGGCAGGGATGGATTTGCTGCTCCTCCTCCTCGTCCTGCTGGCCATGTGCTGTCCTGCGTCCGGCACATGGGACAGCTGTGGGTAAGTGGCCCGAGGCTCTGGGAGGGAGCTTGGGCAAGCCCTTGTGGGCTTGGCTGGAGGGCAGCCAGTGTGGGAGGCTCATTTCCTTGCCAGCACGCAGGCTGTTGGCAGTACTCACCTACGGGGCTAAAGCAGAAAGAGGCAGGGTGTGGACACACGCGTGCCCCACAGGCTTCCCCAGCCCTGCTGGCCAGGCAGCGCCTTGTGGGGAGGGAAGACGGCTGACCGTGAGCCGTAGGGGCGCCAGCCATCCAGCAGGACACTAAGGAGTTTCTCTTTACAGAGGGACCTGCGGGCTCCGGCCCACGGCTTTTCCGTATGGCATGTCGCGCGTTGTGGGTGGCACAGATGCCCAGGCAGGGGCCTGGCCCTGGATCGTCAGCATCCAGAACCCCTGGCAAGCGGGCACGGGTCATACCTGCGGAGGCTCCCTCATCAGCGCACAGTGGGTCCTGACAGCAGCCCACTGCTTCATCGAGGCCAGGTAAGGCGTCGCCGGGAACGCACATAGCCCCACAACACTAGCGCTTGCCCCGTGCGCAGCAGCACGGGCTACTCCCGCCCCGTTTCCTCGCAGGACGCCCAGGGCCTGGGTGCTCCTTGAGCCTGAGGCACGCGAGGCCAGTCCCACCCTCCCGAGCGCTGCTCTCCTCTCTCCCTCGGCAAGCGGAAGGCAGGGCAACTGCTGGGCTGCTGCAGCACGTGGCTGTGCTCCCTCTGAGTCCTCTCCCCATTTGCCTTCCAGCTACATCACCATGTGGCGCGTGGTGATCGGTGCCACCCGGCTGACTCAGCTGGGCCCTGAGGCCCAGGTGCGCAACATCAAGCGGCTGCTCCTTCACCAAGGCTACAGTAACATCACGCAGAGGAACGACATTGCCTTGCTGGAGCTGGACCAGCCTGTGCAGTGCAACGCCTACGTTCAGCTTGCCTGCGTGCCCGATGCCTCGCTGAGAGTCTCGCAGCTGAAAAACTGCTACATCAGCGGCTGGGGTGCCACGACTGCAAGATGTGAGTACCGCGGAAGTACTCGTGTGCCGAGCGCAAGCTTGGCACGCTCGGGGCCATTGCTTGGGCTTCCTGACAGCAGAGGCCAGAGCCCCAGTCAGGCTGCGGGGACGTATGCCTCTTGAGAGATGGGCCTGAGCCCTTTCCGCAGAGCAAGGCGGAAGGGAAATGCCGCTATAACGCCTCTCAGGATGCAAAGCCAAGCGCGGGCGAGGCAAGGGATTCCGCCAGGCAGGGGAGGAGAAGCGCCAGTGAGCTGCTGCTTGCTAATTCCTTCCTGTGCTCACAGCTGGACGATCAACGGATGTGCTGCAGGAGGCCCAGGTCCGCCTCATTGATGTCAACGTCTGTAACAGCAGCCGGTGGTACAGAGGGGCCATCCACACGCACAACGTCTGTGCTGGCTATCCGCAGGGCGGCATTGACACCTGCCAGGTAGGAGCGTGCTACGAGCCAAGCCCCGTAGCACAGGCAGCCCCGCCACACGCAACTACGCCAACATGGCCCGGCATGTGCTTGGCCTGGCCAGTGCCCCTCCCACTTCAGGTCCCCACCGCCGGGGGGGCTTATACCCCCTTCCCCATCGGCAGGCCCCTGCCCAGTGCCCCTCTTGTCCCAGAGGCATGGCGCTCTGCCCAGAAAGCCCTCCTAGTGTTCTTGGCAGACCATGGCTCCCCATCCCAAGCCTGCCACAGCTCTCTCCCACACACCCACCATCCCCGTGCAGTGAGGAGAGCCAGCCCCACCTTACAAGCCCACCACCCCTTCCCAGGCAAGGCTCGCTCGACACAGCCTCGCTCTGCAGGGAACACAGCTCCGGCAGGTGCCGTCAGAGAGAAGGAGCCAACCCCCGTGCTGACGGTGGCCACCCAACAACCCCTTTGTCCTCTCTCCTCCTCTGCAGGGGGACAGCGGTGGGCCTCTCGTCTGCCAAGACAGCAGTGCAGACTACTTCTGGCTTGTTGGTGTCACCAGCTGGGGGAGAGGCTGTGCCAGAGCCAGGCAGCCCGGAGTCTACACCTCCACTCAGCACTTCTACGACTGGATCCTGCTACAGATGGGCCTGCGCCCAGCAGTGAGGGCTACTCCAACAGCACGCGCTTGGAGTCATTTTGTCACCACCTCAAGCCCCGTTGCGAGGCCAAGGCCCACAGCAGCACAGTGGGGCGGCTCCTGCCCATTTCCAGTCCAGAAGCTGCTGGACTTCTTTAGCCGGCTGCAGGAGCTCCTGCAGTACCTAAGGGGAAAAACGGTGTGAGCAGCAGGACAAACGGCACGCAGGGCAGGCTGCAGTGTGCCACCACCGTTTCCTTTGGGGCAATGCCTGCCGATGCAAAGGCCACCTCAGCGTCAAAGGGCTGCTCTGCCCTGCGCCCGTGCCTCGGGAGGCACACACCTGATGAGGCTGACCACATGCTTGAAATAAAATGTTTCGGTGCTCACAGCAAACCAGGCTTCAGCTCAAGTCAGTCTCCTGTGCGAGGCAAGGACTTCCACGCCCGGCACCTGCCAAGCGAGGCAGGCTGCAGGCAGACAAGGCGGGCACAAAGGGAAAGAGTCCCTGCAAAGGGCTGAAAGTGGGCCTGCTCAGGGAGGAGGGGGAGGCTGCACTGGAGGAAGGGAACACAGGTCACCACGGGCTGGAGGGCTTGGGGAAAGGAGCTGGAAACACAGAACGTCTTTGGCCAGCTCCTGGTGGGATCCCGCTGCGCTTGTGGATGAGCCACAAGTGACCCTGAAAATGGACTCTCATGACCCAGGACAGACGCGTCTAGAAAGACCCAAGGGTTGCGCTGAGGATTTGGGGAAGGAGCTTGCCTTCGAGCCCCACATATGCCACAGACTTCATTTCCATCCTGTGTCGCGGTTTAACCCCGGCCGGCAACCAAACGCTACCGGCAACCAAACGCCACGCAGCCACTTGCGCACTCCCCCCCACCCGGAGGGGTGGGGAGGAGAACCAGAAAGCAATGTAAAGCTGGAGGGTTGAGATAAGAACAATGTAATAATTTAGACAGAAGAAAGAGTGAAGAACAACAGTAACAATACCAAGAAGAAGAATAACAACAACAACAACAACAACAATAACGATTAGGATGGAAAGGTGGGGGAAAAGGGTAAAATCAAAAGGAAGGGAGAAGGAAAAAAAGGAAATGATGCACAGTACAACTGCTCACCACCCGCTGACCGATGCCCAGCCAGTCCCTGAGCAAGATTCCCCCCGCCAGCTAACCCTCCAAGTTTCTATACCAAGCATGACGTCCCACGGGACGGAATACCTCTGTGGCTGCTTCACGTCAGCTGACCTGGCTGTGTCCCTTCCCAGTCTCTTGTGCCCCTCCAGCACTCTGGCTGGCAAGGCCCAAGAAACCAAAAAGGCCTTGACTTAGCAGAAACGCCAGGCAGCAACAACCGAAAACATCAGTGCAGCTACCAACATTGTTCTCACATCATAGCCAAAACACAGCACTTCACTAGCTACGAAGAAGAAAGTTAACTCCATCCCAGCTGAAACCAGGACACGGGGCCATCTCCTACTCAGCATGTGCTGCACAGGTCTTTGTAGCCTTCTTGATCGGTGCTGACGTGCGGAATCAAACTCTACAACTCAAGGAGGGTTATCAAGCAGGCATGTTTATCGGGGCTCCGGCTGCAAGGGGGATCGCTCCTCCTCACTTGCACACCCAGGGCTTAAGTAAGCAGATCCCTATTACACAGAAGCATACGTATTCATTAGATTCCCGAGAAAAGGCGGGGTTATTACCATTTGGTCCAGGAACTCAGTATCATAAGCCTCCTCACTCTGGCGCGGGTGCGTTGACACCTGCTGGTCCTGGGCTGGGCTCTCTGGGAGGAAGGCTCGCACCCTTCCTCAGGATGTACTTTTCCCTTTGGCGCGCAGTGCTGAGGAGTCCACGCCAGCAAGCGCAGAGCCAGGTTGTACTGGTTCTCTTCCCGGCTCGTACATCTTGCAGACAACATAGTTCTTGCTTACAACGTAGCTAGTCGATCGGTATCGACACGTGCAGACCGTAGTGTCCTTGTTAGTCAGTCCGTTAAACACAAGTGCCGAAGCACCAGTTGCAAGGTCTGCATATTTACCGAATGATTTTCAGCTTGAACTCTCTCCGTGCAGAGTCTTTACTTCTGAGCGTCATGGCCTGTGACCGCCTTGCTGCCATCCGAAAAGCCCTGCACACTGGGACCCTCCTAGGTGGCAGAGCTTGTGTCCACACGGCAGCAGCTGCCTTGGGCCAGGGGGTTGCTCAGCCCAGCAGCACCAGGAAGTGTGGAATTGAAACCGGGAGCGAAGCCGCTAAGACAAAACCAGTACCCTATGAAGTTGGAATCCTGGCTCGGACTGGAGCCTAGAAGTCATAATTGCCTAAAACAGGGGTTGTTGCAAAGCCACATGCCCAGGAGCAGCATGTAGTACAACATCTAAGGGCTGTGAATCAAATAGCGATTGACCAACACCCGGTGCTGCCTAATCCTCCCGCTTTGTTAACAGCGACAGGTGATTCTAATGTCTGTTTTACAGCATTGGACTTGGAAGGCGCCTTCTTTGGCGTTCTGATTGTATGTCCTCGGCCGTGCGTAGCAGGTGCCACAACTGCCCTCTTCAGTGTTGGTCCAGAACCGCAATCCAACCCAGAGAGAGCAGGGACACGAAGCCTGCCAGAGGGCGTTGCTGTGGCTGACATAGCCAGCGAGGACTGTGCTGCGTGTGCCTTTCCCTGTGCTGCGTGCAGGAAGGTTGGCACTGCTGGGCTAGGCTTGGCTTCTTTGGCTTGCCCGTCACGGCTTGCCTGCCACGACCATCAAAAGAGTGTCTCTTCAAGAGCCAAGCACGCGCGTGCTGCCTCTAGTGGTTGCGTTCTCTGTTGTGTGTCTCTTTATTGGGAAGGAGCAGGTGGCAAAGGGCTGCCGAGAGCAGGGCGGCAGTGACCTTCGCAAAGAGGTAGCGACGCCACGCTTGGTTTTTCCTGTGAGCTGTTAGCAGGCAGAGCCGGGAGCCAGGCGCTGCTGCCTGCCACGGGGCCTGCCCACCCTCATCGCGCAAAGGGAGCATTCCGCGGGGCTCTGTGGGGGCTGTGCGATCCCAGCTCCTGCCTCCCGTCCTGCTTGGAACCCCTCCTGTTGCCCCCCCTCCCCGCAGAGGCCACCACGCCCAGCCCCGTGGCAACCAGCCACTCTGTGACATCACCCCCGGGGCCAAGGGCATCCTGGGCAACGCGAGCTCAGGGGGCAGTATGTTGGCGGCTGCACTGGCGGTGACAAGCCCTCCTCCTTGCAGCTGCCACGTGTCACTGGCAGGGATGGATTTGCTGCTCCTCCTCCTCGTCCTGCTGGCCATGTGCTGTCCTGCGTCCGGCACATGGGACAGCTGTGGGTAAGTGGCCCGAGGCTCTGGGAGGGAGCTTGGGCAAGCCCTTGTGGGCTTGGCTGGAGGGCAGCCAGTGTGGGAGGCTCATTTCCTTGCCAGCACGCAGGCTGTTGGCAGTACTCACCTACGGGGCTAAAGCAGAAAGAGGCAGGGTGTGGACACACGCGTGCCCCACAGGCTTCCCCAGCCCTGCTGGCCAGGCAGCACCTTGTGGGGAGGGAAGACGGCTGACCGTGAGCCGTAGGGGCGCCAGCCATCCAGCAGGACACTAAGGAGTTTCTCTTTACAGAGGGACCTGCGGGCTCCGGCCCACGGCTTTTCCGTATGGCATGTCGCGCGTTGTGGGTGGCACAGATGCCCAGGCAGGGGCCTGGCCCTGGATCGTCAGCATCCAGAACCCCTGGCAAGCGGGCACGGGTCATACCTGCGGAGGCTCCCTCATCAGCGCACAGTGGGTCCTGACAGCAGCCCACTGCTTCATCGAGGCCAGGTAAGGCGTCGCCGGGAACGCACATAGCCCCACAACACTAGCGCTTGCCCCGTGCGCAGCAGCACGGGCTACTCCCGCCCCGTTTCCTCGCAGGACGCCCAGGGCCTGGGTGCTCCTTGAGCCTGAGGCACGCGAGGCCAGTCCCACCCTCCCGAGCGCTGCTCTCCTCTCTCCCTCGGCAAGCGGAAGGCAGGGCAACTGCTGGGCTGCTGCAGCACGTGGCTGTGCTCCCTCTGAGTCCTCTCCCCATTTGCCTTCCAGCTACATCACCATGTGGCGCGTGGTGATCGGTGCCACCCGGCTGACTCAGCTGGGCCCTGAGGCCCAGGTGCGCAACATCAAGCGGCTGCTCCTTCACCAAGGCTACAGTAACATCACGCAGAGGAACGACATTGCCTTGCTGGAGCTGGACCAGCCTGTGCAGTGCAACGCCTACGTTCAGCTTGCCTGCGTGCCCGATGCCTCGCTGAGAGTCTCGCAGCTGAAAAACTGCTACATCAGCGGCTGGGGTGCCACGACTGCAAGATGTGAGTACCGCGGAAGTACTCGTGTGCCGAGCGCAAGCTTGGCACGCTCGGGGCCATTGCTTGGGCTTCCTGACAGCAGAGGCCAGAGCCCCAGTCAGGCTGCGGGGACGTATGCCTCTTGAGAGATGGGCCTGAGCCCTTTCCGCAGAGCAAGGCGGAAGGGAAATGCCGCTATAACGCCTCTCAGGATGCAAAGCCAAGCGCGGGCGAGGCAAGGGATTCCGCCAGGCAGGGGAGGAGAAGCGCCAGTGAGCTGCTGCTTGCTAATTCCTTCCTGTGCTCACAGCTGGACGATCAACGGATGTGCTGCAGGAGGCCCAGGTCCGCCTCATTGATGTCAACGTCTGTAACAGCAGCCGGTGGTACAGAGGGGCCATCCACACGCACAACGTCTGTGCTGGCTATCCGCAGGGCGGCATTGACACCTGCCAGGTAGGAGCGTGCTACGAGCCAAGCCCCGTAGCACAGGCAGCCCCGCCACACGCAACTACGCCAACATGGCCCGGCATGTGCTTGGCCTGGCCAGTGCCCCTCCCACTTCAGGTCCCCACCGCCGGGGGGGCTTATACCCCCTTCCCCATCGGCAGGCCCCTGCCCAGTGCCCCTCTTGTCCCAGAGGCATGGCGCTCTGCCCAGAAAGCCCTCCTAGTGTTCTTGGCAGACCATGGCTCCCCATCCCAAGCCTGCCACAGCTCTCTCCCACACACCCACCATCCCCGTGCAGTGAGGAGAGCCAGCCCCACCTTACAAGCCCACCACTCCTTCCCAGGCAAGGCTCGCTCGACACAGCCTCGCTCTGCAGGGAACACAGCTCCGGCAGGTGCCGTCAGAGAGAAGGAGCCAACCCCCGTGCTGACGGTGGCCACCCAACAACCCCTTTGTCCTCTCTCCTCCTCTGCAGGGGGACAGCGGTGGGCCTCTCGTCTGCCAAGACAGCAGTGCAGACTACTTCTGGCTTGTTGGTGTCACCAGCTGGGGGAGAGGCTGTGCCAGAGCCAGGCAGCCCGGAGTCTACACCTCCACTCAGCACTTCTACGACTGGATCCTGCTACAGATGGGCCTGCGCCCAGCAGTGAGGGCTACTCCAACAGCACGCGCTTGGAGTCATTTTGTCACCACCTCAAGCCCCGTTGCAAGGCCAAGGCCCACAGCAGCACAGTGGCGCGGCTCCTGCCCATTTCCAGTCCAGAAGCTGCTGGACTTCTTTAGCCGGCTGCAGGAGCTCCTGCAGTACCTAAGGGGAAAAACGGTGTGAGCAGCAGGACAAACGGCACGCAGGGCAGGCTGCAGTGTGCCACCACCGTTTCCTTTGGGGCAATGCCTGCCGATGCAAAGGCCACCTCAGCGTCAAAGGGCTGCTCTGCCCTGCGCCCGTGCCTCGGGAGGCACACACCTGATGAGGCTGACCACATGCTTGAAATAAAATGTTTCGGTGCTCACAGCAAACCAGGCTTCAGCTCAAGTCAGTCTCCTGTGCGAGGCAAGGACTTCCACGCCCGGCACCTGCCAAGCGAGGCAGGCTGCAGGCAGACAAGGCGGGCACAAAGGGAAAGAGTCCCTGCAAAGGGCTGAAAGTGGGCCTGCTCAGGGAGGAGGGGGAGGCTGCACTGGAGGAAGGGAACACAGGTCACCACGGGCTGGAGGGCTTGGGGAAAGGAGCTGGAAACACAGAACGTCTTTGGCCAGCTCCTGGTGGGATCCCGCTGCGCTTGTGGATGAGCCACAAGTGACCCTGAAACTGGACTCTCATGACCCAGGACAGACGCGTCTAGAAAGACCCAAGGGTTGCGCTGAGGATTTGGGGAAGGAGCTTGCCTTCGAGCCCCACATATGCCACAGACTTCATTTCCATCCTGTGTCGCGGTTTAACCCCGGCCGGCAACCAAACGCTACCGGCAACCAAACGCCACGCAGCCACTTGCGCACTCCCCCCCACCCGGAGGGGTGGGGAGGAGAACCAGAAAGCAATGTAAAGCTGGAGGGTTGAGATAAGAACAATGTAATAATTTAGACAGAAGAAAGAGTGAAGAACAACAGTAACAATACCAAGAAGAAGAATAACAACAACAACAACAACAACAATAACGATTAGGATGGAAAGGTGGGGGAAAAGGGTAAAATCAAAAGGAAGGGAGAAGGAAAAAAAGGAAATGATGCACAGTACAACTGCTCACCACCCGCTGACCGATGCCCAGCCAGTCCCTGAGCAAGATTCCCCCCGCCAGCTAACCCTCCAAGTTTCTATACCAAGCATGACGTCCCACGGGACGGAATACCTCTGTGGCTGCTTCACGTCAGCTGACCTGGCTGTGTCCCTTCCCAGTCTCTTGTGCCCCTCCAGCACTCTGGCTGGCAAGGCCCAAGAAACCAAAAAGGCCTTGACTTAGCAGAAACGCCAGGCAGCAACAACCGAAAACATCAGTGCAGCTACCAACATTGTTCTCACATCATAGCCAAAACACAGCACTTCACTAGCTACGAAGAAGAACGTTAACTCCATCCCAGCTGAAACCAGGACACGGGGCCATCTCCTACTCGGCATGTGCTGCACAGGTCTTTGTAGCCTTCTTGATCGGTGCTGACGTGCGGAATCAAACTCTACAACTCAAGGAGGGTTATCAAGCAGGCATGTTTATCGGGGCTCCGGCTGCAAGGGGGATCGCTCCTCCTCACTTGCACACCCAGGGCTTAAGTAAGCAGATCCCTATTACACAGAAGCATACGTATTCATTAGATTCCCGAGAAAAGGCGGGGTTATTACCATTTGGTCCAGGAACTCAGTATCATAAGCCTCCTCACTCTGGCGCGGGTGCGTTGACACCTGCTGGTCCTGGGCTGGGCTCTCTGGGAGGAAGGCTTGCACCCTTCCTCAGGATGTACTTTTCCCTTTGGCGCGCAGTGCTGAGGAGTCCACGCCAGCAAGCGCAGAGCCAGGTTGTACTGGTTCTCTTCCCGGCTCGTACATCTTGCAGACAACATAGTTCTTGCTTACAACGTAGCTAGTCGATCGGTATCGACACGTGCAGACCGTAGTGTCCTTGTTAGTCAGTCCGTTAAACACAAGTGCCGAAGCACCAGTTGCAAGGTCTGCATATTTACCGAATGATTTTCAGCTTGAACTCTCTCCGTGCAGAGTCTTTACTTCTGAGCGTCATGGCCTGTGACCGCCTTGCTGCCATCCGAAAAGCCCTGCACACTGGGACCCTCCTAGGTGGCAGAGCTTGTGTCCACACGGCAGCAGCTGCCTTGGGCCAGGGGGTTGCTCAGCCCAGCAGCACCAGGAAGTGTGGAATTGAAACCGGGAGCGAAGCCGCTAAGACAAAACCAGTACCCTATGAAGTTGGAATCCTGGCTCGGACTGGAGCCTAGAAGTCATAATTGCCTAAAACAGGGGTTGTTGCAAAGCCACATGCCCAGGAGCAGCATGTAGTACAACATCTAAGGGCTGTGAATCAAATAGCGATTGACCAACACCCGGTGCGGCCTAATCCTCCCGCTTTGTTAACAGCGACAGGTGATTCTAATGTCTGTTTTACAGCATTGGACTTGGAAGGCGCCTTCTTTGGCGTTCTGATTGTATGTCCTCGGCCGTGCGTAGCAGGTGCCACAACTGCCCTCTTCAGTGTTGGTCCAGAACCGCAATCCAACCCAGAGAGAGCAGGGACACGAAGCCTGCCAGAGGGCGTTGCTGTGGCTGACATAGCCAGCGAGGACTGTGCTGCGTGTGCCTTTCCCTGTGCTGCGTGCAGGAAGGTTGGCACTGCTGGGCTAGGCTTGGCTTCTTTGGCTTGCCCGTCACGGCTTGCCTGCCACGACCATCAAAAGAGTGTCTCTTCAAGAGCCAAGCACGCGCGTGCTGCCTCTAGTGGTTGCGTTCTCTGTTGTGTGTCTCTTTATTGGGAAGGAGCAGGTGGCAAAGGGCTGCCGAGAGCAGGGCGGCAGTGACCTTCGCAAAGAGGTAGCGACGCCACGCTTGGTTTTTCCTGTGAGCTGTTAGCAGGCAGAGCCGGGAGCCAGGCGCTGCTGCCTGCCACGGGGCCTGCCCACCCTCATCGCGCAAAGGGAGCATTCCGCGGGGCTCTGTGGGGGCTGTGCGATCCCAGCTCCTGCCTCCCGTCCTGCTTGGAACCCCTCCTGTTGCCCCCCCTCCCCGCAGAGGCCACCACGCCCAGCCCCGTGGCAACCAGCCACTCTGTGACATCACCCCCGGGGCCAAGGGCATCCTGGGCAACGCGAGTTCAGGGGGCAGTATGTTGGCGGCTGCACTGGCGGTGACAAGCCCTCCTCCTTGCAGCTGCCACGTGTCACTGGCAGGGATGGATTTGCTGCTCCTCCTCCTCGTCCTGCTGGCCATGTGCTGTCCTGCGTCCGGCACATGGGACAGCTGTGGGTAAGTGGCCCGAGGCTCTGGGAGGGAGCTTGGGCAAGCCCTTGTGGGCTTGGCTGGAGGGCAGCCAGTGTGGGAGGCTCATTTCCTTGCCAGCACGCAGGCTGTTGGCAGTACTCACCTACGGGGCTAAAGCAGAAAGAGGCAGGGTGTGGACACACGCGTGCCCCACAGGCTTCCCCAGCCCTGCTGGCCAGGCAGCGCCTTGTGGGGAGGGAAGACGGCTGACCGTGAGCCGTAGGGGCGCCAGCCATCCAGCAGGACACTAAGGAGTTTCTCTTTACAGAGGGACCTGCGGGCTCCGGCCCACGGCTTTTCCGTATGGCATGTCGCGCGTTGTGGGTGGCACAGATGCCCAGGCAGGGGCCTGGCCCTGGATCGTCAGCATCCAGAACCCCTGGCAAGCGGGCACGGGTCATACCTGCGGAGGCTCCCTCATCAGCGCACAGTGGGTCCTGACAGCAGCCCACTGCTTCATCGAGGCCAGGTAAGGCGTCGCCGGGAACGCACATAGCCCCACAACACTAGCGCTTGCCCCGTGCGCAGCAGCACGGGCTACTCCCGCCCCATTTCCTCGCAGGACGCCCAGGGCCTGGGTGCTCCTTGAGCCTGAGGCACGCGAGGCCAGTCCCACCCTCCCGAGCGCTGCTCTCCTCTCTCCCTCGGCAAGCGGAAGGCAGGGCAACTGCTGGGCTGCTGCAGCACGTGGCTGTGCTCCCTCTGAGTCCTCTCCCCATTTGCCTTCCAGCTACATCACCATGTGGCGCGTGGTGATCGGTGCCACCCGGCTGACTCAGCTGGGCCCTGAGGCCCAGGTGCGCAACATCAAGCGGCTGCTCCTTCACCAAGGCTACAGTAACATCACGCAGAGGAACGACATTGCCTTGCTGGAGCTGGACCAGCCTGTGCAGTGCAACGCCTACGTTCAGCTTGCCTGCGTGCCCGATGCCTCGCTGAGAGTCTCGCAGCTGAAAAACTGCTACATCAGCGGCTGGGGTGCCACGACTGAAAGATGTGAGTACCGCGGAAGTACTCGTGTGCCGAGCGCAAGCTTGGCACGCTCGGGGCCATTGCTTGGGCTTCCTGACAGCAGAGGCCAGAGCCCCAGTCAGGCTGCGGGGACGTATGCCTCTTGAGAGATGGGCCTGAGCCCTTTCCGCAGAGCAAGGCGGAAGGGAAATGCCGCTATAACGCCTCTCAGGATGCAAAGCCAAGCGCGGGCGAGGCAAGGGATTCCGCCAGGCAGGGGAGGAGAAGCGCCAGTGAGCTGCTGCTTGCTAATTCCTTCCTGTGCTCACAGCTGGACGATCAACGGATGTGCTGCAGGAGGCCCAGGTCCGCCTCATTGATGTCAACGTCTGTAACAGCAGCCGGTGGTACAGAGGGGCCATCCACACGCACAACGTCTGTGCTGGCTATCCGCAGGGCGGCATTGACACCTGCCAGGTAGGAGCGTGCTACGAGCCAAGCCCCGTAGCACAGGCAGCCCCGCCACACGCAACTACGCCAACATGGCCCGGCATGTGCTTGGCCTGGCCAGTGCCCCTCCCACTTCAGGTCCCCACCGCCGGGGGGGCTTATACCCCCTTCCCCATCGGCAGGCCCCTGCCCAGTGCCCCTCTTGTCCCAGAGGCATGGCGCTCTGCCCAGAAAGCCCTCCTAGTGTTCTTGGCAGACCATGGCTCCCCATCCCAAGCCTGCCACAGCTCTCTCCCACACACCCACCATCCCCGTGCAGTGAGGAGAGCCAGCCCCACCTTACAAGCCCACCACCCCTTCCCAGGCAAGGCTCGCTCGACACAGCCTCGCTCTGCAGGGAACACAGCTCCGGCAGGTGCCGTCAGAGAGAAGGAGCCAACCCCCGTGCTGACGGTGGCCACCCAACAACCCCTTTGTCCTCTCTCCTCCTCTGCAGGGGGACAGCGGTGGGCCTCTCGTCTGCCAAGACAGCAGTGCAGACTACTTCTGGCTTGTTGGTGTCACCAGCTGGGGGAGAGGCTGTGCCAGAGCCAGGCAGCCCGGAGTCTACACCTCCACTCAGCACTTCTACGACTGGATCCTGCTACAGATGGGCCTGCGCCCAGCAGTGAGGGCTACTCCAACAGCACGCGCTTGGAGTCATTTTGTCACCACCTCAAGCCCCGTTGCGAGGCCAAGGCCCACAGCAGCACAGTGGGGCGGCTCCTGCCCATTTCCAGTCCAGAAGCTGCTGGACTTCTTTAGCCGGCTGCAGGAGCTCCTGCAGTACCTAAGGGGAAAAACGGTGTGAGCAGCAGGACAAACGGCACGCAGGGCAGGCTGCAGTGTGCCACCACCGTTTCCTTTGGGGCAATGCCTGCCGATGCAAAGGCCACCTCAGCGTCAAAGGGCTGCTCTGCCCTGCGCCCGTGCCTCGGGAGGCACACACCTGATGAGGCTGACCACATGCTTGAAATAAAATGTTTCGGTGCTCACAGCAAACCAGGCTTCAGCTCAAGTCAGTCTCCTGTGCGAGGCAAGGACTTCCACGCCCGGCACCTGCCAAGCGAGGCAGGCTGCAGGCAGACAAGGCGGGCACAAAGGGAAAGAGTCCCTGCAAAGGGCTGAAAGTGGGCCTGCTCAGGGAGGAGGGGGAGGCTGCACTGGAGGAAGGGAACACAGGTCACCACGGGCTGGAGGGCTTGGGGAAAGGAGCTGGAAACACAGAACGTCTTTGGCCAGCTCCTGGTGGGATCCCGCTGCGCTTGTGGATGAGCCACAAGTGACCCTGAAACTGGACTCTCATGACCCAGGACAGACGCGTCTAGAAAGACCCAAGGGTTGCGCTGAGGATTTGGGGAAGGAGCTTGCCTTCGAGCCCCACATATGCCACAGACTTCATTTCCATCCTGTGTCGCGGTTTAACCCCGGCCGGCAACCAAACGCTACCGGCAACCAAACGCCACGCAGCCACTTGCGCACTCCCCCCCACCCGGAGGGGTGGGGAGGAGAACCAGAAAGCAATGTAAAGCTGGAGGGTTGAGATAAGAACAATGTAATAATTTAGACAGAAGAAAGAGTGAAGAACAACAGTAACAATACCAAGAAGAAGAATAACAACAACAACAACAACAACAATAACGATTAGGATGGAAAGGTGGGGGAAAAGGGTAAAATCAAAAGGAAGGGAGAAGGAAAAAAAGGAAATGATGCACAGTACAACTGCTCACCACCCGCTGACCGATGCCCAGCCAGTCCCTGAGCAAGATTCCCCCCGCCAGCTAACCCTCCAAGTTTCTATACCAAGCATGACGTCCCACGGGACGGAATACCTCTGTGGCTGCTTCACGTCAGCTGACCTGGCTGTGTCCCTTCCCAGTCTCTTGTGCCCCTCCAGCACTCTGGCTGGCAAGGCCCAAGAAACCAAAAAGGCCTTGACTTAGCAGAAACGCCAGGCAGCAACAACCGAAAACATCAGTGCAGCTACCAACATTGTTCTCACATCATAGCCAAAACACAGCACTTCACTAGCTACGAAGAAGAACGTTAACTCCATCCCAGCTGAAACCAGGACACGGGGCCATCTCCTACTCGGCATGTGCTGCACAGGTCTTTGTAGCCTTCTTGATCGGTGCTGACGTGCGGAATCAAACTCTACAACTCAAGGAGGGTTATCAAGCAGGCATGTTTATCGGGGCTCCGGCTGCAAGGGGGATCGCTCCTCCTCACTTGCACACCCAGGGCTTAAGTAAGCAGATCCCTATTACACAGAAGCATACGTATTCATTAGATTCCCGAGAAAAGGCGGGGTTATTACCATTCGGTCCAGGAACTCAGTATCATAAGCCTCCTCACTCTGGCGCGGGTGCGTTGACACCTGCTGGTCCTGGGCTGGGCTCTCTGGGAGGAAGGCTCGCACCCTTCCTCAGGATGTACTTTTCCCTTTGGCACGCAGTGCTGAGGAGTCCACGCCAGCAAGCGCAGAGCCAGGTTGTACTGGTTCTCTTCCCGGCTCGTACATCTTGCAGACAACATAGTTCTTGCTTACAACGTAGCTAGTCGATCGGTATCGACACGTGCAGACCGTAGTGTCCTTGTTAGTCAGTCCGTTAAACACAAGTGCCGAAGCACCAGTTGCAAGGTCTGCATATTTACCGAATGATTTTCAGCTTGAACTCTCTCCGTGCAGAGTCTTTACTTCTGAGCGTCATGGCCTGTGACCGCCTTGCTGCCATCCGAAAAGCCCTGCACACTGGGACCCTCCTAGGTGGCAGAGCTTGTGTCCACACGGCAGCAGCTGCCTTGGGCCAGGGGGTTGCTCAGCCCAGCAGCACCAGGAAGTGTGGAATTGAAACCGGGAGCGAAGCCGCTAAGACAAAACCAGTACCCTATGAAGTTGGAATCCTGGCTCGGACTGGAGCCTAGAAGTCATAATTGCCTAAAACAGGGGTTGTTGCAAAGCCACATGCCCAGGAGCAGCATGTAGTACAACATCTAAGGGCTGTGAATCAAATAGCGATTGACCAACACCCGGTGCGGCCTAATCCTCCCGCTTTGTTAACAGCGACAGGTGATTCTAATGTCTGTTTTACAGCATTGGACTTGGAAGGCGCCTTCTTTGGCGTTCTGATTGTATGTCCTCGGCCGTGCGTAGCAGGTGCCACAACTGCCCTCTTCAGTGTTGGTCCAGAACCGCAATCCAACCCAGAGAGAGCAGGGACACGAAGCCTGCCAGAGGGCGTTGCTGTGGCTGACATAGCCAGCGAGGACTGTGCTGCGTGTGCCTTTCCCTGTGCTGCGTGCAGGAAGGTTGGCACTGCTGGGCTAGGCTTGGCTTCTTTGGCTTGCCCGTCACGGCTTGCCTGCCACGACCATCAAAAGAGTGTCTCTTCAAGAGCCAAGCACGCGCGTGCTGCCTCTAGTGGTTGCGTTCTCTGTTGTGTGTCTCTTTATTGGGAAGGAGCAGGTGGCAAAGGGCTGCCGAGAGCAGGGCGGCAGTGACCTTCGCAAAGAGGTAGCGACGCCACGCTTGGTTTTTCCTGTGAGCTGTTAGCAGGCAGAGCCGGGAGCCAGGCGCTGCTGCCTGCCACGGGGCCTGCCCACCCTCATCGCGCAAAGGGAGCATTCCGCGGGGCTCTGTGGGGGCTGTGCGATCCCAGCTCCTGCCTCCCGTCCTGCTTGGAACCCCTCCTGTTGCCCCCCCTCCCCGCAGAGGCCACCACGCCCAGCCCCGTGGCAACCAGCCACTCTGTGACATCACCCCCGGGGCCAAGGGCATCCTGGGCAACGCGAGTTCAGGGGGCAGTATGTTGGCGGCTGCACTGGCGGTGACAAGCCCTCCTCCTTGCAGCTGCCACGTGTCACTGGCAGGGATGGATTTGCTGCTCCTCCTCCTCGTCCTGCTGGCCATGTGCTGTCCTGCGTCCGGCACATGGGACAGCTGTGGGTAAGTGGCCCGAGGCTCTGGGAGGGAGCTTGGGCAAGCCCTTGTGGGCTTGGCTGGAGGGCAGCCAGTGTGGGAGGCTCATTTCCTTGCCAGCACGCAGGCTGTTGGCAGTACTCACCTACGGGGCTAAAGCAGAAAGAGGCAGGGTGTGGACACACGCGTGCCCCACAGGCTTCCCCAGCCCTGCTGGCCAGGCAGCGCCTTGTGGGGAGGGAAGACGGCTGACCGTGAGCCGTAGGGGCGCCAGCCATCCAGCAGGACACTAAGGAGTTTCTCTTTACAGAGGGACCTGCGGGCTCCGGCCCACGGCTTTTCCGTATGGCATGTCGCGCGTTGTGGGTGGCACAGATGCCCAGGCAGGGGCCTGGCCCTGGATCGTCAGCATCCAGAACCCCTGGCAAGCGGGCACGGGTCATACCTGCGGAGGCTCCCTCATCAGCGCACAGTGGGTCCTGACAGCAGCCCACTGCTTCATCGAGGCCAGGTAAGGCGTCGCCGGGAACGCACATAGCCCCACAACACTAGCGCTTGCCCCGTGCGCAGCAGCACGGGCTACTCCCGCCCCATTTCCTCGCAGGACGCCCAGGGCCTGGGTGCTCCTTGAGCCTGAGGCACGCGAGGCCAGTCCCACCCTCCCGAGCGCTGCTCTCCTCTCTCCCTCGGCAAGCGGAAGGCAGGGCAACTGCTGGGCTGCTGCAGCACGTGGCTGTGCTCCCTCTGAGTCCTCTCCCCATTTGCCTTCCAGCTACATCACCATGTGGCGCGTGGTGATCGGTGCCACCCGGCTGACTCAGCTGGGCCCTGAGGCCCAGGTGCGCAACATCAAGCGGCTGCTCCTTCACCAAGGCTACAGTAACATCACGCAGAGGAACGACATTGCCTTGCTGGAGCTGGACCAGCCTGTGCAGTGCAACGCCTACGTTCAGCTTGCCTGCGTGCCCGATGCCTCGCTGAGAGTCTCGCAGCTGAAAAACTGCTACATCAGCGGCTGGGGTGCCACGACTGAAAGATGTGAGTACCGCGGAAGTACTCGTGTGCCGAGCGCAAGCTTGGCACGCTCGGGGCCATTGCTTGGGCTTCCTGACAGCAGAGGCCAGAGCCCCAGTCAGGCTGCGGGGACGTATGCCTCTTGAGAGATGGGCCTGAGCCCTTTCCGCAGAGCAAGGCGGAAGGGAAATGCCGCTATAACGCCTCTCAGGATGCAAAGCCAAGCGCGGGCGAGGCAAGGGATTCCGCCAGGCAGGGGAGGAGAAGCGCCAGTGAGCTGCTGCTTGCTAATTCCTTCCTGTGCTCACAGCTGGACGATCAACGGATGTGCTGCAGGAGGCCCAGGTCCGCCTCATTGATGTCAACGTCTGTAACAGCAGCCGGTGGTACAGAGGGGCCATCCACACGCACAACGTCTGTGCTGGCTATCCGCAGGGCGGCATTGACACCTGCCAGGTAGGAGCGTGCTACGAGCCAAGCCCCGTAGCACAGGCAGCCCCGCCACACGCAACTACGCCAACATGGCCCGGCATGTGCTTGGCCTGGCCAGTGCCCCTCCCACTTCAGGTCCCCACCGCCGGGGGGGCTTATACCCCCTTCCCCATCGGCAGGCCCCTGCCCAGTGCCCCTCTTGTCCCAGAGGCATGGCGCTCTGCCCAGAAAGCCCTCCTAGTGTTCTTGGCAGACCATGGCTCCCCATCCCAAGCCTGCCACAGCTCTCTCCCACACACCCACCATCCCCGTGCAGTGAGGAGAGCCAGCCCCACCTTACAAGCCCACCACCCCTTCCCAGGCAAGGCTCGCTCGACACAGCCTCGCTCTGCAGGGAACACAGCTCCGGCAGGTGCCGTCAGAGAGAAGGAGCCAACCCCCGTGCTGACGGTGGCCACCCAACAACCCCTTTGTCCTCTCTCCTCCTCTGCAGGGGGACAGCGGTGGGCCTCTCGTCTGCCAAGACAGCAGTGCAGACTACTTCTGGCTTGTTGGTGTCACCAGCTGGGGGAGAGGCTGTGCCAGAGCCAGGCAGCCCGGAGTCTACACCTCCACTCAGCACTTCTACGACTGGATCCTGCTACAGATGGGCCTGCGCCCAGCAGTGAGGGCTACTCCAACAGCACGCGCTTGGAGTCATTTTGTCACCACCTCAAGCCCCGTTGCGAGGCCAAGGCCCACAGCAGCACAGTGGGGCGGCTCCTGCCCATTTCCAGTCCAGAAGCTGCTGGACTTCTTTAGCCGGCTGCAGGAGCTCCTGCAGTACCTAAGGGGAAAAACGGTGTGAGCAGCAGGACAAACGGCACGCAGGGCAGGCTGCAGTGTGCCACCACCGTTTCCTTTGGGGCAATGCCTGCCGATGCAAAGGCCACCTCAGCGTCAAAGGGCTGCTCTGCCCTGCGCCCGTGCCTCGGGAGGCACACACCTGATGAGGCTGACCACATGCTTGAAATAAAATGTTTCGGTGCTCACAGCAAACCAGGCTTCAGCTCAAGTCAGTCTCCTGTGCGAGGCAAGGACTTCCACGCCCGGCACCTGCCAAGCGAGGCAGGCTGCAGGCAGACAAGGCGGGCACAAAGGGAAAGAGTCCCTGCAAAGGGCTGAAAGTGGGCCTGCTCAGGGAGGAGGGGGAGGCTGCACTGGAGGAAGGGAACACAGGTCACCACGGGCTGGAGGGCTTGGGGAAAGGAGCTGGAAACACAGAACGTCTTTGGCCAGCTCCTGGTGGGATCCCGCTGCGCTTGTGGATGAGCCACAAGTGACCCTGAAACTGGACTCTCATGACCCAGGACAGACGCGTCTAGAAAGACCCAAGGGTTGCGCTGAGGATTTGGGGAAGGAGCTTGCCTTCGAGCCCCACATATGCCACAGACTTCATTTCCATCCTGTGTCGCGGTTTAACCCCGGCCGGCAACCAAACGCTACCGGCAACCAAACGCCACGCAGCCACTTGCGCACTCCCCCCCACCCGGAGGGGTGGGGAGGAGAACCAGAAAGCAATGTAAAGCTGGAGGGTTGAGATAAGAACAATGTAATAATTTAGACAGAAGAAAGAGTGAAGAACAACAGTAACAATACCAAGAAGAAGAATAACAACAACAACAACAACAACAATAACGATTAGGATGGAAAGGTGGGGGAAAAGGGTAAAATCAAAAGGAAGGGAGAAGGAAAAAAAGGAAATGATGCACAGTACAACTGCTCACCACCCGCTGACCGATGCCCAGCCAGTCCCTGAGCAAGATTCCCCCCGCCAGCTAACCCTCCAAGTTTCTATACCAAGCATGACGTCCCACGGGACGGAATACCTCTGTGGCTGCTTCACGTCAGCTGACCTGGCTGTGTCCCTTCCCAGTCTCTTGTGCCCCTCCAGCACTCTGGCTGGCAAGGCCCAAGAAACCAAAAAGGCCTTGACTTAGCAGAAACGCCAGGCAGCAACAACCGAAAACATCAGTGCAGCTACCAACATTGTTCTCACATCATAGCCAAAACACAGCACTTCACTAGCTACGAAGAAGAACGTTAACTCCATCCCAGCTGAAACCAGGACACGGGGCCATCTCCTACTCGGCATGTGCTGCACAGGTCTTTGTAGCCTTCTTGATCGGTGCTGACGTGCGGAATCAAACTCTACAACTCAAGGAGGGTTATCAAGCAGGCATGTTTATCGGGGCTCCGGCTGCAAGGGGGATCGCTCCTCCTCACTTGCACACCCAGGGCTTAAGTAAGCAGATCCCTATTACACAGAAGCATACGTATTCATTAGATTCCCGAGAAAAGGCGGGGTTATTACCATTCGGTCCAGGAACTCAGTATCATAAGCCTCCTCACTCTGGCGCGGGTGCGTTGACACCTGCTGGTCCTGGGCTGGGCTCTCTGGGAGGAAGGCTCGCACCCTTCCTCAGGATGTACTTTTCCCTTTGGCGCGCAGTGCTGAGGAGTCCACGCCAGCAAGCGCAGAGCCAGGTTGTACTGGTTCTCTTCCCGGCTCGTACATCTTGCAGACAACATAGTTCTTGCTTACAACGTAGCTAGTCGATCGGTATCGACACGTGCAGACCGTAGTGTCCTTGTTAGTCAGTCCGTTAAACACAAGTGCCGAAGCACCAGTTGCAAGGTCTGCATATTTACCGAATGATTTTCAGCTTGAACTCTCTCCGTGCAGAGTCTTTACTTCTGAGCGTCATGGCCTGTGACCGCCTTGCTGCCATCCGAAAAGCCCTGCACACTGGGACCCTCCTAGGTGGCAGAGCTTGTGTCCACACGGCAGCAGCTGCCTTGGGCCAGGGGGTTGCTCAGCCCAGCAGCACCAGGAAGTGTGGAATTGAAACCGGGAGCGAAGCCGCTAAGACAAAACCAGTACCCTATGAAGTTGGAATCCTGGCTCGGACTGGAGCCTAGAAGTCATAATTGCCTAAAACAGGGGTTGTTGCAAAGCCACATGCCCAGGAGCAGCATGTAGTACAACATCTAAGGGCTGTGAATCAAATAGCGATTGACCAACACCCGGTGCGGCCTAATCCTCCCGCTTTGTTAACAGCGACAGGTGATTCTAATGTCTGTTTTACAGCATTGGACTTGGAAGGCGCCTTCTTTGGCGTTCTGATTGTATGTCCTCGGCCGTGCGTAGCAGGTGCCACAACTGCCCTCTTCAGTGTTGGTCCAGAACCGCAATCCAACCCAGAGAGAGCAGGGACACGAAGCCTGCCAGAGGGCGTTGCTGTGGCTGACATAGCCAGCGAGGACTGTGCTGCGTGTGCCTTTCCCTGTGCTGCGTGCAGGAAGGTTGGCACTGCTGGGCTAGGCTTGGCTTCTTTGGCTTGCCCGTCACTGCTTGCCTGCCACGACCATCAAAAGAGTGTCTCTTCAAGAGCCAAGCACGCGCGTGCTGCCTCTAGTGGTTGCGTTCTCTGTTGTGTGTCTCTTTATTGGGAAGGAGCAGGTGGCAAAGGGCTGCCGAGAGCAGGGCGGCAGTGACCTTCGCAAAGAGGTAGCGACGCCACGCTTGGTTTTTCCTGTGAGCTGTTAGCAGGCAGAGCCGGGAGCCAGGCGCTGCTGCCTGCCACGGGGCCTGCCCACCCTCATCGCGCAAAGGGAGCATTCCGCGGGGCTCTGTGGGGGCTGTGCGATCCCAGCTCCTGCCTCCCGTCCTGCTTGGAACCCCTCCTGTTGCCCCCCCTCCCCGCAGAGGCCACCACGCCCAGCCCCGTGGCAACCAGCCACTCTGTGACATCACCCCCGGGGCCAAGGTCATCCCGGGCAACGCAAGTTCAGGGGGCAGTATGTTGGCGGCTGCACTGGCGGTGACAAGCCCTCCTCCTTGCAGCTGCCACGTGTCACTGGCAGGGATGGATTTGCTGCTCCTCCTCCTCGTCCTGCTGGCCATGTGCTGTCCTGCGTCCGGCACATGGGACAGCTGTGGGTAAGTGGCCCGAGGCTCTGGGAGGGAGCTTGGGCAAGCCCTTGTGGGCTTGGCTGGAGGGCAGCCAGTGTGGGAGGCTCATTTCCTTGCCAGCACGCAGGCTGTTGGCAGTACTCACCTACGGGGCTAAAGCAGAAAGAGGCAGGGTGTGGACACACGCGTGCCCCACAGGCTTCCCCAGCCCTGCTGGCCAGGCAGCGCCTTGTGGGGAGGGAAGACGGCTGACCGTGAGCCGTAGGGGCGCCAGCCATCCAGCAGGACACTAAGGAGTTTCTCTTTACAGAGGGACCTGCGGGCTCCGGCCCACGGCTTTTCCGTATGGCATGTCGCGCGTTGTGGGTGGCACAGATGCCCAGGCAGGGGCCTGGCCCTGGATCGTCAGCATCCAGAACCCCTGGCAAGCGGGCACGGGTCATACCTGCGGAGGCTCCCTCATCAGCGCACAGTGGGTCCTGACAGCAGCCCACTGCTTCATCGAGGCCAGGTAAGGCGTCGCCGGGAACGCACATAGCCCCACAACACTAGCGCTTGCCCCGTGCGCAGCAGCACGGGCTACTCCCGCCCCGTTTCCTCGCAGGACGCCCAGGGCCTGGGTGCTCCTTGAGCCTGAGGCACGCGAGGCCAGTCCCACCCTCCCGAGCGCTGCTCTCCTCTCTCCCTCGGCAAGCGGAAGGCAGGGCAACTGCTGGGCTGCTGCAGCACGTGGCTGTGCTCCCTCTGAGTCCTCTCCCCATTTGCCTTCCAGCTACATCACCATGTGGCGCGTGGTGATCGGTGCCACCCGGCTGACTCAGCTGGGCCCTGAGGCCCAGGTGCGCAACATCAAGCGGCTGCTCCTTCACCAAGGCTACAGTAACATCACGCAGAGGAACGACATTGCCTTGCTGGAGCTGGACCAGCCTGTGCAGTGCAACGCCTACGTTCAGCTTGCCTGCGTGCCCGATGCCTCGCTGAGAGTCTCGCAGCTGAAAAACTGCTACATCAGCGGCTGGGGTGCCACGACTGAAAGATGTGAGTACCGCGGAAGTACTCGTGTGCCGAGCGCAAGCTTGGCACGCTCGGGGCCATTGCTTGGGCTTCCTGACAGCAGAGGCCAGAGCCCCAGTCAGGCTGCGGGGACGTATGCCTCTTGAGAGATGGGCCTGAGCCCTTTCCGCAGAGCAAGGCGGAAGGGAAATGCCGCTATAACGCCTCTCAGGATGCAAAGCCAAGCGCGGGCGAGGCAAGGGATTCCGCCAGGCAGGGGAGGAGAAGCGCCAGTGAGCTGCTGCTTGCTAATTCCTTCCTGTGCTCACAGCTGGACGATCAACGGATGTGCTGCAGGAGGCCCAGGTCCGCCTCATTGATGTCAACGTCTGTAACAGCAGCCGGTGGTACAGAGGGGCCATCCACACGCACAACGTCTGTGCTGGCTATCCGCAGGGCGGCATTGACACCTGCCAGGTAGGAGCGTGCTACGAGCCAAGCCCCGTAGCACAGGCAGCCCCGCCACACGCAACTACGCCAACATGGCCCGGCATGTGCTTGGCCTGGCCAGTGCCCCTCCCACTTCAGGTCCCCACCGCCGGGGGGGCTTATACCCCCTTCCCCATCGGCAGGCCCCTGCCCAGTGCCCCTCTTGTCCCAGAGGCATGGCGCTCTGCCCAGAAAGCCCTCCTAGTGTTCTTGGCAGACCATGGCTCCCCATCCCAAGCCTGCCACAGCTCTCTCCCACACACCCACCATCCCCGTGCAGTGAGGAGAGCCAGCCCCACCTTACAAGCCCACCACCCCTTCCCAGGCAAGGCTCGCTCGACACAGCCTCGCTCTGCAGGGAACACAGCTCCGGCAGGTGCCGTCAGAGAGAAGGAGCCAACCCCCGTGCTGACGGTGGCCACCCAACAACCCCTTTGTCCTCTCTCCTCCTCTGCAGGGGGACAGCGGTGGGCCTCTCGTCTGCCAAGACAGCAGTGCAGACTACTTCTGGCTTGTTGGTGTCACCAGCTGGGGGAGAGGCTGTGCCAGAGCCAGGCAGCCCGGAGTCTACACCTCCACTCAGCACTTCTACGACTGGATCCTGCTACAGATGGGCCTGCGCCCAGCAGTGAGGGCTACTCCAACAGCACGCGCTTGGAGTCATTTTGTCACCACCTCAAGCCCCGTTGCGAGGCCAAGGCCCACAGCAGCACAGTGGGGCGGCTCCTGCCCATTTCCAGTCCAGAAGCTGCTGGACTTCTTTAGCCGGCTGCAGGAGCTCCTGCAGTACCTAAGGGGAAAAACGGTGTGAGCAGCAGGACAAACGGCACGCAGGGCAGGCTGCAGTGTGCCACCACCGTTTCCTTTGGGGCAATGCCTGCCGATGCAAAGGCCACCTCAGCGTCAAAGGGCTGCTCTGCCCTGCGCCCGTGCCTCGGGAGGCACACACCTGATGAGGCTGACCACATGCTTGAAATAAAATGTTTCGGTGCTCACAGCAAACCAGGCTTCAGCTCAAGTCAGTCTCCTGTGCGAGGCAAGGACTTCCACGCCCGGCACCTGCCAAGCGAGGCAGGCTGCAGGCAGACAAGGCGGGCACAAAGGGAAAGAGTCCCTGCAAAGGGCTGAAAGTGGGCCTGCTCAGGGAGGAGGGGGAGGCTGCACTGGAGGAAGGGAACACAGGTCACCACGGGCTGGAGGGCTTGGGGAAAGGAGCTGGAAACACAGAACGTCTTTGGCCAGCTCCTGGTGGGATCCCGCTGCGCTTGTGGATGAGCCACAAGTGACCCTGAAACTGGACTCTCATGACCCAGGACAGACGCGTCTAGAAAGACCCAAGGGTTGCGCTGAGGATTTGGGGAAGGAGCTTGCCTTCGAGCCCCACATATGCCACAGACTTCATTTCCATCCTGTGTCGCGGTTTAACCCCGGCCGGCAACCAAACGCTACCGGCAACCAAACGCCACGCAGCCACTTGCGCACTCCCCCCCACCCGGAGGGGTGGGGAGGAGAACCAGAAAGCAATGTAAAGCTGGAGGGTTGAGATAAGAACAATGTAATAATTTAGACAGAAGAAAGAGTGAAGAACAACAGTAACAATACCAAGAAGAAGAATAACAACAACAACAACAATAACGATTAGGATGGAAAGGTGGGGGAAAAGGGTAAAATCAAAAGGAAGGGAGAAGGAAAAAAAGGAAATGATGCACAGTACAACTGCTCACCACCCGCTGACCGATGCCCAGCCAGTCCCTGAGCAAGATTCCCCCCGCCAGCTAACCCTCCAAGTTTCTATACCAAGCATGACGTCCCACGGGACGGAATACCTCTGTGGCTGCTTCACGTCAGCTGACCTGGCTGTGTCCCTTCCCAGTCTCTTGTGCCCCTCCAGCACTCTGGCTGGCAAGGCCCAAGAAATCAAAAAGGCCTTGACTTAGCAGAAACGCCAGGCAGCAACAACCGAAAACATCAGTGCAGCTACCAACATTGTTCTCACATCATAGCCAAAACACAGCACTTCACTAGCTACGAAGAAGAACGTTAACTCCATCCCAGCTGAAACCAGGACACGGGGCCATCTCCTACTCGGCATGTGCTGCACAGGTCTTTGTAGCCTTCTTGATCGGTGCTGACGTGCGGAATCAAACTCTACAACTCAAGGAGGGTTATCAAGCAGGCATGTTTATCGGGGCTCCGGCTGCAAGGGGGATCGCTCCTCCTCACTTGCACACCCAGGGCTTAAGTAAGCAGATCCCTATTACACAGAAGCATACGCATTCATTAGATTCCCGAGAAAAGGCGGGGTTATTACCATTCGGTCCAGGAACTCAGTATCATAAGCCTCCTCACTCTGGCGCGGGTGCGTTGACACCTGCTGGTCCTGGGCTGGGCTCTCTGGGAGGAAGGCTTGCACCCTTCCTCAGGATGTACTTTTCCCTTTGGCGCGCAGTGCTGAGGAGTCCACGCCAGCAAGCGCAGAGCCAGGTTGTACTGGTTCTCTTCCCGGCTCGTACATCTTGCAGACAACATAGTTCTTGCTTACAACGTAGCTAGTCGATCGGTATCGACACGTGCAGACCGTAGTGTCCTTGTTAGTCAGTCCGTTAAACACAAGTGCCGAAGCACCAGTTGCAAGGTCTGCATATTTACCGAATGATTTTCAGCTTGAACTCTCTCCGTGCAGAGTCTTTACTTCTGAGCGTCATGGCCTGTGACCGCCTTGCTGCCATCCGAAAAGCCCTGCACACTGGGACCCTCCTAGGTGGCAGAGCTTGTGTCCACACGGCAGCAGCTGCCTTGGGCCAGGGGGTTGCTCAGCCCAGCAGCACCAGGAAGTGTGGAATTGAAACCGGGAGCGAAGCCGCTAAGACAAAACCAGTACCCTATGAAGTTGGAATCCTGGCTCGGACTGGAGCCTAGAAGTCATAATTGCCTAAAACAGGGGTTGTTGCAAAGCCACATGCCCAGGAGCAGCATGTAGTACAACATCTAAGGGCTGTGAATCAAATAGCGATTGACCAACACCCGGTGCGGCCTAATCCTCCCGCTTTGTTAACAGCGACAGGTGATTCTAATGTCTGTTTTACAGCATTGGACTTGGAAGGCGCCTTCTTTGGCGTTCTGATTGTATGTCCTCGGCCGTGCGTAGCAGGTGCCACAACTGCCCTCTTCAGTGTTGGTCCAGAACCGCAATCCAACCCAGAGAGAGCAGGGACACGAAGCCTGCCAGAGGGCGTTGCTGTGGCTGACATAGCCAGCGAGGACTGTGCTGCGTGTGCCTTTCCCTGTGCTGCGTGCAGGAAGGTTGGCACTGCTGGGCTAGGCTTGGCTTCTTTGGCTTGCCCGTCACTGCTTGCCTGCCACGACCATCAAAAGAGTGTCTCTTCAAGAGCCAAGCACGCGCGTGCTGCCTCTAGTGGTTGCGTTCTCTGTTGTGTGTCTCTTTATTGGGAAGGAGCAGGTGGCAAAGGGCTGCCGAGAGCAGGGCGGCAGTGACCTTCGCAAAGAGGTAGCGACGCCACGCTTGGTTTTTCCTGTGAGCTGTTAGCAGGCAGAGCCGGGAGCCAGGCGCTGCTGCCTGCCACGGGGCCTGCCCACCCTCATCGCGCAAAGGGAGCATTCCGCGGGGCTCTGTGGGGGCTGTGCGATCCCAGCTCCTGCCTCCCGTCCTGCTTGGAACCCCTCCTGTTGCCCCCCCTCCCCGCAGAGGCCACCACGCCCAGCCCCGTGGCAACCAGCCACTCTGTGACATCACCCCCGGGGCCAAGGGCATCCCGGGCAACGCAAGTTCAGGGGGCAGTATGTTGGCGGCTGCACTGGCGGTGACAAGCCCTCCTCCTTGCAGCTGCCACGTGTCACTGGCAGGGATGGATTTGCTGCTCCTCCTCCTCGTCCTGCTGGCCATGTGCTGTCCTGCGTCCGGCACATGGGACAGCTGTGGGTAAGTGGCCCGAGGCTCTGGGAGGGAGCTTGGGCAAGCCCTTGTGGGCTTGGCTGGAGGGCAGCCAGTGTGGGAGGCTCATTTCCTTGCCAGCACGCAGGCTGTTGGCAGTACTCACCTACGGGGCTAAAGCAGAAAGAGGCAGGGTGTGGACACACGCGTGCCCCACAGGCTTCCCCAGCCCTGCTGGCCAGGCAGCGCCTTGTGGGGAGGGAAGACGGCTGACCGTGAGCCGTAGGGGCACCAGCCATCCAGCAGGACACTAAGGAGTTTCTCTTTACAGAGGGACCTGCGGGCTCCGGCCCACGGCTTTTCCGTATGGCATGTCGCGCGTTGTGGGTGGCACAGATGCCCAGGCAGGGGCCTGGCCCTGGATCGTCAGCATCCAGAACCCCTGGCAAGCGGGCACGGGTCATACCTGCGGAGGCTCCCTCATCAGCGCACAGTGGGTCCTGACAGCAGCCCACTGCTTCATCGAGGCCAGGTAAGGCGTCGCCGGGAACGCACATAGCCCCACAACACTAGCGCTTGCCCCGTGCGCAGCAGCACGGGCTACTCCCGCCCCATTTCCTCGCAGGACGCCCAGGGCCTGGGTGCTCCTTGAGCCTGAGGCACGCGAGGCCAGTCCCACCCTCCCGAGCGCTGCTCTCCTCTCTCCCTCGGCAAGCGGAAGGCAGGGCAACTGCTGGGCTGCTGCAGCACGTGGCTGTGCTCCCTCTGAGTCCTCTCCCCATTTGCCTTCCAGCTACATCACCATGTGGCGCGTGGTGATCGGTGCCACCCGGCTGACTCAGCTGGGCCCTGAGGCCCAGGTGCGCAACATCAAGCGGCTGCTCCTTCACCAAGGCTACAGTAACATCACGCAGAGGAACGACATTGCCTTGCTGGAGCTGGACCAGCCTGTGCAGTGCAACGCCTACGTTCAGCTTGCCTGCGTGCCCGATGCCTCGCTGAGAGTCTCGCAGCTGAAAAACTGCTACATCAGCGGCTGGGGTGCCACGACTGAAAGATGTGAGTACCGCGGAAGTACTCGTGTGCCGAGCGCAAGCTTGGCACGCTCGGGGCCATTGCTTGGGCTTCCTGACAGCAGAGGCCAGAGCCCCAGTCAGGCTGCGGGGACGTATGCCTCTTGAGAGATGGGCCTGAGCCCTTTCCGCAGAGCAAGGCGGAAGGGAAATGCCGCTATAACGCCTCTCAGGATGCAAAGCCAAGCGCGGGCGAGGCAAGGGATTCCGCCAGGCAGGGGAGGAGAAGCGCCAGTGAGCTGCTGCTTGCTAATTCCTTCCTGTGCTCACAGCTGGACGATCAACGGATGTGCTGCAGGAGGCCCAGGTCCGCCTCATTGATGTCAACGTCTGTAACAGCAGCCGGTGGTACAGAGGGGCCATCCACACGCACAACGTCTGTGCTGGCTATCCGCAGGGCGGCATTGACACCTGCCAGGTAGGAGCGTGCTACGAGCCAAGCCCCGTAGCACAGGCAGCCCCGCCACACGCAACTACGCCAACATGGCCCGGCATGTGCTTGGCCTGGCCAGTGCCCCTCCCACTTCAGGTCCCCACCGCCGGGGGGGCTTATACCCCCTTCCCCATCGGCAGGCCCCTGCCCAGTGCCCCTCTTGTCCCAGAGGCATGGCGCTCTGCCCAGAAAGCCCTCCTAGTGTTCTTGGCAGACCATGGCTCCCCATCCCAAGCCTGCCACAGCTCTCTCCCACACACCCACCATCCCCGTGCAGTGAGGAGAGCCAGCCCCACCTTACAAGCCCACCACCCCTTCCCAGGCAAGGCTCGCTCGACACAGCCTCGCTCTGCAGGGAACACAGCTCCGGCAGGTGCCGTCAGAGAGAAGGAGCCAACCCCCGTGCTGACGGTGGCCACCCAACAACCCCTTTGTCCTCTCTCCTCCTCTGCAGGGGGACAGCGGTGGGCCTCTCGTCTGCCAAGACAGCAGTGCAGACTACTTCTGGCTTGTTGGTGTCACCAGCTGGGGGAGAGGCTGTGCCAGAGCCAGGCAGCCCGGAGTCTACACCTCCACTCAGCACTTCTACGACTGGATCCTGCTACAGATGGGCCTGCGCCCAGCAGTGAGGGCTACTCCAACAGCACGCGCTTGGAGTCATTTTGTCACCACCTCAAGCCCCGTTGCGAGGCCAAGGCCCACAGCAGCACAGTGGGGCGGCTCCTGCCCATTTCCAGTCCAGAAGCTGCTGGACTTCTTTAGCCGGCTGCAGGAGCTCCTGCAGTACCTAAGGGGAAAAACGGTGTGAGCAGCAGGACAAACGGCACGCAGGGCAGGCTGCAGTGTGCCACCACCGTTTCCTTTGGGGCAATGCCTGCCGATGCAAAGGCCACCTCAGCGTCAAAGGGCTGCTCTGCCCTGCGCCCGTGCCTCGGGAGGCACACACCTGATGAGGCTGACCACATGCTTGAAATAAAATGTTTCGGTGCTCACAGCAAACCAGGCTTCAGCTCAAGTCAGTCTCCTGTGCGAGGCAAGGACTTCCACGCCCGGCACCTGCCAAGCGAGGCAGGCTGCAGGCAGACAAGGCGGGCACAAAGGGAAAGAGTCCCTGCAAAGGGCTGAAAGTGGGCCTGCTCAGGGAGGAGGGGGAGGCTGCACTGGAGGAAGGGAACACAGGTCACCACGGGCTGGAGGGCTTGGGGAAAGGAGCTGGAAACACAGAACGTCTTTGGCCAGCTCCTGGTGGGATCCCGCTGCGCTTGTGGATGAGCCACAAGTGACCCTGAAACTGGACTCTCATGACCCAGGACAGACGCATCTAGAAAGACCCAAGGGTTGCGCTGAGGATTTGGGGAAGGAGCTTGCCTTCGAGCCCCACATATGCCACAGACTTCATTTCCATCCTGTGTCGCGGTTTAACCCCGGCCGGCAACCAAACGCTACCGGCAACCAAACGCCACGCAGCCACTTGCGCACTCCCCCCCACCCGGAGGGGTGGGGAGGAGAACCAGAAAGCAATGTAAAGCTGGAGGGTTGAGATAAGAACAATGTAATAATTTAGACAGAAGAAAGAGTGAAGAACAACAGTAACAATACCAAGAAGAAGAATAACAACAACAACAACAACAACAATAACGATTAGGATGGAAAGGTGGGGGAAAAGGGTAAAATCAAAAGGAAGGGAGAAGGAAAAAAAGGAAATGATGCACAGTACAACTGCTCACCACCCGCTGACCGATGCCCAGCCAGTCCCTGAGCAAGATTCCCCCCGCCAGCTAACCCTCCAAGTTTCTATACCAAGCATGACGTCCCACGGGACGGAATACCTCTGTGGCTGCTTCACGTCAGCTGACCTGGCTGTGTCCCTTCCCAGTCTCTTGTGCCCCTCCAGCACTCTGGCTGGCAAGGCCCAAGAAACCAAAAAGGCCTTGACTTAGCAGAAACGCCAGGCAGCAACAACCGAAAACATCAGTGCAGCTACCAACATTGTTCTCACATCATAGCCAAAACACAGCACTTCACTAGCTACGAAGAAGAAAGTTAACTCCATCCCAGCTGAAACCAGGACACGGGGCCATCTCCTACTCAGCATGTGCTGCACAGGTCTTTGTAGCCTTCTTGATCGGTGCTGACGTGCGGAATCAAACTCTACAACTCAAGGAGGGTTATCAAGCAGGCATGTTTATCGGGGCTCCGGCTGCAAGGGGGATCGCTCCTCCTCACTTGCACACCCAGGGCTTAAGTAAGCAGATCCATATTACACAGAAGCGTACGTATTCATTAGATTCCCGAGAAAAGGCGGGGTTATTACCATTCGGTCCAGGAACTCAGTATCATAAGCCTTCTCACTCTGGCGCGGGTGCGTTGACACCTGCTGGTCCTGGGCTGGGCTCTCTGGGAGGAAGGCTTGCACCCTTCCTCAGGATGTACTTTTCCCTTTGGCGCGCAGTGCTGAGGAGTCCACGCCAGCAAGCGCAGAGCCAGGTTGTACTGGTTCTCTTCCCGGCTCGTACATCTTGCAGACAACATAGTTCTTGCTTACAACGTAGCTAGTCGATCGGTATCGACACGTGCAGACCGTAGTGTCCTTGTTAGTCAGTCCGTTAAACACAAGTGCCGAAGCACCAGTTGCAAGGTCTGCATATTTACCGAATGATTTTCAGCTTGAACTCTCTCCGTGCAGAGTCTTTACTTCTGAGCGTCATGGCCTGTGACCGCCTTGCTGCCATCCGAAAAGCCCTGCACACTGGGACCCTCCTAGGTGGCAGAGCTTGTGTCCACACGGCAGCAGCTGCCTTGGGCCAGGGGGTTGCTCAGCCCAGCAGCACCAGGAAGTGTGGAATTGAAACCGGGAGCGAAGCCGCTAAGACAAAACCAGTACCCTATGAAGTTGGAATCCTGGCTCGGACTGGAGCCTAGAAGTCATAATTGCCTAAAACAGGGGTTGTTGCAAAGCCACATGCCCAGGAGCAGCATGTAGTACAACATCTAAGGGCTGTGAATCAAATAGCGATTGACCAACACCCGGTGCGGCCTAATCCTCCCGCTTTGTTAACAGCGACAGGTGATTCTAATGTCTGTTTTACAGCATTGGACTTGGAAGGCGCCTTCTTTGGCGTTCTGATTGTATGTCCTCGGCCGTGCGTAGCAGGTGCCACAACTGCCCTCTTCAGTGTTGGTCCAGAACCGCAATCCAACCCAGAGAGAGCAGGGACACGAAGCCTGCCAGAGGGCGTTGCTGTGGCTGACATAGCCAGCGAGGACTGTGCTGCGTGTGCCTTTCCCTGTGCTGCGTGCAGGAAGGTTGGCACTGCTGGGCTAGGCTTGGCTTCTTTGGCTTGCCCGTCACTGCTTGCCTGCCACGACCATCAAAAGAGTGTCTCTTCAAGAGCCAAGCACGCGCGTGCTGCCTCTAGTGGTTGCGTTCTCTGTTGTGTGTCTCTTTATTGGGAAGGAGCAGGTGGCAAAGGGCTGCCGAGAGCAGGGCGGCAGTGACCTTCGCAAAGAGGTAGCGACGCCACGCTTGGTTTTTCCTGTGAGCTGTTAGCAGGCAGAGCCGGGAGCCAGGCGCTGCTGCCTGCCACGGGGCCTGCCCACCCTCATCGCGCAAAGGGAGCATTCCGCGGGGCTCTGTGGGGGCTGTGCGATCCCAGCTCCTGCCTCCCGTCCTGCTTGGAACCCCTCCTGTTGCCCCCCCTCCCCGCAGAGGCCACCACGCCCAGCCCCGTGGCAACCAGCCACTCTGTGACATCACCCCCGGGGCCAAGGGCATCCTGGGCAACGCGAGTTCAGGGGGCAGTATGTTGGCGGCTGCACTGGCGGTGACAAGCCCTCCTCCTTGCAGCTGCCACGTGTCACTGGCAGGGATGGATTTGCTGCTCCTCCTCCTCGTCCTGCTGGCCATGTGCTGTCCTGCGTCCGGCACATGGGACAGCTGTGGGTAAGTGGCCCGAGGCTCTGGGAGGGAGCTTGGGCAAGCCCTTGTGGGCTTGGCTGGAGGGCAGCCAGTGTGGGAGGCTCATTTCCTTGCCAGCACGCAGGCTGTTGGCAGTACTCACCTACGGGGCTAAAGCAGAAAGAGGCAGGGTGTGGACACACGCGTGCCCCACAGGCTTCCCCAGCCCTGCTGGCCAGGCAGCGCCTTGTGGGGAGGGAAGACGGCTGACCGTGAGCCGTAGGGGCGCCAGCCATCCAGCAGGACACTAAGGAGTTTCTCTTTACAGAGGGACCTGCGGGCTCCGGCCCACGGCTTTTCCGTATGGCATGTCGCGCGTTGTGGGTGGCACAGATGCCCAGGCAGGGGCCTGGCCCTGGATCGTCAGCATCCAGAACCCCTGGCAAGCGGGCACGGGTCATACCTGCGGAGGCTCCCTCATCAGCGCACAGTGGGTCCTGACAGCAGCCCACTGCTTCATCGAGGCCAGGTAAGGCGTCGCCGGGAACGCACATAGCCCCACAACACTAGCGCTTGCCCCATGCGCAGCAGCACGGGCTACTCCCGCCCCATTTCCTCGCAGGACGCCCAGGGCCTGGGTGCTCCTTGAGCCTGAGGCACGCGAGGCCAGTCCCACCCTCCCGAGCGCTGCTCTCCTCTCTCCCTCGGCAAGCGGAAGGCAGGGCAACTGCTGGGCTGCTGCAGCACGTGGCTGTGCTCCCTCTGAGTCCTCTCCCCATTTGCCTTCCAGCTACATCACCATGTGGCGCGTGGTGATCGGTGCCACCCGGCTGACTCAGCTGGGCCCTGAGGCCCAGGTGCGCAACATCAAGCGGCTGCTCCTTCACCAAGGCTACAGTAACATCACGCAGAGGAACGACATTGCCTTGCTGGAGCTGGACCAGCCTGTGCAGTGCAACGCCTACGTTCAGCTTGCCTGCGTGCCCGATGCCTCGCTGAGAGTCTCGCAGCTGAAAAACTGCTACATCAGCGGCTGGGGTGCCACGACTGAAAGATGTGAGTACCGCGGAAGTACTCGTGTGCCGAGCGCAAGCTTGGCACGCTCGGGGCCATTGCTTGGGCTTCCTGACAGCAGAGGCCAGAGCCCCAGTCAGGCTGCGGGGACGTATGCCTCTTGAGAGATGGGCCTGAGCCCTTTCCGCAGAGCAAGGCGGAAGGGAAATGCCGCTATAACGCCTCTCAGGATGCAAAGCCAAGCGCGGGCGAGGCAAGGGATTCCGCCAGGCAGGGGAGGAGAAGCGCCAGTGAGCTGCTGCTTGCTAATTCCTTCCTGTGCTCACAGCTGGACGATCAACGGATGTGCTGCAGGAGGCCCAGGTCCGCCTCATTGATGTCAACGTCTGTAACAGCAGCCGGTGGTACAGAGGGGCCATCCACACGCACAACGTCTGTGCTGGCTATCCGCAGGGCGGCATTGACACCTGCCAGGTAGGAGCGTGCTACGAGCCAAGCCCCGTAGCACAGGCAGCCCCGCCACACGCAACTACGCCAACATGGCCCGGCATGTGCTTGGCCTGGCCAGTGCCCCTCCCACTTCAGGTCCCCACCGCCGGGGGGGCTTATACCCCCTTCCCCATCGGCAGGCCCCTGCCCAGTGCCCCTCTTGTCCCAGAGGCATGGCGCTCTGCCCAGAAAGCCCTCCTAGTGTTCTTGGCAGACCATGGCTCCCCATCCCAAGCCTGCCACAGCTCTCTCCCACACACCCACCATCCCCGTGCAGTGAGGAGAGCCAGCCCCACCTTACAAGCCCACCACCCCTTCCCAGGCAAGGCTCGCTCGACACAGCCTCGCTCTGCAGGGAACACAGCTCCGGCAGGTGCCGTCAGAGAGAAGGAGCCAACCCCCGTGCTGACGGTGGCCACCCAACAACCCCTTTGTCCTCTCTCCTCCTCTGCAGGGGGACAGCGGTGGGCCTCTCGTCTGCCAAGACAGCAGTGCAGACTACTTCTGGCTTGTTGGTGTCACCAGCTGGGGGAGAGGCTGTGCCAGAGCCAGGCAGCCCGGAGTCTACACCTCCACTCAGCACTTCTACGACTGGATCCTGCTACAGATGGGCCTGCGCCCAGCAGTGAGGGCTACTCCAACAGCACGCGCTTGGAGTCATTTTGTCACCACCTCAAGCCCCGTTGCGAGGCCAAGGCCCACAGCAGCACAGTGGGGCGGCTCCTGCCCATTTCCAGTCCAGAAGCTGCTGGACTTCTTTAGCCGGCTGCAGGAGCTCCTGCAGTACCTAAGGGGAAAAACGGTGTGAGCAGCAGGACAAACGGCACGCAGGGCAGGCTGCAGTGTGCCACCACCGTTTCCTTTGGGGCAATGCCTGCCGATGCAAAGGCCACCTCAGCGTCAAAGGGCTGCTCTGCCCTGCGCCCGTGCCTCGGGAGGCACACACCTGATGAGGCTGACCACATGCTTGAAATAAAATGTTTCGGTGCTCACAGCAAACCAGGCTTCAGCTCAAGTCAGTCTCCTGTGTGAGGCAAGGACTTCCACGCCCGGCACCTGCCAAGCGAGGCAGGCTGCAGGCAGACAAGGCGGGCACAAAGGGAAAGAGTCCCTGCAAAGGGCTGAAAGTGGGCCTGCTCAGGGAGGAGGGGGAGGCTGCACTGGAGGAAGGGAACACAGGTCACCACGGGCTGGAGGGCTTGGGGAAAGGAGCTGGAAACACAGAACGTCTTTGGCCAGCTCCTGGTGGGATCCCGCTGCGCTTGTGGATGAGCCACAAGTGACCCTGAAAATGGACTCTCATGACCCAGGACAGACGCGTCTAGAAAGACCCAAGGGTTGCGCTGAGGATTTGGGGAAGGAGCTTGCCTTCGAGCCCCACATATGCCACAGACTTCATTTCCATCCTGTGTCGCGGTTTAACCCCGGCCGGCAACCAAACGCTACCGGCAACCAAACGCCACGCAGCCACTTGCGCACTCCCCCCCACCCGGAGGGGTGGGGAGGAGAACCAGAAAGCAATGTAAAGCTGGAGGGTTGAGATAAGAACAATGTAATAATTTAGACAGAAGAAAGAGTGAAGAACAACAGTAACAATACCAAGAAGAAGAATAACAACAACAACAACAACAACAATAACGATTAGGATGGAAAGGTGGGGGAAAAGGGTAAAATCAAAAGGAAGGGAGAAGGAAAAAAAGGAAATGATGCACAGTACAACTGCTCACCACCCGCTGACCGATGCCCAGCCAGTCCCTGAGCAAGATTCCCCCCGCCAGCTAACCCTCCAAGTTTCTATACCAAGCATGACGTCCCACGGGACGGAATACCTCTGTGGCTGCTTCATGTCAGCTGACCTGGCTGTGTCCCTTCCCAGTCTCTTGTGCCCCTCCAGCACTCTGGCTGGCAAGGCCCAAGAAACCAAAAAGGCCTTGACTTAGCAGAAACGCCAGGCAGCAACAACCGAAAACATCAGTGCAGCTACCAACATTGTTCTCACATCATAGCCAAAACACAGCACTTCACTAGCTACAAAGAAGAACGTTAACTCCATCCCAGCTGAAACCAGGACACGGGGCCATCTCCTACTCGGCATGTGCTGCACAGGTCTTTGTAGCCTTCTTGATCGGTGCTGACGTGCGGAATCAAACTCTACAACTCAAGGAGGGTTATCAAGCAGGCATGTTTATCGGGGCTCCGGCTGCAAGGGGGATCGCTCCTCCTCACTTGCACACCCAGGGCTTAAGTAAGCAGATCCCTATTACACAGAAGCATACGTATTCATTAGATTCCCGAGAAAAGGCGGGGTTATTACCATTCGGTCCAGGAACTCAGTATCATAAGCCTCCTCACTCTGGCGCGGGTGCGTTGACACCTGCTGGTCCTGGGCTGGGCTCTCTGGGAGGAAGGCTTGCACCCTTCCTCAGGATGTACTTTTCCCTTTGGCGCGCAGTGCTGAGGAGTCCACGCCAGCAAGCGCAGAGCCAGGTTGTACTGGTTCTCTTCCCGGCTCGTACATCTTGCAGACAACATAGTTCTTGCTTACAACGTAGCTAGTCGATCGGTATCGACACGTGCAGACCGTAGTGTCCTTGTTAGTCAGTCCGTTAAACACAAGTGCCGAAGCACCAGTTGCAAGGTCTGCATATTTACCGAATGATTTTCAGCTTGAACTCTCTCCGTGCAGAGTCTTTACTTCTGAGCGTCATGGCCTGTGACCGCCTTGCTGCCATCCGAAAAGCCCTGCACACTGGGACCCTCCTAGGTGGCAGAGCTTGTGTCCACACGGCAGCAGCTGCCTTAGGCAAGGGGGTTGCTCAGCCCAGCAGCACCAGGAAGTGTGGAATTGAAACCGGGAGCGAAGCCGCTAAGACAAAACCAGTACCCTATGAAGTTGGAATCCTGGCTCGGACTGGAGCCTAGAAGTCATAATTGCCTAAAACAGGGGTTGTTGCAAAGCCACATGCCCAGGAGCAGCATGTAGTACAACATCTAAGGGCTGTGAATCAAATAGCGATTGACCAACACCCGGTGCGGCCTAATCCTCCCGCTTTGTTAACAGCGACAGGTGATTCTAATGTCTGTTTTACAGCATTGGACTTGGAAGGCGCCTTCTTTGGCGTTCTGATTGTATGTCCTCGGCCGTGCGTAGCAGGTGCCACAACTGCCCTCTTCAGTGTTGGTCCAGAACCGCAATCCAACCCAGAGAGAGCAGGGACACGAAGCCTGCCAGAGGGCGTTGCTGTGGCTGACATAGCCAGCGAGGACTGTGCTGCGTGTGCCTTTCCCTGTGCTGCGTGCAGGAAGGTTGGCACTGCTGGGCTAGGCTTGGCTTCTTTGGCTTGCCCGTCACTGCTTGCCTGCCACGACCATCAAAAGAGTGTCTCTTCAAGAGCCAAGCACGCGCGTGCTGCCTCTAGTGGTTGCGTTCTCTGTTGTGTGTCTCTTTATTGGGAAGGAGCAGGTGGCAAAGGGCTGCCGAGAGCAGGGCGGCAGTGACCTTCGCAAAGAGGTAGCGACGCCACGCTTGGTTTTTCCTGTGAGCTGTTAGCAGGCAGAGCCGGGAGCCAGGCGCTGCTGCCTGCCACGGGGCCTGCCCACCCTCATCGCGCAAAGGGAGCATTCCGCGGGGCTCTGTGGGGGCTGTGCGATCCCAGCTCCTGCCTCCCGTCCTGCTTGGAACCCCTCCTGTTGCCCCCCCTCCCCGCAGAGGCCACCACGCCCAGCCCCGTGGCAACCAGCCACTCTGTGACATCACCCCCGGGGCCAAGGGCATCCTGGGCAACGCGAGTTCAGGGGGCAGTATGTTGGCGGCTGCACTGGCGGTGACAAGCCCTCCTCCTTGCAGCTGCCACGTGTCACTGGCAGGGATGGATTTGCTGCTCCTCCTCCTCGTCCTGCTGGCCATGTGCTGTCCTGCGTCCGGCACATGGGACAGCTGTGGGTAAGTGGCCCGAGGCTCTGGGAGGGAGCTTGGGCAAGCCCTTGTGGGCTTGGCTGGAGGGCAGCCAGTGTGGGAGGCTCATTTCCTTGCCAGCACGCAGGCTGTTGGCAGTACTCACCTACGGGGCTAAAGCAGAAAGAGGCAGGGTGTGGACACACGCGTGCCCCACAGGCTTCCCCAGCCCTGCTGGCCAGGCAGCGCCTTGTGGGGAGGGAAGACGGCTGACCGTGAGCCGTAGGGGCGCCAGCCATCCAGCAGGACACTAAGGAGTTTCTCTTTACAGAGGGACCTGCGGGCTCCGGCCCACGGCTTTTCCGTATGGCATGTCGCGCGTTGTGGGTGGCACAGATGCCCAGGCAGGGGCCTGGCCCTGGATCGTCAGCATCCAGAACCCCTGGCAAGCGGGCACGGGTCATACCTGCGGAGGCTCCCTCATCAGCGCACAGTGGGTCCTGACAGCAGCCCACTGCTTCATCGAGGCCAGGTAAGGCGTCGCCGGGAACGCACATAGCCCCACAACACTAGCGCTTGCCCCGTGCGCAGCAGCACGGGCTACTCCCGCCCCGTTTCCTCGCAGGACGCCCAGGGCCTGGGTGCTCCTTGAGCCTGAGGCACGCGAGGCCAGTCCCACCCTCCCGAGCGCTGCTCTCCTCTCTCCCTCGGCAAGCGGAAGGCAGGGCAACTGCTGGGCTGCTGCAGCACGTGGCTGTGCTCCCTCTGAGTCCTCTCCCCATTTGCCTTCCAGCTACATCACCATGTGGCGCGTGGTGATCGGTGCCACCCGGCTGACTCAGCTGGGCCCTGAGGCCCAGGTGCGCAACATCAAGCGGCTGCTCCTTCACCAAGGCTACAGTAACATCACGCAGAGGAACGACATTGCCTTGCTGGAGCTGGACCAGCCTGTGCAGTGCAACGCCTACGTTCAGCTTGCCTGCGTGCCCGATGCCTCGCTGAGAGTCTCGCAGCTGAAAAACTGCTACATCAGCGGCTGGGGTGCCACGACTGAAAGATGTGAGTACAGCGGAAGTACTCGTGTGCCGAGCGCAAGCTTGGCACGCTCGGGGCCATTGCTTGGGCTTCCTGACAGCAGAGGCCAGAGCCCCAGTCAGGCTGCGGGGACGTATGCCTCTTGAGAGATGGGCCTGAGCCCTTTCCGCAGAGCAAGGCGGAAGGGAAATGCCGCTATAACGCCTCTCAGGATGCAAAGCCAAGCGCGGGCGAGGCAAGGGATTCCGCCAGGCAGGGGAGGAGAAGCGCCAGTGAGCTGCTGCTTGCTAATTCCTTCCTGTGCTCACAGCTGGACGATCAACGGATGTGCTGCAGGAGGCCCAGGTCCGCCTCATTGATGTCAACGTCTGTAACAGCAGCCGGTGGTACAGAGGGGCCATCCACACGCACAACGTCTGTGCTGGCTATCCGCAGGGCGGCATTGACACCTGCCAGGTAGGAGCGTGCTACGAGCCAAGCCCCGTAGCACAGGCAGCCCCGCCACACGCAACTACGCCAACATGGCCCGGCATGTGCTTGGCCTGGCCAGTGCCCCTCCCACTTCAGGTCCCCACCGCCGGGGGGGCTTATACCCCCTTCCCCATCGGCAGGCCCCTGCCCAGTGCCCCTCTTGTCCCAGAGGCATGGCGCTCTGCCCAGAAAGCCCTCCTAGTGTTCTTGGCAGACCATGGCTCCCCATCCCAAGCCTGCCACAGCTCTCTCCCACACACCCACCATCCCCGTGCAGTGAGGAGAGCCAGCCCCACCTTACAAGCCCACCACCCCTTCCCAGGCAAGGCTCGCTCGACACAGCCTCGCTCTGCAGGGAACACAGCTCCGGCAGGTGCCATCAGAGAGAAGGAGCCAACCCCCGTGCTGACGGTGGCCACCCAACAACCCCTTTGTCCTCTCTCCTCCTCTGCAGGGGGACAGCGGTGGGCCTCTCGTCTGCCAAGACAGCAGTGCAGACTACTTCTGGCTTGTTGGTGTCACCAGCTGGGGGAGAGGCTGTGCCAGAGCCAGGCAGCCCGGAGTCTACACCTCCACTCAGCACTTCTACGACTGGATCCTGCTACAGATGGGCCTGCGCCCAGCAGTGAGGGCTACTCCAACAGCACGCGCTTGGAGTCATTTTGTCACCACCTCAAGCCCCGTTGCGAGGCCAAGGCCCACAGCAGCACAGTGGGGCGGCTCCTGCCCATTTCCAGTCCAGAAGCTGCTGGACTTCTTTAGCCGGCTGCAGGAGCTCCTGCAGTACCTAAGGGGAAAAACGGTGTGAGCAGCAGGACAAACGGCACGCAGGGCAGGCTGCAGTGTGCCACCACCGTTTCCTTTGGGGCAATGCCTGCCGATGCAAAGGCCACCTCAGCGTCAAAGGGCTGCTCTGCCCTGCGCCCGTGCCTCGGGAGGCACACACCTGATGAGGCTGACCACATGCTTGAAATAAAATGTTTCGGTGCTCACAGCAAACCAGGCTTCAGCTCAAGTCAGTCTCCTGTGTGAGGCAAGGACTTCCACGCCCGGCACCTGCCAAGCGAGGCAGGCTGCAGGCAGACAAGGCGGGCACAAAGGGAAAGAGTCCCTGCAAAGGGCTGCAAGTGGGCCTGCTCAGGGAGGAGGGGGAGGCTGCACTGGAGGAAGGGAACACAGGTCACCACGGGCTGGAGGGCTTGGGGAAAGGAGCTGGAAACACAGAACGTCTTTGGCCAGCTCCTGGTGGGATCCCGCTGCGCTTGTGGATGAGCCACAAGTGACCCTGAAACTGGACTCTCATGACCCAGGACAGACGCGTCTAGAAAGACCCAAGGGTTGCGCTGAGGATTTGGGGAAGGAGCTTGCCTTCGAGCCCCACATATGCCACAGACTTCATTTCCATCCTGTGTCGCGGTTTAACCCCGGCCGGCAACCAAACGCTACCGGCAACCAAACGCCACGCAGCCACTTGCGCACTCCCCCCCACCCGGAGGGGTGGGGAGGAGAACCAGAAAGCAATGTAAAGCTGGAGGGTTGAGATAAGAACAATGTAATAATTTAGACAGAAGAAAGAGTGAAGAACAACAGTAACAATACCAAGAAGAAGAATAACAACAACAACAACAACAACAATAACGATTAGGATGGAAAGGTGGGGGAAAAGGGTAAAATCAAAAGGAAGGGAGAAGGAAAAAAAGGAAATGATGCACAGTACAACTGCTCACCACCCGCTGACCGATGCCCAGCCAGTCCCTGAGCAAGATTCCCCCCGCCAGCTAACCCTCCAAGTTTCTATACCAAGCATGACGTCCCACGGGACGGAATACCTCTGTGGCTGCTTCACGTCAGCTGACCTGGCTGTGTCCCTTCCCAGTCTCTTGTGCCCCTCCAGCACTCTGGCTGGCAAGGCCCAAGAAACCAAAAAGGCCTTGACTTAGCAGAAACGCCAGGCAGCAACAACCGAAAACATCAGTGCAGCTACCAACATTGTTCTCACATCATAGCCAAAACACAGCACTTCACTAGCTACGAAGAAGAACGTTAACTCCATCCCAGCTGAAACCAGGACACGGGGCCATCTCCTACTCGGCATGTGCTGCACAGGTCTTTGTAGCCTTCTTGATCGGTGCTGACGTGCGGAATCAAACTCTACAACTCAAGGAGGGTTATCAAGCAGGCATGTTTATCGGGGCTCCAGCTGCAAGGGGGATCGCTCCTCCTCACTTGCACACCCAGGGCTTAAGTAAGCAGATCCCTATTACACAGAAGCATACGTATTCATTAGATTCCCGAGAAAAGGCGGGGTTATTACCATTCGGTCCAGGAACTCAGTATCATAAGCCTCCTCACTCTGGCGCGGGTGCGTTGACACCTGCTGGTCCTGGGCTGGGCTCTCTGGGAGGAAGGCTTGCACCCTTCCTCAGGATGTACTTTTCCCTTTGGCGCGCAGTGCTGAGGAGTCCACGCCAGCAAGCGCAGAGCCAGGTTGTACTGGTTCTCTTCCCGGCTCGTACATCTTGCAGACAACATAGTTCTTGCTTACAACGTAGCTAGTCGATCGGTATCGACACGTGCAGACCGTAGTGTCCTTGTTAGTCAGTCCGTTAAACACAAGTGCCGAAGCACCAGTTGCAAGGTCTGCATATTTACCGAATGATTTTCAGCTTGAACTCTCTCCGTGCAGAGTCTTTACTTCTGAGCGTCATGGCCTGTGACCGCCTTGCTGCCATCCGAAAAGCCCTGCACACTGGGACCCTCCTAGGTGGCAGAGCTTGTGTCCACACGGCAGCAGCTGCCTTAGGCAAGGGGGTTGCTCAGCCCAGCAGCACCAGGAAGTGTGGAATTGAAACCGGGAGCGAAGCCGCTAAGACAAAACCAGTACCCTATGAAGTTGGAATCCTGGCTCGGACTGGAGCCTAGAAGTCATAATTGCCTAAAACAGGGGTTGTTGCAAAGCCACATGCCCAGGAGCAGCATGTAGTACAACATCTAAGGGCTGTGAATCAAATAGCGATTGACCAACACCCGGTGCGGCCTAATCCTCCCGCTTTGTTAACAGCGACAGGTGATTCTAATGTCTGTTTTACAGCATTGGACTTGGAAGGCGCCTTCTTTGGCGTTCTGATTGTATGTCCTCGGCCGTGCGTAGCAGGTGCCACAACTGCCCTCTTCAGTGTTGGTCCAGAACCGCAATCCAACCCAGAGAGAGCAGGGACACGAAGCCTGCCAGAGGGCGTTGCTGTGGCTGACATAGCCAGCGAGGACTGTGCTGCGTGTGCCTTTCCCTGTGCTGCGTGCAGGAAGGTTGGCACTGCTGGGCTAGGCTTGGCTTCTTTGGCTTGCCCGTCACTGCTTGCCTGCCACGACCATCAAAAGAGTGTCTCTTCAAGAGCCAAGCACGCGCGTGCTGCCTCTAGTGGTTGCGTTCTCTGTTGTGTGTCTCTTTATTGGGAAGGAGCAGGTGGCAAAGGGCTGCCGAGAGCAGGGCGGCAGTGACCTTCGCAAAGAGGTAGCGACGCCACGCTTGGTTTTTCCTGTGAGCTGTTAGCAGGCAGAGCCGGGAGCCAGGCGCTGCTGCCTGCCACGGGGCCTGCCCACCCTCATCGCGCAAAGGGAGCATTCCGCGGGGCTCTGTGGGGGCTGTGCGATCCCAGCTCCTGCCTCCCGTCCTGCTTGGAACCCCTCCTGTTGCCCCCCCTCCCCGCAGAGGCCACCACGCCCAGCCCCGTGGCAACCAGCCACTCTGTGACATCACCCCCGGGGCCAAGGTCATCCCGGGCAACGCAAGTTCAGGGGGCAGTATGTTGGCGGCTGCACTGGCGGTGACAAGCCCTCCTCCTTGCAGCTGCCACGTGTCACTGGCAGGGATGGATTTGCTGCTCCTCCTCCTCGTCCTGCTGGCCATGTGCTGTCCTGCGTCCGGCACATGGGACAGCTGTGGGTAAGTGGCCCGAGGCTCTGGGAGGGAGCTTGGGCAAGCCCTTGTGGGCTTGGCTGGAGGGCAGCCAGTGTGGGAGGCTCATTTCCTTGCCAGCACGCAGGCTGTTGGCAGTACTCACCTACGGGGCTAAAGCAGAAAGAGGCAGGGTGTGGACACACGCGTGCCCCACAGGCTTCCCCAGCCCTGCTGGCCAGGCAGCGCCTTGTGGGGAGGGAAGACGGCTGACCGTGAGCCGTAGGGGCGCCAGCCATCCAGCAGGACACTAAGGAGTTTCTCTTTACAGAGGGACCTGCGGGCTCCGGCCCACGGCTTTTCCGTATGGCATGTCACGCGTTGTGGGTGGCACAGATGCCCAGGCAGGGGCCTGGCCCTGGATCGTCAGCATCCAGAACCCCTGGCAAGCGGGCACGGGTCATACCTGCGGAGGCTCCCTCATCAGCGCACAGTGGGTCCTGACAGCAGCCCACTGCTTCATCGAGGCCAGGTAAGGCGTCGCCGGGAACGCGCATAGCCCCACAACACTAGCGCTTGCCCCGTGCGCAGCAGCACGGGCTACTCCCGCCCCGTTTCCTCGCAGGACGCCCAGGGCCTGGGTGCTCCTTGAGCCTGAGGCACGCGAGGCCAGTCCCACCCTCCCGAGCGCTGCTCTCCTCTCTCCCTCGGCAAGCGGAAGGCAGGGCAACTGCTGGGCTGCTGCAGCACGTGGCTGTGCTCCCTCTGAGTCCTCTCCCCATTTGCCTTCCAGCTACATCACCATGTGGCGCGTGGTGATCGGTGCCACCCGGCTGACTCAGCTGGGCCCTGAGGCCCAGGTGCGCAACATCAAGCGGCTGCTCCTTCACCAAGGCTACAGTAACATCACGCAGAGGAACGACATTGCCTTGCTGGAGCTGGACCAGCCTGTGCAGTGCAACGCCTACGTTCAGCTTGCCTGCGTGCCCGATGCCTCGCTGAGAGTCTCGCAGCTGAAAAACTGCTACATCAGCGGCTGGGGTGCCACGACTGAAAGATGTGAGTACCGCGGAAGTACTCGTGTGCCGAGCGCAAGCTTGGCACGCTCGGGGCCATTGCTTGGGCTTCCTGACAGCAGAGGCCAGAGCCCCAGTCAGGCTGCGGTGACGTATGCCTCTTGAGAGATGGGCCTGAGCCCTTTCCGCAGAGCAAGGCGGAAGGGAAATGCCGCTATAACGCCTCTCAGGATGCAAAGCCAAGCGCGGGCGAGGCAAGGGATTCCGCCAGGCAGGGGAGGAGAAGCGCCAGTGAGCTGCTGCTTGCTAATTCCTTCCTGTGCTCACAGCTGGACGATCAACGGATGTGCTGCAGGAGGCCCAGGTCCGCCTCATTGATGTCAACGTCTGTAACAGCAGCCGGTGGTACAGAGGGGCCATCCACACGCACAACGTCTGTGCTGGCTATCCGCAGGGCGGCATTGACACCTGCCAGGTAGGAGCGTGCTACGAGCCAAGCCCCGTAGCACAGGCAGCCCCGCCACACGCAACTACGCCAACATGGCCCGGCATGTGCTTGGCCTGGCCAGTGCCCCTCCCACTTCAGGTCCCCACCGCCGGGGGGGCTTATACCCCCTTCCCCATCGGCAGGCCCCTGCCCAGTGCCCCTCTTGTCCCAGAGGCATGGCGCTCTGCCCAGAAAGCCCTCCTAGTGTTCTTGGCAGACCATGGCTCCCCATCCCAAGCCTGCCACAGCTCTCTCCCACACACCCACCATCCCCGTGCAGTGAGGAGAGCCAGCCCCACCTTACAAGCCCACCACCCCTTCCCAGGCAAGGCTCGCTCGACACAGCCTCGCTCTGCAGGGAACACAGCTCCGGCAGGTGCCGTCAGAGAGAAGGAGCCAACCCCCGTGCTGACGGTGGCCACCCAACAACCCCTTTGTCCTCTCTCCTCCTCTGCAGGGGGACAGCGGTGGGCCTCTCGTCTGCCAAGACAGCAGTGCAGACTACTTCTGGCTTGTTGGTGTCACCAGCTGGGGGAGAGGCTGTGCCAGAGCCAGGCAGCCCGGAGTCTACACCTCCACTCAGCACTTCTACGACTGGATCCTGCTACAGATGGGCCTGCGCCCAGCAGTGAGGGCTACTCCAACAGCACGCGCTTGGAGTCATTTTGTCACCACCTCAAGCCCCGTTGCGAGGCCAAGGCCCACAGCAGCACAGTGGGGCGGCTCCTGCCCATTTCCAGTCCAGAAGCTGCTGGACTTCTTTAGCCGGCTGCAGGAGCTCCTGCAGTACCTAAGGGGAAAAACGGTGTGAGCAGCAGGACAAACGGCACGCAGGGCAGGCTGCAGTGTGCCACCACCGTTTCCTTTGGGGCAATGCCTGCCGATGCAAAGGCCACCTCAGCGTCAAAGGGCTGCTCTGCCCTGCGCCCGTGCCTCGGGAGGCACACACCTGATGAGGCTGACCACATGCTTGAAATAAAATGTTTCGGTGCTCACAGCAAACCAGGCTTCAGCTCAAGTCAGTCTCCTGTGCGAGGCAAGGACTTCCACGCCCGGCACCTGCCAAGCGAGGCAGGCTGCAGGCAGACAAGGCGGGCACAAAGGGAAAGAGTCCCTGCAAAGGGCTGAAAGTGGGCCTGCTCAGGGAGGAGGGGGAGGCTGCACTGGAGGAAGGGAACACAGGTCACCACGGGCTGGAGGGCTTGGGGAAAGGAGCTGGAAACACAGAACGTCTTTGGCCAGCTCCTGGTGGGATCCCGCTGCGCTTGTGGATGAGCCACAAGTGACCCTGAAACTGGACTCTCATGACCCAGGACAGACGCGTCTAGAAAGACCCAAGGGTTGCGCTGAGGATTTGGGGAAGGAGCTTGCCTTCGAGCCCCACATATGCCACAGACTTCATTTCCATCCTGTGTCGCGGTTTAACCCCGGCCGGCAACCAAACGCTACCGGCAACCAAACGCCACGCAGCCACTTGCGCACTCCCCCCCACCCGGAGGGGTGGGGAGGAGAACCAGAAAGCAATGTAAAGCTGGAGGGTTGAGATAAGAACAATGTAATAATTTAGACAGAAGAAAGAGTGAAGAACAACAGTAACAATACCAAGAAGAAGAATAACAACAACAACAACAACAACAATAACGATTAGGATGGAAAGGTGGGGGAAAAGGGTAAAATCAAAAGGAAGGGAGAAGGAAAAAAAGGAAATGATGCACAGTACAACTGCTCACCACCCGCTGACCGATGCCCAGCCAGTCCCTGAGCAAGATTCCCCCCGCCAGCTAACCCTCCAAGTTTCTATACCTAGCATGACGTCCCACGGGACGGAATACCTCTGTGGCTGCTTCACGTCAGCTGACCTGGCTGTGTCCCTTCCCAGTCTCTTGTGCCCCTCCAGCACTCTGGCTGGCAAGGCCCAAGAAACCAAAAAGGCCTTGACTTAGCAGAAACGCCAGGCAGCAACAACCGAAAACATCAGTGCAGCTACCAACATTGTTCTCACATCATAGCCAAAACACAGCACTTCACTAGCTACGAAGAAGAAAGTTAACTCCATCCCAGCTGAAACCAGGACACGGGGCCATCTCCTACTCGGCATGTGCTGCACAGGTCTTTGTAGCCTTCTTGATCGGTGCTGACGTGCGGAATCAAACTCTACAACTCAAGGAGGGTTATCAAGCAGGCATGTTTATCGGGGCTCCGGCTGCAAGGGGGATCGCTCCTCCTCACTTGCACACCCAGGGCTTAAGTAAGCAGATCCATATTACACAGAAGCATACGTATTCATTAGATTCCCGAGAAAAGGCGGGGTTATTACCATTCGGTCCAGGAACTCAGTATCATAAGCCTCCTCACTCTGGCGCGGGTGCGTTGACACCTGCTGGTCCTGGGCTGGGCTCTCTGGGAGGAAGGCTTGCACCCTTCCTCAGGATGTACTTTTCCCTTTGGCGCGCAGTGCTGAGGAGTCCACGCCAGCAAGCGCAGAGCCAGGTTGTACTGGTTCTCTTCCCAGCTCGTACATCTTGCAGACAACATAGTTCTTGCTTACAACGTAGCTAGTCGATCGGTATCGACACGTGCAGACCGTAGTGTCCTTGTTAGTCAGTCCGTTAAACACAAGTGCCGAAGCACCAGTTGCAAGGTCTGCATATTTACCGAATGATTTTCAGCTTGAACTCTCTCCGTGCAGAGTCTTTACTTCTGAGCGTCATGGCCTGTGACCGCCTTGCTGCCATCCGAAAAGCCCTGCACACTGGGACCCTCCTAGGTGGCAGAGCTTGTGTCCACACGGCAGCAGCTGCCTTGGGCCAGGGGGTTGCTCAGCCCAGCAGCACCAGGAAGTGTGGAATTGAAACCGGGAGCGAAGCCGCTAAGACAAAACCAGTACCCTATGAAGTTGGAATCCTGGCTCGGACTGGAGCCTAGAAGTCATAATTGCCTAAAACAGGGGTTGTTGCAAAGCCACATGCCCAGGAGCAGCATGTAGTACAACATCTAAGGGCTGTGAATCAAATAGCGATTGACCAACACCCGGTGCGGCCTAATCCTCCCGCTTTGTTAACAGCGACAGGTGATTCTAATGTCTGTTTTACAGCATTGGACTTGGAAGGCGCCTTCTTTGGCGTTCCGATTGTATGTCCTCGGCCGTGCGTAGCAGGTGCCACAACTGCCCTCTTCAGTGTTGGTCCAGAACCGCAATCCAACCCAGAGAGAGCAGGGACACGAAGCCTGCCAGAGGGCGTTGCTGTGGCTGACATAGCCAGCGAGGACTGTGCTGCGTGTGCCTTTCCCTGTGCTGCGTGCAGGAAGGTTGGCACTGCTGGGCTAGGCTTGGCTTCTTTGGCTTGCCCGTCACGGCTTGCCTGCCACGACCATCAAAAGAGTGTCTCTTCAAGAGCCAAGCACGCGCGTGCTGCCTCTAGTGGTTGCGTTCTCTGTTGTGTGTCTCTTTATTGGGAAGGAGCAGGTGGCAAAGGGCTGCCGAGAGCAGGGCGGCAGTGACCTTCGCAAAGAGGTAGCGACGCCACGCTTGGTTTTTCCTGTGAGCTGTTAGCAGGCAGAGCCGGGAGCCAGGCGCTGCTGCCTGCCACGGGGCCTGCCCACCCTCATCGCGCAAAGGGAGCATTCCGCGGGGCTCTGTGGGGGCTGTGCGATCCCAGCTCCTGCCTCCCGTCCTGCTTGGAACCCCTCCTGTTGCCCCCCCTCCCCGCAGAGGCCACCACGCCCAGCCCCGTGGCAACCAGCCACTCTGTGACATCACCCCCGGGGCCAAGGGCATCCTGGGCAACGCGAGCTCAGGGGGCAGTATGTTGGCGGCTGCACTGGCGGTGACAAGCCCTCCTCCTTGCAGCTGCCACGTGTCACTGGCAGGGATGGATTTGCTGCTCCTCCTCCTCGTCCTGCTGGCCATGTGCTGTCCTGCGTCCGGCACATGGGACAGCTGTGGGTAAGTGGCCCGAGGCTCTGGGAGGGAGCTTGGGCAAGCCCTTGTGGGCTTGGCTGGAGGGCAGCCAGTGTGGGAGGCTCATTTCCTTGCCAGCACGCAGGCTGTTGGCAGTACTCACCTACGGGGCTAAAGCAGAAAGAGGCAGGGTGTGGACACACGCGTGCCCCACAGGCTTCCCCAGCCCTGCTGGCCAGGCAGCGCCTTGTGGGGAGGGAAGACGGCTGACCGTGAGCCGTAGGGGCGCCAGCCATCCAGCAGGACACTAAGGAGTTTCTCTTTACAGAGGGACCTGCGGGCTCCGGCCCACGGCTTTTCCGTATGGCATGTCGCGCGTTGTGGGTGGCACAGATGCCCAGGCAGGGGCCTGGCCCTGGATCGTCAGCATCCAGGACCCCTGGCAAGCGGGCACGGGTCATACCTGCGGAGGCTCCCTCATCAGCGCACAGTGGGTCCTGACAGCAGCCCACTGCTTCATCGAGGCCAGGTAAGGCGTCGCCGGGAACGCGCATAGCCCCACAACACTAGCGCTTGCCCCGTGCGCAGCAGCACGGGCTACTCCCGCCCCGTTTCCTCGCAGGACGCCCAGGGCCTGGGTGCTCCTTGAGCCTGAGGCACGCGAGGCCAGTCCCACCCTCCCGAGCGCTGCTCTCTTCTCTCCCTCGGCAAGCGGAAGGCAGGGCAACTGCTGGGCTGCTGCAGCACGTGGCTGTGCTCCCTCTGAGTCCTCTCCCCATTTGCCTTCCAGCTACATCACCATGTGGCGCGTGGTGATCGGTGCCACCCGGCTGACTCAGCTGGGCCCTGAGGCCCAGGTGCGCAACATCAAGCGGCTGCTCCTTCACCAAGGCTACAGTAACATCACGCAGAGGAACGACATTGCCTTGCTGGAGCTGGACCAGCCTGTGCAGTGCAACGCCTACGTTCAGCTTGCCTGCGTGCCCGATGCCTCGCTGAGAGTCTCGCAGCTGAAAAACTGCTACATCAGCGGCTGGGGTGCCACGACTGAAAGATGTGAGTACCGCGGAAGTACTCGTGTGCCGAGCGCAAGCTTGGCACGCTCGGGGCCATTGCTTGGGCTTCCTGACAGCAGAGGCCAGAGCCCCAGTCAGGCTGCGGGGACGTATGCCTCTTGAGAGATGGGCCTGAGCCCTTTCCGCAGAGCAAGGCGGAAGGGAAATGCCGCTATAACGCCTCTCAGGATGCAAAGCCAAGCGCGGGCGAGGCAAGGGATTCCGCCAGGCAGGGGAGGAGAAGCGCCAGTGAGCTGCTGCTTGCTAATTCCTTCCTGTGCTCACAGCTGGACGATCAACAGATGTGCTGCAGGAGGCCCAGGTCCGCCTCATTGATGTCAACGTCTGTAACAGCAGCCGGTGGTACAGAGGGGCCATCCACACGCACAACGTCTGTGCTGGCTATCCGCAGGGCGGCATTGACACCTGCCAGGTAGGAGCGTGCTACGAGCCAAGCCCCGTAGCACAGGCAGCCCCGCCACACGCAACTACGCCAACATGGCCCGGCATGTGCTTGGCCTGGCCAGTGCCCCTCCCACTTCAGGTCCCCACCGCCGGGGGGGCTTATACCCCCTTCCCCATCGGCAGGCCCCTGCCCAGTGCCCCTCTTGTCCCAGAGGCATGGCGCTCTGCCCAGAAAGCCCTCCTAGTGTTCTTGGCAGACCATGGCTCCCCATCCCAAGCCTGCCACAGCTCTCTCCCACACACCCACCATCACCGTGTAGTGAGGAGAGCCAGCCCCACCTTACAAGCCCACCACCCCTTCCCAGGCAAGGCTCGCTCGACACAGCCTCGCTCTGCAGGGAACACAGCTCCGGCAGGTGCCGTCAGAGAGAAGGAGCCAACCCCCGTGCTGACGGTGGCCACCCAACAACCCCTTTGTCCTCTCTCCTCCTCTGCAGGGGGACAGCGGTGGGCCTCTCGTCTGCCAAGACAGCAGTGCAGACTACTTCTGGCTTGTTGGTGTCACCAGCTGGGGGAGAGGCTGTGCCAGAGCCAGGCAGCCCGGAGTCTACACCTCCACTCAGCACTTCTACGACTGGATCCTGCTACAGATGGGCCTGCGCCCAGCAGTGAGGGCTACTCCAACAGCACGCGCTTGGAGTCATTTTGTCACCACCTCAAGCCCCGTTGCGAGGCCAAGGCCCACAGCAGCACAGTGGGGCGGCTCCTGCCCATTTCCAGTCCAGAAGCTGCTGGACTTCTTTAGCCGGCTGCAGGAGCTCCTGCAGTACCTAAGGGGAAAAACGGTGTGAGCAGCAGGACAAACGGCACGCAGGGCAGGCTGCAGTGTGCCACCACCGTTTCCTTTGGGGCAATGCCTGCCGATGCAAAGGCCACCTCAGCGTCAAAGGGCTGCTCTGCCCTGCGCCCGTGCCTCGGGAGGCACACACCTGATGAGGCTGACCACATGCTTGAAATAAAATGTTTCGGTGCTCACAGCAAACCAGGCTTCAGCTCAAGTCAGTCTCCTGTGCGAGGCAAGGACTTCCACGCCCGGCACCTGCCAAGCGAGGCAGGCTGCAGGCAGACAAGGCGGGCACAAAGGGAAAGAGTCCCTGCAAAGGGCTGAAAGTGGGCCTGCTCAGGGAGGAGGGGGAGGCTGCACTGGAGGAAGGGAACACAGGTCACCACGGGCTGGAGGGCTTGGGGAAAGGAGCTGGAAACACAGAACGTCTTTGGCCAGCTCCTGGTGGGATCCCGCTGCGCTTGTGGATGAGCCACAAGTGACCCTGAAAATGGACTCTCATGACCCAGGACAGACGCGTCTAGAAAGACCCAAGGGTTGCGCTGAGGATTTGGGGAAGGAGCTTGCCTTCGAGCCCCACATATGCCACAGACTTCATTTCCATCCTGTGTCGCGGTTTAACCCCGGCCGGCAACCAAACGCTACCGGCAACCAAACGCCACGCAGCCACTTGCGCACTCCCCCCCACCCGGAGGGGTGGGGAGGAGAACCAGAAAGCAATGTAAAGCTGGAGGGTTGAGATAAGAACAATGTAATAATTTAGACAGAAGAAAGAGTGAAGAACAACAGTAACAATACCAAGAAGAAGAATAACAACAACAACAACAATAACGATTAGGATGGAAAGGTGGGGGAAAAGGGTAAAATCAAAAGGAAGGGAGAAGGAAAAAAAGGAAATGATGCACAGTACAACTGCTCACCACCCGCTGACCGATGCCCAGCCAGTCCCTGAGCAAGATTCCCCCCGCCAGCTAACCCTCCAAGTTTCTATACCAAGCATGACGTCCCACGGGACGGAATACCTCTGTGGCTGCTTCACGTCAGCTGACCTGGCTGTGTCCCTTCCCAGTCTCTTGTGCCCCTCCAGCACTCTGGCTGGCAAGGCCCAAGAAACCAAAAAGGCCTTGACTTAGCAGAAACGCCAGGCAGCAACAACCGAAAACATCAGTGCAGCTACCAACATTGTTCTCACATCATAGCCAAAACACAGCACTTCACTAGCTACGAAGAAGAACGTTAACTCCATCCCAGCTGAAACCAGGACACGGGGCCATCTCCTACTCGGCATGTGCTGCACAGGTCTTTGTAGCCTTCTTGATCGGTGCTGACGTGCGGAATCAAACTCTACAACTCAAGGAGGGTTATCAAGCAGGCATGTTTATCGGGGCTCCGGCTGCAAGGGGGATCGCTCCTCCTCACTTGCACACCCAGGGCTTAAGTAAGCAGATCCCTATTACACAGAAGCATACGTATTCATTAGATTCCCAAGAAAAGGCGGGGTTATTACCATTCGGTCCAGGAACTCAGTATCATAAGCCTCCTCACTCTGGCGCGGGTGCGTTGACACCTGCTGGTCCTGGGCTGGGCTCTCTGGGAGGAAGGCTCGCACCCTTCCTCAGGATGTACTTTTCCCTTTGGCGCGCAGTGCTGAGGAGTCCACGCCAGCAAGCGCAGAGCCAGGTTGTACTGGTTCTCTTCCCGGCTCGTACATCTTGCAGACAACATAGTTCTTGCTTACAACGTAGCTAGTCGATCGGTATCGACACGTGCAGACCGTAGTGTCCTTGTTAGTCAGTCCGTTAAACACAAGTGCCGAAGCACCAGTTGCAAGGTCTGCATATTTACCGAATGATTTTCAGCTTGAACTCTCTCCGTGCAGAGTCTTTACTTCTGAGCGTCATGGCCTGTGACCGCCTTGCTGCCATCCGAAAAGCCCTGCACACTGGGACCCTCCTAGGTGGCAGAGCTTGTGTCCACACGGCAGCAGCTGCCTTGGGCCAGGGGGTTGCTCAGCCCAGCAGCACCAGGAAGTGTGGAATTGAAACCGGGAGCGAAGCCGCTAAGACAAAACCAGTACCCTATGAAGTTGGAATCCTGGCTCGGACTGGAGCCTAGAAGTCATAATTGCCTAAAACAGGGGTTGTTGCAAAGCCACATGCCCAGGAGCAGCATGTAGTACAACATCTAAGGGCTGTGAATCAAATAGCGATTGACCAACACCCGGTGCGGCCTAATCCTCCCGCTTTGTTAACAGCGACAGGTGATTCTAATGTCTGTTTTACAGCATTGGACTTGGAAGGCGCCTTCTTTGGCGTTCCGATTGTATGTCCTCGGCCGTGCGTAGCAGGTGCCACAACTGCCCTCTTCAGTGTTGGTCCAGAACCGCAATCCAACCCAGAGAGAGCAGGGACACGAAGCCTGCCAGAGGGCGTTGCTGTGGCTGACATAGCCAGCGAGGACTGTGCTGCGTGTGCCTTTCCCTGTGCTGCGTGCAGGAAGGTTGGCACTGCTGGGCTAGGCTTGGCTTCTTTGGCTTGCCCGTCACGGCTTGCCTGCCACGACCATCAAAAGAGTGTCTCTTCAAGAGCCAAGCACGCGCGTGCTGCCTCTAGTGGTTGCGTTCTCTGTTGTGTGTCTCTTTATTGGGAAGGAGCAGGTGGCAAAGGGCTGCCGAGAGCAGGGCGGCAGTGACCTTCGCAAAGAGGTAGCGACGCCACGCTTGGTTTTTCCTGTGAGCTGTTAGCAGGCAGAGCCGGGAGCCAGGCGCTGCTGCCTGCCACGGGGCCTGCCCACCCTCATCGCGCAAAGGGAGCATTCCGCGGGGCTCTGTGGGGGCTGTGCGATCCCAGCTCCTGCCTCCCGTCCTGCTTGGAACCCCTCCTGTTGCCCCCCCTCCCCGCAGAGGCCACCACGCCCAGCCCCGTGGCAACCAGCCACTCTGTGACATCACCCCCGGGGCCAAGGGCATCCTGGGCAACGCGAGCTCAGGGGGCAGTATGTTGGCGGCTGCACTGGCGGTGACAAGCCCTCCTCCTTGCAGCTGCCACGTGTCACTGGCAGGGATGGATTTGCTGCTCCTCCTCCTCGTCCTGCTGGCCATGTGCTGTCCTGCGTCCGGCACATGGGACAGCTGTGGGTAAGTGGCCCGAGGCTCTGGGAGGGAGCTTGGGCAAGCCCTTGTGGGCTTGGCTGGAGGGCAGCCAGTGTGGGAGGCTCATTTCCTTGCCAGCACGCAGGCTGTTGGCAGTACTCACCTACGGGGCTAAAGCAGAAAGAGGCAGGGTGTGGACACACGCGTGCCCCACAGGCTTCCCCAGCCCTGCTGGCCAGGCAGCGCCTTGTGGGGAGGGAAGACGGCTGACCGTGAGCCGTAGGGGCGCCAGCCATCCAGCAGGACACTAAGGAGTTTCTCTTTACAGAGGGACCTGCGGGCTCCGGCCCACGGCTTTTCCGTATGGCATGTCGCGCGTTGTGGGTGGCACAGATGCCCAGGCAGGGGCCTGGCCCTGGATCGTCAGCATCCAGGACCCCTGGCAAGCGGGCACGGGTCATACCTGCGGAGGCTCCCTCATCAGCGCACAGTGGGTCCTGACAGCAGCCCACTGCTTCATCGAGGCCAGGTAAGGCGTCGCCGGGAACGCGCATAGCCCCACAACACTAGCGCTTGCCCCGTGCGCAGCAGCACGGGCTACTCCCGCCCCGTTTCCTCGCAGGACGCCCAGGGCCTGGGTGCTCCTTGAGCCTGAGGCACGCGAGGCCAGTCCCACCCTCCCGAGCGCTGCTCTCTTCTCTCCCTCGGCAAGCGGAAGGCAGGGCAACTGCTGGGCTGCTGCAGCACGTGGCTGTGCTCCCTCTGAGTCCTCTCCCCATTTGCCTTCCAGCTACATCACCATGTGGCGCGTGGTGATCGGTGCCACCCGGCTGACTCAGCTGGGCCCTGAGGCCCAGGTGCGCAACATCAAGCGGCTGCTCCTTCACCAAGGCTACAGTAACATCACGCAGAGGAACGACATTGCCTTGCTGGAGCTGGACCAGCCTGTGCAGTGCAACGCCTACGTTCAGCTTGCCTGCGTGCCCGATGCCTCGCTGAGAGTCTCGCAGCTGAAAAACTGCTACATCAGCGGCTGGGGTGCCACGACTGAAAGATGTGAGTACCGCGGAAGTACTCGTGTGCCGAGCGCAAGCTTGGCACGCTCGGGGCCATTGCTTGGGCTTCCTGACAGCAGAGGCCAGAGCCCCAGTCAGGCTGCGGGGACGTATGCCTCTTGAGAGATGGGCCTGAGCCCTTTCCGCAGAGCAAGGCGGAAGGGAAATGCCGCTATAACGCCTCTCAGGATGCAAAGCCAAGCGCGGGCGAGGCAAGGGATTCCGCCAGGCAGGGGAGGAGAAGCGCCAGTGAGCTGCTGCTTGCTAATTCCTTCCTGTGCTCACAGCTGGACGATCAACAGATGTGCTGCAGGAGGCCCAGGTCCGCCTCATTGATGTCAACGTCTGTAACAGCAGCCGGTGGTACAGAGGGGCCATCCACACGCACAACGTCTGTGCTGGCTATCCGCAGGGCGGCATTGACACCTGCCAGGTAGGAGCGTGCTACGAGCCAAGCCCCGTAGCACAGGCAGCCCCGCCACACGCAACTACGCCAACATGGCCCGGCATGTGCTTGGCCTGGCCAGTGCCCCTCCCACTTCAGGTCCCCACCGCCGGGGGGGCTTATACCCCCTTCCCCATCGGCAGGCCCCTGCCCAGTGCCCCTCTTGTCCCAGAGGCATGGCGCTCTGCCCAGAAAGCCCTCCTAGTGTTCTTGGCAGACCATGGCTCCCCATCCCAAGCCTGCCACAGCTCTCTCCCACACACCCACCATCACCGTGTAGTGAGGAGAGCCAGCCCCACCTTACAAGCCCACCACCCCTTCCCAGGCAAGGCTCGCTCGACACAGCCTCGCTCTGCAGGGAACACAGCTCCGGCAGGTGCCGTCAGAGAGAAGGAGCCAACCCCCGTGCTGACGGTGGCCACCCAACAACCCCTTTGTCCTCTCTCCTCCTCTGCAGGGGGACAGCGGTGGGCCTCTCGTCTGCCAAGACAGCAGTGCAGACTACTTCTGGCTTGTTGGTGTCACCAGCTGGGGGAGAGGCTGTGCCAGAGCCAGGCAGCCCGGAGTCTACACCTCCACTCAGCACTTCTACGACTGGATCCTGCTACAGATGGGCCTGCGCCCAGCAGTGAGGGCTACTCCAACAGCACGCGCTTGGAGTCATTTTGTCACCACCTCAAGCCCCGTTGCGAGGCCAAGGCCCACAGCAGCACAGTGGGGCGGCTCCTGCCCATTTCCAGTCCAGAAGCTGCTGGACTTCTTTAGCCGGCTGCAGGAGCTCCTGCAGTACCTAAGGGGAAAAACGGTGTGAGCAGCAGGACAAACGGCACGCAGGGCAGGCTGCAGTGTGCCACCACCGTTTCCTTTGGGGCAATGCCTGCCGATGCAAAGGCCACCTCAGCGTCAAAGGGCTGCTCTGCCCTGCGCCCGTGCCTCGGGAGGCACACACCTGATGAGGCTGACCACATGCTTGAAATAAAATGTTTCGGTGCTCACAGCAAACCAGGCTTCAGCTCAAGTCAGTCTCCTGTGCGAGGCAAGGACTTCCACGCCCGGCACCTGCCAAGCGAGGCAGGCTGCAGGCAGACAAGGCGGGCACAAAGGGAAAGAGTCCCTGCAAAGGGCTGAAAGTGGGCCTGCTCAGGGAGGAGGGGGAGGCTGCACTGGAGGAAGGGAACACAGGTCACCACGGGCTGGAGGGCTTGGGGAAAGGAGCTGGAAACACAGAACGTCTTTGGCCAGCTCCTGGTGGGATCCCGCTGCGCTTGTGGATGAGCCACAAGTGACCCTGAAAATGGACTCTCATGACCCAGGACAGACGCGTCTAGAAAGACCCAAGGGTTGCGCTGAGGATTTGGGGAAGGAGCTTGCCTTCGAGCCCCACATATGCCACAGACTTCATTTCCATCCTGTGTCGCGGTTTAACCCCGGCCGGCAACCAAACGCTACCGGCAACCAAACGCCACGCAGCCACTTGCGCACTCCCCCCCACCCGGAGGGGTGGGGAGGAGAACCAGAAAGCAATGTAAAGCTGGAGGGTTGAGATAAGAACAATGTAATAATTTAGACAGAAGAAAGAGTGAAGAACAACAGTAACAATACCAAGAAGAAGAATAACAACAACAACAACAACAACAATAACGATTAGGATGGAAAGGTGGGGGAAAAGGGTAAAATCAAAAGGAAGGGAGAAGGAAAAAAAGGAAATGATGCACAGTACAACTGCTCACCACCCGCTGACCGATGCCCAGCCAGTCCCTGAGCAAGATTCCCCCCGCCAGCTAACCCTCCAAGTTTCTATACCAAGCATGACGTCCCACGGGACGGAATACCTCTGTGGCTGCTTCACGTCAGCTGACCTGGCTGTGTCCCTTCCCAGTCTCTTGTGCCCCTCCAGCACTCTGGCTGGCAAGGCCCAAGAAACCAAAAAGGCCTTGACTTAGCAGAAACGCCAGGCAGCAACAACCGAAAACATCAGTGCAGCTACCAACATTGTTCTCACATCATAGCCAAAACACAGCACTTCACTAGCTACGAAGAAGAAAGTTAACTCCATCCCAGCTGAAACCAGGACATGGGGCCATCTCCTACTCGGCATGTGCTGCACAGGTCTTTGTAGCCTTCTTGATCGGTGCTGACGTGCGGAATCAAACTCTACAACTCAAGGAGGGTTATCAAGCAGGCATGTTTATCGGGGCTCCGGCTGCAAGGGGGATCGCTCCTCCTCACTTGCACACCCAGGGCTTAAGTAAGCAGATCCCTATTACACAGAAGCATACGTATTCATTAGATTCCCGAGAAAAGGCGGGGTTATTACCATTCGGTCCAGGAACTCAGTATCATAAGCCTCCTCACTCTGGCGCGGGTGCGTTGACACCTGCTGGTCCTGGGCTGGGCTCTCTGGGAGGAAGGCTCGCACCCTTCCTCAGGATGTACTTTTCCCTTTGGCGCGCAGTGCTGAGGAGTCCACGCCAGCAAGCGCAGAGCCAGGTTGTACTGGTTCTCTTCCCAGCTCGTACATCTTGCAGACAACATAGTTCTTGCTTACAACGTAGCTAGTCGATCGGTATCGACACGTGCAGACCGTAGTGTCCTTGTTAGTCAGTCCGTTAAACACAAGTGCCGAAGCACCAGTTGCAAGGTCTGCATATTTACCGAATGATTTTCAGCTTGAACTCTCTCCGTGCAGAGTCTTTACTTCTGAGCGTCATGGCCTGTGACCGCCTTGCTGCCATCCGAAAAGCCCTGCACACTGGGACCCTCCTAGGTGGCAGAGCTTGTGTCCACACGGCAGCAGCTGCCTTGGGCCAGGGGGTTGCTCAGCCCAGCAGCACCAGGAAGTGTGGAATTGAAACCGGGAGCGAAGCCGCTAAGACAAAACCAGTACCCTATGAAGTTGGAATCCTGGCTCGGACTGGAGCCTAGAAGTCATAATTGCCTAAAACAGGGGTTGTTGCAAAGCCACATGCCCAGGAGCAGCATGTAGTACAACATCTAAGGGCTGTGAATCAAATAGCGATTGACCAACACCCGGTGCGGCCTAATCCTCCCGCTTTGTTAACAGCGACAGGTGATTCTAATGTCTGTTTTACAGCATTGGACTTGGAAGGCGCCTTCTTTGGCGTTCCGATTGTATGTCCTCGGCCGTGCGTAGCAGGTGCCACAACTGCCCTCTTCAGTGTTGGTCCAGAACCGCAATCCAACCCAGAGAGAGCAGGGACACGAAGCCTGCCAGAGGGCGTTGCTGTGGCTGACATAGCCAGCGAGGACTGTGCTGCGTGTGCCTTTCCCTGTGCTGCGTGCAGGAAGGTTGGCACTGCTGGGCTAGGCTTGGCTTCTTTGGCTTGCCCGTCACTGCTTGCCTGCCACGACCATCAAAAGAGTGTCTCTTCAAGAGCCAAGCACGCGCGTGCTGCCTCTAGTGGTTGCGTTCTCTGTTGTGTGTCTCTTTATTGGGAAGGAGCAGGTGGCAAAGGGCTGCCGAGAGCAGGGCGGCAGTGACCTTCGCAAAGAGGTAGCGACGCCACGCTTGGTTTTTCCTGTGAGCTGTTAGCAGGCAGAGCCGGGAGCCAGGCGCTGCTGCCTGCCACGGGGCCTGCCCACCCTCATCGCGCAAAGGGAGCATTCCGCGGGGCTCTGTGGGGGCTGTGCGATCCCAGCTCCTGCCTCCCGTCCTGCTTGGAACCCCTCCTGTTGCCCCCCCTCCCCGCAGAGGCCACCACGCCCAGCCCCGTGGCAACCAGCCACTCTGTGACATCACCCCCGGGGCCAAGGGCATCCTGGGCAACGCGAGTTCAGGGGGCAGTATGTTGGCGGCTGCACTGGCGGTGACAAGCCCTCCTCCTTGCAGCTGCCACGTGTCACTGGCAGGGATGGATTTGCTGCTCCTCCTCCTCGTCCTGCTGGCCATGTGCTGTCCTGCGTCCGGCACATGGGACAGCTGTGGGTAAGTGGCCCGAGGCTCTGGGAGGGAGCTTGGGCAAGCCCTTGTGGGCTTGGCTGGAGGGCAGCCAGTGTGGGAGGCTCATTTCCTTGCCAGCACGCAGGCTGTTGGCAGTACTCACCTACGGGGCTAAAGCAGAAAGAGGCAGGGTGTGGACACACGCGTGCCCCACAGGCTTCCCCAGCCCTGCTGGCCAGGCAGCGCCTTGTGGGGAGGGAAGACGGCTGACCGTGAGCCGTAGGGGCGCCAGCCATCCAGCAGGACACTAAGGAGTTTCTCTTTACAGAGGGACCTGCGGGCTCCGGCCCACGGCTTTTCCGTATGGCATGTCGCGCGTTGTGGGTGGCACAGATGCCCAGGCAGGGGCCTGGCCCTGGATCGTCAGCATCCAGGACCCCTGGCAAGCGGGCACGGGTCATACCTGCGGAGGCTCCCTCATCAGCGCACAGTGGGTCCTGACAGCAGCCCACTGCTTCATCGAGGCCAGGTAAGGCGTCGCCGGGAACGCGCATAGCCCCACAACACTAGCGCTTGCCCCGTGCGCAGCAGCACGGGCTACTCCCGCCCCGTTTCCTCGCAGGACGCCCAGGGCCTGGGTGCTCCTTGAGCCTGAGGCACGCGAGGCCAGTCCCACCCTCCCGAGCGCTGCTCTCCTCTCTCCCTCGGCAAGCGGAAGGCAGGGCAACTGCTGGGCTGCTGCAGCACGTGGCTGTGCTCCCTCTGAGTCCTCTCCCCATTTGCCTTCCAGCTACATCACCATGTGGCGCGTGGTGATCGGTGCCACCCGGCTGACTCAGCTGGGCCCTGAGGCCCAGGTGCGCAACATCAAGCGGCTGCTCCTTCACCAAGGCTACAGTAACATCACGCAGAGGAACGACATTGCCTTGCTGGAGCTGGACCAGCCTGTGCAGTGCAACGCCTACGTTCAGCTTGCCTGCGTGCCCGATGCCTCGCTGAGAGTCTCGCAGCTGAAAAACTGCTACATCAGCGGCTGGGGTGCCACGACTGAAAGATGTGAGTACCGCGGAAGTACTCGTGTGCCGAGCGCAAGCTTGGCACGCTCGGGGCCATTGCTTGGGCTTCCTGACAGCAGAGGCCAGAGCCCCAGTCAGGCTGTGGGGACGTATGCCTCTTGAGAGATGGGCCTGAGCCCTTTCCGCAGAGCAAGGCGGAAGGGAAATGCCGCTATAACGCCTCTCAGGATGCAAAGCCAAGCGCGGGCGAGGCAAGGGATTCCGCCAGGCAGGGGAGGAGAAGCGCCAGTGAGCTGCTGCTTGCTAATTCCTTCCTGTGCTCACAGCTGGACGATCAACGGATGTGCTGCAGGAGGCCCAGGTCCGCCTCATTGATGTCAACGTCTGTAACAGCAGCCGGTGGTACAGAGGGGCCATCCACACGCACAACGTCTGTGCTGGCTATCCGCAGGGCGGCATTGACACCTGCCAGGTAGGAGCGTGCTACGAGCCAAGCCCCGTAGCACAGGCAGCCCCGCCACACGCAACTACGCCAACATGGCCCGGCATGTGCTTGGCCTGGCCAGTGCCCCTCCCACTTCAGGTCCCCACCGCCGGGGGGGCTTATACCCCCTTCCCCATCGGCAGGCCCCTGCCCAGTGCCCCTCTTGTCCCAGAGGCATGGCGCTCTGCCCAGAAAGCCCTCCTAGTGTTCTTGGCAGACCATGGCTCCCCATCCCAAGCCTGCCACAGCTCTCTCCCACACACCCACCATCCCCGTGCAGTGAGGAGAGCCAGCCCCACCTTACAAGCCCACCACCCCTTCCCAGGCAAGGCTCGCTCGACACAGCCTCGCTCTGCAGGGAACACAGCTCCGGCAGGTGCCGTCAGAGAGAAGGAGCCAACCCCCGTGCTGACGGTGGCCACCCAACAACCCCTTTGTCCTCTCTCCTCCTCTGCAGGGGGACAGCGGTGGGCCTCTCGTCTGCCAAGACAGCAGTGCAGACTACTTCTGGCTTGTTGGTGTCACCAGCTGGGGGAGAGGCTGTGCCAGAGCCAGGCAGCCCGGAGTCTACACCTCCACTCAGCACTTCTACGACTGGATCCTGCTACAGATGGGCCTGCGCCCAGCAGTGAGGGCTACTCCAACAGCACGCGCTTGGAGTCATTTTGTCACCACCTCAAGCCCCGTTGCGAGGCCAAGGCCCACAGCAGCACAGTGGGGCGGCTCCTGCCCATTTCCAGTCCAGAAGCTGCTGGACTTCTTTAGCCGGCTGCAGGAGCTCCTGCAGTACCTAAGGGGAAAAACGGTGTGAGCAGCAGGACAAACGGCACGCAGGGCAGGCTGCAGTGTGCCACCACCGTTTCCTTTGGGGCAATGCCTGCCGATGCAAAGGCCACCTCAGCGTCAAAGGGCTGCTCTGCCCTGCGCCCGTGCCTCGGGAGGCACACACCTGATGAGGCTGACCACATGCTTGAAATAAAATGTTTCGGTGCTCACAGCAAACCAGGCTTCAGCTCAAGTCAGTCTCCTGTGCGAGGCAAGGACTTCCACGCCCGGCACCTGCCAAGCGAGGCAGGCTGCAGGCAGACAAGGCGGGCACAAAGGGAAAGAGTCCCTGCAAAGGGCTGAAAGTGGGCCTGCTCAGGGAGGAGGGGGAGGCTGCACTGGAGGAAGGGAACACAGGTCACCACGGGCTGGAGGGCTTGGGGAAAGGAGCTGGAAACACAGAACGTCTTTGGCCAGCTCCTGGTGGGATCCCGCTGCGCTTGTGGATGAGCCACAAGTGACCCTGAAACTGGACTCTCATGACCCAGGACAGACGCGTCTAGAAAGACCCAAGGGTTGCGCTGAGGATTTAGGGAAGGAGCTTGCCTTCGAGCCCCACATATGCCACAGACTTCATTTCCATCCTGTGTCGCGGTTTAACCCCGGCCGGCAACCAAACGCTACCGGCAACCAAATGCCACGCAGCCACTTGCGCACTCCCCCCCACCCGGAGGGGTGGGGAGGAGAACCAGAAAGCAATGTAAAGCTGGAGGGTTGAGATAAGAACAATGTAATAATTTAGACAGAAGAAAGAGTGAAGAACAACAGTAACAATACCAAGAAGAAGAATAACAACAACAACAACAACAACAACAACAACAACAATAACGATTAGGATGGAAAGGTGGGGGAAAAGGGTAAAATCAAAAGGAAGGGAGAAGGAAAAAAAGGAAATGATGCACAGTACAACTGCTCACCACCCGCTGACCGATGCCCAGCCAGTCCCTGAGCAAGATTCCCCCCGCCAGCTAACCCTCCAAGTTTCTATACCAAGCATGACGTCCCACGGGACGGAATACCTCTGTGGCTGCTTCACGTCAGCTGACCTGGCTGTGTCCCTTCCCAGTCTCTTGTGCCCCTCCAGCACTCTGGCTGGCAAGGCCCAAGAAACCAAAAAGGCCTTGACTTAGCAGAAACGCCAGGCAGCAACAACCGAAAACATCAGTGCAGCTACCAACATTGTTCTCACATCATAGCCAAAACACAGCACTTCACTAGCTACGAAGAAGAAAGTTAACTCCATCCCAGCTGAAACCAGGACACGGGGCCATCTCCTACTCGGCATGTGCTGCACAGGTCTTTGTAGCCTTCTTGATCGGTGCTGACGTGCGGAATCAAACTCTACAACTCAAGGAGGGTTATCAAGCAGGCATGTTTATCGGGGCTCCGGCTGCAAGGGGGATCGCTCCTCCTCACTTGCACACCCAGGGCTTAAGTAAGCAGATCCCTATTACACAGAAGCATACGTATTCATTAGATTCCCAAGAAAAGGCGGGGTTATTACCATTCGGTCCAGGAACTCAGTATCATAAGCCTCCTCACTCTGGCGCGGGTGCGTTGACACCTGCTGGTCCTGGGCTGGGCTCTCTGGGAGGAAGGCTCGCACCCTTCCTCAGGATGTACTTTTCCCTTTGGCGCGCAGTGCTGAGGAGTCCACGCCAGCAAGCGCAGAGCCAGGTTGTACTGGTTCTCTTCCCGGCTCGTACATCTTGCAGACAACATAGTTCTTGCTTACAACGTAGCTAGTCGATCGGTATCGACACGTGCAGACCGTAGTGTCCTTGTTAGTCAGTCCGTTAAACACAAGTGCCGAAGCACCAGTTGCAAGGTCTGCATATTTACCGAATGATTTTCAGCTTGAACTCTCTCCGTGCAGAGTCTTTACTTCTGAGCGTCACGGCCTGTGACCGCCTTGCTGCCATCCGAAAAGCCCTGCACACTGGGACCCTCCTAGGTGGCAGAGCTTGTGTCCACACGGCAGCAGCTGCCTTGGGCCAGGGGGTTGCTCAGCCCAGCAGCACCAGGAAGTGTGGAATTGAAACCGGGAGCGAAGCCGCTAAGACAAAACCAGTACCCTATGAAGTTGGAATCCTGGCTCGGACTGGAGCCTAGAAGTCATAATTGCCTAAAACAGGGGTTGTTGCAAAGCCACATGCCCAGGAGCAGCATGTAGTACAACATCTAAGGGCTGTGAATCAAATAGCGATTGACCAACACCCGGTGCGGCCTAATCCTCCCGCTTTGTTAACAGCGACAGGTGATTCTAATGTCTGTTTTACAGCATTGGACTTGGAAGGCGCCTTCTTTGGCGTTCTGATTGTATGTCCTCGGCCGTGCGTAGCAGGTGCCACAACTGCCCTCTTCAGTGTTGGTCCAGAACCGCAATCCAACCCAGAGAGAGCAGGGACACGAAGCCTGCCAGAGGGCGTTGCTGTGGCTGACATAGCCAGCGAGGACTGTGCTGCGTGTGCCTTTCCCTGTGCTGCGTGCAGGAAGGTTGGCACTGCTGGGCTAGGCTTGGCTTCTTTGGCTTGCCCGTCACTGCTTGCCTGCCACGACCATCAAAAGAGTGTCTCTTCAAGAGCCAAGCACGCGCGTGCTGCCTCTAGTGGTTGCGTTCTCTGTTGTGTGTCTCTTTATTGGGAAGGAGCAGGTGGCAAAGGGCTGCCGAGAGCAGGGCGGCAGTGACCTTCGCAAAGAGGTAGCGACGCCACGCTTGGTTTTTCCTGTGAGCTGTTAGCAGGCAGAGCCGGGAGCCAGGCGCTGCTGCCTGCCACGGGGCCTGCCCACCCTCATCGCGCAAAGGGAGCATTCCGCGGGGCTCTGTGGGGGCTGTGCGATCCCAGCTCCTGCCTCCCGTCCTGCTTGGAACCCCTCCTGTTGCCCCCCCTCCCCGCAGAGGCCACCACGCCCAGCCCCGTGGCAACCAGCCACTCTGTGACATCACCCCCGGGGCCAAGGGCATCCTGGGCAACGCGAGCTCAGGGGGCAGTATGTTGGCGGCTGCACTGGCGGTGACAAGCCCTCCTCCTTGCAGCTGCCACGTGTCACTGGCAGGGATGGATTTGCTGCTCCTCCTCCTCGTCCTGCTGGCCATGTGCTGTCCTGCGTCCGGCACATGGGACAGCTGTGGGTAAGTGGCCCGAGGCTCTGGGAGGGAGCTTGGGCAAGCCCTTGTGGGCTTGGCTGGAGGGCAGCCAGTGTGGGAGGCTCATTTCCTTGCCAGCACGCAGGCTGTTGGCAGTACTCACCTACGGGGCTAAAGCAGAAAGAGGCAGGGTGTGGACACACGCGTGCCCCACAGGCTTCCCCAGCCCTGCTGGCCAGGCAGCGCCTTGTGGGGAGGGAAGACGGCTGACCGTGAGCCGTAGGGGCGCCAGCCATCCAGCAGGACACTAAGGAGTTTCTCTTTACAGAGGGACCTGCGGGCTCCGGCCCACGGCTTTTCCGTATGGCATGTCACGCGTTGTGGGTGGCACAGATGCCCAGGCAGGGGCCTGGCCCTGGATCGTCAGCATCCAGAACCCCTGGCAAGCGGGCACGGGTCATACCTGCGGAGGCTCCCTCATCAGCGCACAGTGGGTCCTGACAGCAGCCCACTGCTTCATCGAGGCCAGGTAAGGCGTCGCCGGGAACGCGCATAGCCCCACAACACTAGCGCTTGCCCCGTGCGCAGCAGCACGGGCTACTCCCGCCCCGTTTCCTCGCAGGACGCCCAGGGCCTGGGTGCTCCTTGAGCCTGAGGCACGCGAGGCCAGTCCCACCCTCCCGAGCGCTGCTCTCCTCTCTCCCTCGGCAAGCGGAAGGCAGGGCAACTGCTGGGCTGCTGCAGCACGTGGCTGTGCTCCCTCTGAGTCCTCTCCCCATTTGCCTTCCAGCTACATCACCATGTGGCGCGTGGTGATCGGTGCCACCCGGCTGACTCAGCTGGGCCCTGAGGCCCAGGTGCGCAACATCAAGCGGCTGCTCCTTCACCAAGGCTACAGTAACATCACGCAGAGGAACGACATTGCCTTGCTGGAGCTGGACCAGCCTGTGCAGTGCAACGCCTACGTTCAGCTTGCCTGCGTGCCCGATGCCTCGCTGAGAGTCTCGCAGCTGAAAAACTGCTACATCAGCGGCTGGGGTGCCACGACTGAAAGATGTGAGTACCGCGGAAGTACTCGTGTGCCGAGCGCAAGCTTGGCACGCTCGGGGCCATTGCTTGGGCTTCCTGACAGCAGAGGCCAGAGCCCCAGTTTAGGCTGCGGGGACGTATGCCTATTGAGAGATGGGCCTGAGCCCTTTCCCCAGAGCAAGGCGGAAGGGAAATGCCGCTATAATGCCTCTCAGGATGCAAAGCCAAGCGCGGGCGAGGCAAGGGATTCCGCCAGGCAGGGGAGGAGAAGTGCCAGTGAGCTGCTGCTTGCTAATTCCTTCCTGTGCTCACAGCTGGACGATCAACGGATGTGCTGCAGGAGGCCCAGGTCCGCCTCATTGATGTCAACGTCTGTAACAGCAGCCGGTGGTACAGAGGGGCCATCCACACGCACAACGTCTGTGCTGGCTATCCGCAGGGCGGCATTGACACCTGCCAGGTAGGAGCGTGCTACGAGCCAAGCCCCGTAGCACAGGCAGCCCCGCCACACGCAACTACGCCAACATGGCCCGGCATGTGCTTGGCCTGGCCAGTGCCCCTCCCACTTCAGGTCCCCACCGCCGGGGGGGCTTATACCCCCTTCCCCATCGGCAGGCCCCTGCCCAGTGCCCCTCTTGTCCCAGAGGCATGGCGCTCTGCCCAGAAAGCCCTCCTAGTGTTCTTGGCAGACCATGGCTCCCCATCCCAAGCCTGCCACAGCTCTCTTCCACACACCCACCATCACCGTGTAGTGAGGAGAGCCAGCCCCACCTTACAAGCCCACCACCCCTTCCCAGGCAAGGCTCGCTCGACACAGCCTCGCTCTGCAGGGAACACAGCTCCGGCAGGTGCCGTCAGAGAGAAGGAGCCAACCCCCGTGCTGACGGTGGCCACCCAACAACCCCTTTGTCCTCTCTCCTCCTCTGCAGGGGGACAGCGGTGGGCCTCTCGTCTGCCAAGACAGCAGTGCAGACTACTTCTGGCTTGTTGGTGTCACCAGCTGGGGGAGAGGCTGTGCCAGAGCCAGGCAGCCCGGAGTCTACACCTCCACTCAGCACTTCTACGACTGGATCCTGCTACAGATGGGCCTGCGCCCAGCAGTGAGGGCTACTCCAACAGCACGCGCTTGGAGTCATTTTGTCACCACCTCAAGCCCCGTTGCGAGGCCAAGGCCCACAGCAGCACAGTGGGGCGGCTCCTGCCCATTTCCAGTCCAGAAGCTGCTGGACTTCTTTAGCCGGCTGCAGGAGCTCCTGCAGTACCTAAGGGGAAAAACGGTGTGAGCAGCAGGACAAACGGCACGCAGGGCAGGCTGCAGTGTGCCACCACCGTTTCCTTTGGGGCAATGCCTGCCGATGCAAAGGCCACCTCAGCGTCAAAGGGCTGCTCTGCCCTGCGCCCGTGCCTCGGGAGGCACACACCTGATGAGGCTGACCACATGCTTGAAATAAAATGTTTCGGTGCTCACAGCAAACCAGGCTTCAGCTCAAGTCAGTCTCCTGTGCGAGGCAAGGACTTCCACGCCCGGCACCTGCCAAGCGAGGCAGGCTGCAGGCAGACAAGGCGGGCACAAAGGGAAAGAGTCCCTGCAAAGGGCTGAAAGTGGGCCTGCTCAGGGAGGAGGGGGAGGCTGCACTGGAGGAAGGGAACACAGGTCACCACGGGCTGGAGGGCTTGGGGAAAGGAGCTGGAAACACAGAACGTCTTTGGCCAGCTCCTGGTGGGATCCCGCTGCGCTTGTGGATGAGCCACAAGTGACCCTGAAACTGGACTCTCATGACCCAGGACAGACGCGTCTAGAAAGACCCAAGGGTTGCGCTGAGGATTTGGGGAAGGAGCTTGCCTTCGAGCCCCACATATGCCACAGACTTCATTTCCATCCTGTGTCGCGGTTTAACCCCGGCCGGCAACCAAACGCTACCGGCAACCAAACGCCACGCAGCCACTTGCGCACTCCCCCCCACCCGGAGGGGTGGGGAGGAGAACCAGAAAGCAATGTAAAGCTGGAGGGTTGAGATAAGAACAATGTAATAATTTAGACAGAAGAAAGAGTGAAGAACAACAGTAACAATACCAAGAAGAAGAATAACAACAACAACAACAATAACGATTAGGATGGAAAGGTGGGGGAAAAGGGTAAAATCAAAAGGAAGGGAGAAGGAAAAAAAGGAAATGATGCACAGTACAACTGCTCACCACCCGCTGACCGATGCCCAGCCAGTCCCTGAGCAAGATTCCCCCCGCCAGCTAACCCTCCAAGTTTCTATACCAAGCATGACGTCCCACGGGACGGAATACCTCTGTGGCTGCTTCACGTCAGCTGACCTGGCTGTGTCCCTTCCCAGTCTCTTGTGCCCCTCCAGCACTCTGGCTGGCAAGGCCCAAGAAACCAAAAAGGCCTTGACTTAGCAGAAACGCCAGGCAGCAACAACCGAAAACATCAGTGCAGCTACCAACATTGTTCTCACATCATAGCCAAAACACAGCACTTCACTAGCTACGAAGAAGAACGTTAACTCCATCCCAGCTGAAACCAGGACACGGGGCCATCTCCTACTCGGCATGTGCTGCACAGGTCTTTGTAGCCTTCTTGATCGGTGCTGACGTGCGGAATCAAACTCTACAACTCAAGGAGGGTTATCAAGCAGGCATGTTTATCGGGGCTCCGGCTGCAAGGGGGATCGCTCCTCCTCACTTGCACACCCAGGGCTTAAGTAAGCAGATCCCTATTACACAGAAGCATACGTATTCATTAGATTCCCAAGAAAAGGCGGGGTTATTACCATTCGGTCCAGGAACTCAGTATCATAAGCCTCCTCACTCTGGCGCGGGTGCGTTGACACCTGCTGGTCCTGGGCTGGGCTCTCTGGGAGGAAGGCTCGCACCCTTCCTCAGGATGTACTTTTCCCTTTGGCGCGCAGTGCTGAGGAGTCCACGCCAGCAAGCGCAGAGCCAGGTTGTACTGGTTCTCTTCCCGGCTCGTACATCTTGCAGACAACATAGTTCTTGCTTACAACGTAGCTAGTCGATCGGTATCGACACGTGCAGACCGTAGTGTCCTTGTTAGTCAGTCCGTTAAACACAAGTGCCGAAGCACCAGTTGCAAGGTCTGCATATTTACCGAATGATTTTCAGCTTGAACTCTCTCCGTGCAGAGTCTTTACTTCTGAGCGTCATGGCCTGTGACCGCCTTGCTGCCATCCGAAAAGCCCTGCACACTGGGACCCTCCTAGGTGGCAGAGCTTGTGTCCACACGGCAGCAGCTGCCTTGGGCCAGGGGGTTGCTCAGCCCAGCAGCACCAGGAAGTGTGGAATTGAAACCGGGAGCGAAGCCGCTAAGACAAAACCAGTACCCTATGAAGTTGGAATCCTGGCTCGGACTGGAGCCTAGAAGTCATAATTGCCTAAAACAGGGGTTGTTGCAAAGCCACATGCCCAGGAGCAGCATGTAGTACAACATCTAAGGGCTGTGAATCAAATAGCGATTGACCAACACCCGGTGCGGCCTAATCCTCCCGCTTTGTTAACAGCGACAGGTGATTCTAATGTCTGTTTTACAGCATTGGACTTGGAAGGCGCCTTCTTTGGCGTTCTGATTGTATGTCCTCGGCCGTGCGTAGCAGGTGCCACAACTGCCCTCTTCAGTGTTGGTCCAGAACCGCAATCCAACCCAGAGAGAGCAGGGACACGAAGCCTGCCAGAGGGCGTTGCTGTGGCTGACATAGCCAGCGAGGACTGTGCTGCGTGTGCCTTTCCCTGTGCTGCGTGCAGGAAGGTTGGCACTGCTGGGCTAGGCTTGGCTTCTTTGGCTTGCCCGTCACTGCTTGCCTGCCACGACCATCAAAAGAGTGTCTCTTCAAGAGCCAAGCACGCGCGTGCTGCCTCTAGTGGTTGCGTTCTCTGTTGTGTGTCTCTTTATTGGGAAGGAGCAGGTGGCAAAGGGCTGCCGAGAGCAGGGCGGCAGTGACCTTCGCAAAGAGGTAGCGACGCCACGCTTGGTTTTTCCTGTGAGCTGTTAGCAGGCAGAGCCGGGAGCCAGGCGCTGCTGCCTGCCACGGGGCCTGCCCACCCTCATCGCGCAAAGGGAGCATTCCGCGGGGCTCTGTGGGGGCTGTGCGATCCCAGCTCCTGCCTCCCGTCCTGCTTGGAACCCCTCCTGTTGCCCCCCCTCCCCGCAGAGGCCACCACGCCCAGCCCCGTGGCAACCAGCCACTCTGTGACATCACCCCCGGGGCCAAGGGCATCCTGGGCAACGCGAGCTCAGGGGGCAGTATGTTGGCGGCTGCACTGGCGGTGACAAGCCCTCCTCCTTGCAGCTGCCACGTGTCACTGGCAGGGATGGATTTGCTGCTCCTCCTCCTCGTCCTGCTGGCCATGTGCTGTCCTGCGTCCGGCACATGGGACAGCTGTGGGTAAGTGGCCCGAGGCTCTGGGAGGGAGCTTGGGCAAGCCCTTGTGGGCTTGGCTGGAGGGCAGCCAGTGTGGGAGGCTCATTTCCTTGCCAGCACGCAGGCTGTTGGCAGTACTCACCTACGGGGCTAAAGCAGAAAGAGGCAGGGTGTGGACACACGCGTGCCCCACAGGCTTCCCCAGCCCTGCTGGCCAGGCAGCGCCTTGTGGGGAGGGAAGACGGCTGACCGTGAGCCGTAGGGGCGCCAGCCATCCAGCAGGACACTAAGGAGTTTCTCTTTACAGAGGGACCTGCGGGCTCCGGCCCACGGCTTTTCCGTATGGCATGTCACGCGTTGTGGGTGGCACAGATGCCCAGGCAGGGGCCTGGCCCTGGATCGTCAGCATCCAGAACCCCTGGCAAGCGGGCACGGGTCATACCTGCGGAGGCTCCCTCATCAGCGCACAGTGGGTCCTGACAGCAGCCCACTGCTTCATCGAGGCCAGGTAAGGCGTCGCCGGGAACGCGCATAGCCCCACAACACTAGCGCTTGCCCCGTGCGCAGCAGCACGGGCTACTCCCGCCCCGTTTCCTCGCAGGACGCCCAGGGCCTGGGTGCTCCTTGAGCCTGAGGCACGCGAGGCCAGTCCCACCCTCCCGAGCGCTGCTCTCCTCTCTCCCTCGGCAAGCGGAAGGCAGGGCAACTGCTGGGCTGCTGCAGCACGTGGCTGTGCTCCCTCTGAGTCCTCTCCCCATTTGCCTTCCAGCTACATCACCATGTGGCGCGTGGTGATCGGTGCCACCCGGCTGACTCAGCTGGGCCCTGAGGCCCAGGTGCGCAACATCAAGCGGCTGCTCCTTCACCAAGGCTACAGTAACATCACGCAGAGGAACGACATTGCCTTGCTGGAGCTGGACCAGCCTGTGCAGTGCAACGCCTACGTTCAGCTTGCCTGCGTGCCCGATGCCTCGCTGAGAGTCTCGCAGCTGAAAAACTGCTACATCAGCGGCTGGGGTGCCACGACTGCAAGATGTGAGTACCGCGGAAGTACTCGTGTGCCGAGCGCAAGCTTGGCACGCTCGGGGCCATTGCTTGGGCTTCCTGACAGCAGAGGCCAGAGCCCCAGTCAGGCTGCGGGGACGTATGCCTCTTGAGAGATGGGCCTGAGCCCTTTCCGCAGAGCAAGGCGGAAGGGAAATGCCGCTATAACGCCTCTCAGGATGCAAAGCCAAGCGCGGGCGAGGCAAGGGATTCCGCCAGGCAGGGGAGGAGAAGCGCCAGTGAGCTGCTGCTTGCTAATTCCTTCCTGTGCTCACAGCTGGACGATCAACGGATGTGCTGCAGGAGGCCCAGGTCCGCCTCATTGATGTCAACGTCTGTAACAGCAGCCGGTGGTACAGAGGGGCCATCCACACGCACAACGTCTGTGCTGGCTATCCGCAGGGCGGCATTGACACCTGCCAGGTAGGAGCGTGCTACGAGCCAAGCCCCGTAGCACAGGCAGCCCCGCCACACGCAACTACGCCAACATGGCCCGGCATGTGCTTGGCCTGGCCAGTGCCCCTCCCACTTCAGGTCCCCACCGCCGGGGGGGCTTATACCCCCTTCCCCATCGGCAGGCCCCTGCCCAGTGCCCCTTTTGTCCCAGAGGCATGGCGCTCTGCACAGAAAGCCCTCCTAGTGTTCTTGGCAGACCATGGCTCCCCATCCCAAGCCTGCCACAGCTCTCTCCCACACACCCACCATCCCCGTGCAGTGAGGAGAGCCAGCCCCACCTTACAAGCCCACCACCCCTTCCCAGGCAAGGCTCGCTCGACACAGCCTCGCTCTGCAGGGAACACAGCTCCGGCAGGTGCCGTCAGAGAGAAGGAGCCAACCCCCGTGCTGACGGTGGCCACCCAACAACCCCTTTGTCCTCTCTCCTCCTCTGCAGGGGGACAGCGGTGGGCCTCTCGTCTGCCAAGACAGCAGTGCAGACTACTTCTGGCTTGTTGGTGTCACCAGCTGGGGGAGAGGCTGTGCCAGAGCCAGGCAGCCCGGAGTCTACACCTCCACTCAGCACTTCTACGACTGGATCCTGCTACAGATGGGCCTGCGCCCAGCAGTGAGGGCTACTCCAACAGCACGCGCTTGGAGTCATTTTGTCACCACCTCAAGCCCCGTTGCGAGGCCAAGGCCCACAGCAGCACAGTGGGGCGGCTCCTGCCCATTTCCAGTCCAGAAGCTGCTGGACTTCTTTAGCCGGCTGCAGGAGCTCCTGCAGTACCTAAGGGGAAAAACGGTGTGAGCAGCAGGACAAACGGCACGCAGGGCAGGCTGCAGTGTGCCACCACCGTTTCCTTTGGGGCAATGCCTGCCGATGCAAAGGCCACCTCAGCGTCAAAGGGCTGCTCTGCCCTGCGCCCGTGCCTCGGGAGGCACACACCTGATGAGGCTGACCACATGCTTGAAATAAAATGTTTCGGTGCTCACAGCAAACCAGGCTTCAGCTCAAGTCAGTCTCCTGTGCGAGGCAAGGACTTCCACGCCCGGCACCTGCCAAGCGAGGCAGGCTGCAGGCAGACAAGGCGGGCACAAAGGGAAAGAGTCCCTGCAAAGGGCTGAAAGTGGGCCTGCTCAGGGAGGAGGGGGAGGCTGCACTGGAGGAAGGGAACACAGGTCACCACGGGCTGGAGGGCTTGGGGAAAGGAGCTGGAAACACAGAACGTCTTTGGCCAGCTCCTGGTGGGATCCCGCTGCGCTTGTGGATGAGCCACAAGTGACCCTGAAACTGGACTCTCATGACCCAGGACAGACGCGTCTAGAAAGACCCAAGGGTTGCGCTGAGGATTTGGGGAAGGAGCTTGCCTTCGAGCCCCACATATGCCACAGACTTCATTTCCATCCTGTGTCGCGGTTTAACCCCGGCCGGCAACCAAACGCTACCGGCAACCAAACGCCACGCAGCCACTTGCGCACTCCCCCCCACCCGGAGGGGTGGGGAGGAGAACCAGAAAGCAATGTAAAGCTGGAGGGTTGAGATAAGAACAATGTAATAATTTAGACAGAAGAAAGAGTGAAGAACAACAGTAACAATACCAAGAAGAAGAATAACAACAACAACAACAATAACGATTAGGATGGAAAGGTGGGGGAAAAGGGTAAAATCAAAAGGAAGGGAGAAGGAAAAAAAGGAAATGATGCACAGTACAACTGCTCACCACCCGCTGACCAATGCCCAGCCAGTCCCTGAGCAAGATTCCCCCCGCCAGCTAACCCTCCAAGTTTCTATACCAAGCATGACGTCCCACGGGACGGAATACCTCTGTGGCTGCTTCACGTCAGCTGACCTGGCTGTGTCCCTTCCCAGTCTCTTGTGCCCCTCCAGCACTCTGGCTGGCAAGGCCCAAGAAACCAAAAAGGCCTTGACTTAGCAGAAACGCCAGGCAGCAACAACCGAAAACATCAGTGCAGCTACCAACATTGTTCTCACATCATAGCCAAAACACAGCACTTCACTAGCTACGAAGAAGAACGTTAACTCCATCCCAGCTGAAACCAGGACACGGGGCCATCTCCTACTCGGCATGTGCTGCACAGGTCTTTGTAGCCTTCTTGATCGGTGCTGACGTGCGGAATCAAACTCTACAACTCAAGGAGGGTTATCAAGCAGGCATGTTTATCGGGGCTCCGGCTGCAAGGGGGATCGCTCCTCCTCACTTGCACACCCAGGGCTTAAGTAAGCAGATCCCTATTACACAGAAGCATACGTATTCATTAGATTCCCAAGAAAAGGCGGGGTTATTACCATTCGGTCCAGGAACTCAGTATCATAAGCCTCCTCACTCTGGCGCGGGTGCGTTGACACCTGCTGGTCCTGGGCTGGGCTCTCTGGGAGGAAGGCTCGCACCCTTCCTCAGGATGTACTTTTCCCTTTGGCGCGCAGTGCTGAGGAGTCCACGCCAGCAAGCGCAGAGCCAGGTTGTACTGGTTCTCTTCCCGGCTCGTACATCTTGCAGACAACATAGTTCTTGCTTACAACGTAGCTAGTCGATCGGTATCGACACGTGCAGACCGTAGTGTCCTTGTTAGTCAGTCCGTTAAACACAAGTGCCGAAGCACCAGTTGCAAGGTCTGCATATTTACCGAATGATTTTCAGCTTGAACTCTCTCCGTGCAGAGTCTTTACTTCTGAGCGTCACGGCCTGTGACCGCCTTGCTGCCATCCGAAAAGCCCTGCACACTGGGACCCTCCTAGGTGGCAGAGCTTGTGTCCACACGGCAGCAGCTGCCTTGGGCCAGGGGGTTGCTCAGCCCAGCAGCACCAGGAAGTGTGGAATTGAAACCGGGAGCGAAGCCGCTAAGACAAAACCAGTACCCTATGAAGTTGGAATCCTGGCTCGGACTGGAGCCTAGAAGTCATAATTGCCTAAAACAGGGGTTGTTGCAAAGCCACATGCCCAGGAGCAGCATGTAGTACAACATCTAAGGGCTGTGAATCAAATAGCGATTGACCAACACCCGGTGCGGCCTAATCCTCCCGCTTTGTTAACAGCGACAGGTGATTCTAATGTCTGTTTTACAGCATTGGACTTGGAAGGCGCCTTCTTTGGCGTTCTGATTGTATGTCCTCGGCCGTGCGTAGCAGGTGCCACAACTGCCCTCTTCAGTGTTGGTCCAGAACCGCAATCCAACCCAGAGAGAGCAGGGACACGAAGCCTGCCAGAGGGCGTTGCTGTGGCTGACATAGCCAGCGAGGACTGTGCTGCGTGTGCCTTTCCCTGTGCTGCGTGCAGGAAGGTTGGCACTGCTGGGCTAGGCTTGGCTTCTTTGGCTTGCCCGTCACTGCTTGCCTGCCACGACCATCAAAAGAGTGTCTCTTCAAGAGCCAAGCACGCGCGTGCTGCCTCTAGTGGTTGCGTTCTCTGTTGTGTGTCTCTTTATTGGGAAGGAGCAGGTGGCAAAGGGCTGCCGAGAGCAGGGCGGCAGTGACCTTCGCAAAGAGGTAGCGACGCCACGCTTGGTTTTTCCTGTGAGCTGTTAGCAGGCAGAGCCGGGAGCCAGGCGCTGCTGCCTGCCACGGGGCCTGCCCACCCTCATCGCGCAAAGGGAGCATTCCGCGGGGCTCTGTGGGGGCTGTGCGATCCCAGCTCCTGCCTCCCGTCCTGCTTGGAACCCCTCCTGTTGCCCCCCCTCCCCGCAGAGGCCACCACGCCCAGCCCCGTGGCAACCAGCCACTCTGTGACATCACCCCCGGGGCCAAGGGCATCCTGGGCAACGCGAGCTCAGGGGGCAGTATGTTGGCGGCTGCACTGGCGGTGACAAGCCCTCCTCCTTGCAGCTGCCACGTGTCACTGGCAGGGATGGATTTGCTGCTCCTCCTCCTCGTCCTGCTGGCCATGTGCTGTCCTGCGTCCGGCACATGGGACAGCTGTGGGTAAGTGGCCCGAGGCTCTGGGAGGGAGCTTGGGCAAGCCCTTGTGGGCTTGGCTGGAGGGCAGCCAGTGTGGGAGGCTCATTTCCTTGCCAGCACGCAGGCTGTTGGCAGTACTCACCTACGGGGCTAAAGCAGAAAGAGGCAGGGTGTGGACACACGCGTGCCCCACAGGCTTCCCCAGCCCTGCTGGCCAGGCAGCGCCTTGTGGGGAGGGAAGACGGCTGACCGTGAGCCGTAGGGGCGCCAGCCATCCAGCAGGACACTAAGGAGTTTCTCTTTACAGAGGGACCTGCGGGCTCCGGCCCACGGCTTTTCCGTATGGCATGTCACGCGTTGTGGGTGGCACAGATGCCCAGGCAGGGGCCTGGCCCTGGATCGTCAGCATCCAGAACCCCTGGCAAGCGGGCACGGGTCATACCTGCGGAGGCTCCCTCATCAGCGCACAGTGGGTCCTGACAGCAGCCCACTGCTTCATCGAGGCCAGGTAAGGCGTCGCCGGGAACGCGCATAGCCCCACAACACTAGCGCTTGCCCCGTGCGCAGCAGCACGGGCTACTCCCGCCCCGTTTCCTCGCAGGACGCCCAGGGCCTGGGTGCTCCTTGAGCCTGAGGCACGCGAGGCCAGTCCCACCCTCCCGAGCGCTGCTCTCCTCTCTCCCTCGGCAAGCGGAAGGCAGGGCAACTGCTGGGCTGCTGCAGCACGTGGCTGTGCTCCCTCTGAGTCCTCTCCCCATTTGCCTTCCAGCTACATCACCATGTGGCGCGTGGTGATCGGTGCCACCCGGCTGACTCAGCTGGGCCCTGAGGCCCAGGTGCGCAACATCAAGCGGCTGCTCCTTCACCAAGGCTACAGTAACATCACGCAGAGGAACGACATTGCCTTGCTGGAGCTGGACCAGCCTGTGCAGTGCAACGCCTACGTTCAGCTTGCCTGCGTGCCCGATGCCTCGCTGAGAGTCTCGCAGCTGAAAAACTGCTACATCAGCGGCTGGGGTGCCACGACTGCAAGATGTGAGTACCGCGGAAGTACTCGTGTGCCGAGCGCAAGCTTGGCACGCTCGGGGCCATTGCTTGGGCTTCCTGACAGCAGAGGCCAGAGCCCCAGTCAGGCTGCGGGGACGTATGCCTCTTGAGAGATGGGCCTGAGCCCTTTCCGCAGAGCAAGGCGGAAGGGAAATGCCGCTATAACGCCTCTCAGGATGCAAAGCCAAGCGCGGGCGAGGCAAGGGATTCCGCCAGGCAGGGGAGGAGAAGCGCCAGTGAGCTGCTGCTTGCTAATTCCTTCCTGTGCTCACAGCTGGACGATCAACGGATGTGCTGCAGGAGGCCCAGGTCCGCCTCATTGATGTCAACGTCTGTAACAGCAGCCGGTGGTACAGAGGGGCCATCCACACGCACAACGTCTGTGCTGGCTATCCGCAGGGCGGCATTGACACCTGCCAGGTAGGAGCGTGCTACGAGCCAAGCCCCGTAGCACAGGCAGCCCCGCCACACGCAACTACGCCAACATGGCCCGGCATGTGCTTGGCCTGGCCAGTGCCCCTCCCACTTCAGGTCCCCACCGCCGGGGGGGCTTATACCCCCTTCCCCATCGGCAGGCCCCTGCCCAGTGCCCCTTTTGTCCCAGAGGCATGGCGCTCTGCACAGAAAGCCCTCCTAGTGTTCTTGGCAGACCATGGCTCCCCATCCCAAGCCTGCCACAGCTCTCTCCCACACACCCACCATCCCCGTGCAGTGAGGAGAGCCAGCCCCACCTTACAAGCCCACCACCCCTTCCCAGGCAAGGCTCGCTCGACACAGCCTCGCTCTGCAGGGAACACAGCTCCGGCAGGTGCCGTCAGAGAGAAGGAGCCAACCCCCGTGCTGACGGTGGCCACCCAACAACCCCTTTGTCCTCTCTCCTCCTCTGCAGGGGGACAGCGGTGGGCCTCTCGTCTGCCAAGACAGCAGTGCAGACTACTTCTGGCTTGTTGGTGTCACCAGCTGGGGGAGAGGCTGTGCCAGAGCCAGGCAGCCCGGAGTCTACACCTCCACTCAGCACTTCTACGACTGGATCCTGCTACAGATGGGCCTGCGCCCAGCAGTGAGGGCTACTCCAACAGCACGCGCTTGGAGTCATTTTGTCACCACCTCAAGCCCCGTTGCGAGGCCAAGGCCCACAGCAGCACAGTGGGGCGGCTCCTGCCCATTTCCAGTCCAGAAGCTGCTGGACTTCTTTAGCCGGCTGCAGGAGCTCCTGCAGTACCTAAGGGGAAAAACGGTGTGAGCAGCAGGACAAACGGCACGCAGGGCAGGCTGCAGTGTGCCACCACCGTTTCCTTTGGGGCAATGCCTGCCGATGCAAAGGCCACCTCAGCGTCAAAGGGCTGCTCTGCCCTGCGCCCGTGCCTCGGGAGGCACACACCTGATGAGGCTGACCACATGCTTGAAATAAAATGTTTCGGTGCTCACAGCAAACCAGGCTTCAGCTCAAGTCAGTCTCCTGTGCGAGGCAAGGACTTCCACGCCCGGCACCTGCCAAGCGAGGCAGGCTGCAGGCAGACAAGGCGGGCACAAAGGGAAAGAGTCCCTGCAAAGGGCTGAAAGTGGGCCTGCTCAGGGAGGAGGGGGAGGCTGCACTGGAGGAAGGGAACACAGGTCACCACGGGCTGGAGGGCTTGGGGAAAGGAGCTGGAAACACAGAACGTCTTTGGCCAGCTCCTGGTGGGATCCCGCTGCGCTTGTGGATGAGCCACAAGTGACCCTGAAACTGGACTCTCATGACCCAGGACAGACGCGTCTAGAAAGACCCAAGGGTTGCGCTGAGGATTTGGGGAAGGAGCTTGCCTTCGAGCCCCACATATGCCACAGACTTCATTTCCATCCTGTGTCGCGGTTTAACCCCGGCCGGCAACCAAACGCTACCGGCAACCAAACGCCACGCAGCCACTTGCGCACTCCCCCCCACCCGGAGGGGTGGGGAGGAGAACCAGAAAGCAATGTAAAGCTGGAGGGTTGAGATAAGAACAATGTAATAATTTAGACAGAAGAAAGAGTGAAGAACAACAGTAACAATACCAAGAAGAAGAATAACAACAACAACAACAATAACGATTAGGATGGAAAGGTGGGGGAAAAGGGTAAAATCAAAAGGAAGGGAGAAGGAAAAAAAGGAAATGATGCACAGTACAACTGCTCACCACCCGCTGACCAATGCCCAGCCAGTCCCTGAGCAAGATTCCCCCCGCCAGCTAACCCTCCAAGTTTCTATACCAAGCATGACGTCCCACGGGACGGAATACCTCTGTGGCTGCTTCACGTCAGCTGACCTGGCTGTGTCCCTTCCCAGTCTCTTGTGCCCCTCCAGCACTCTGGCTGGCAAGGCCCAAGAAACCAAAAAGGCCTTGACTTAGCAGAAACGCCAGGCAGCAACAACCGAAAACATCAGTGCAGCTACCAACATTGTTCTCACATCATAGCCAAAACACAGCACTTCACTAGCTACGAAGAAGAACGTTAACTCCATCCCAGCTGAAACCAGGACACGGGGCCATCTCCTACTCGGCATGTGCTGCACAGGTCTTTGTAGCCTTCTTGATCGGTGCTGACGTGCGGAATCAAACTCTACAACTCAAGGAGGGTTATCAAGCAGGCATGTTTATCGGGGCTCCGGCTGCAAGGGGGATCGCTCCTCCTCACTTGCACACCCAGGGCTTAAGTAAGCAGATCCCTATTACACAGAAGCATACGTATTCATTAGATTCCCAAGAAAAGGCGGGGTTATTACCATTCGGTCCAGGAACTCAGTATCATAAGCCTCCTCACTCTGGCGCGGGTGCGTTGACACCTGCTGGTCCTGGGCTGGGCTCTCTGGGAGGAAGGCTCGCACCCTTCCTCAGGATGTACTTTTCCCTTTGGCGCGCAGTGCTGAGGAGTCCACGCCAGCAAGCGCAGAGCCAGGTTGTACTGGTTCTCTTCCCGGCTCGTACATCTTGCAGACAACATAGTTCTTGCTTACAACGTAGCTAGTCGATCGGTATCGACACGTGCAGACCGTAGTGTCCTTGTTAGTCAGTCCGTTAAACACAAGTGCCGAAGCACCAGTTGCAAGGTCTGCATATTTACCGAATGATTTTCAGCTTGAACTCTCTCCGTGCAGAGTCTTTACTTCTGAGCGTCACGGCCTGTGACCGCCTTGCTGCCATCCGAAAAGCCCTGCACACTGGGACCCTCCTAGGTGGCAGAGCTTGTGTCCACACGGCAGCAGCTGCCTTGGGCCAGGGGGTTGCTCAGCCCAGCAGCACCAGGAAGTGTGGAATTGAAACCGGGAGCGAAGCCGCTAAGACAAAACCAGTACCCTATGAAGTTGGAATCCTGGCTCGGACTGGAGCCTAGAAGTCATAATTGCCTAAAACAGGGGTTGTTGCAAAGCCACATGCCCAGGAGCAGCATGTAGTACAACATCTAAGGGCTGTGAATCAAATAGCGATTGACCAACACCCGGTGCGGCCTAATCCTCCCGCTTTGTTAACAGCGACAGGTGATTCTAATGTCTGTTTTACAGCATTGGACTTGGAAGGCGCCTTCTTTGGCGTTCTGATTGTATGTCCTCGGCCGTGCGTAGCAGGTGCCACAACTGCCCTCTTCAGTGTTGGTCCAGAACCGCAATCCAACCCAGAGAGAGCAGGGACACGAAGCCTGCCAGAGGGCGTTGCTGTGGCTGACATAGCCAGCGAGGACTGTGCTGCGTGTGCCTTTCCCTGTGCTGCGTGCAGGAAGGTTGGCACTGCTGGGCTAGGCTTGGCTTCTTTGGCTTGCCCGTCACTGCTTGCCTGCCACGACCATCAAAAGAGTGTCTCTTCAAGAGCCAAGCACGCGCGTGCTGCCTCTAGTGGTTGCGTTCTCTGTTGTGTGTCTCTTTATTGGGAAGGAGCAGGTGGCAAAGGGCTGCCGAGAGCAGGGCGGCAGTGACCTTCGCAAAGAGGTAGCGACGCCACGCTTGGTTTTTCCTGTGAGCTGTTAGCAGGCAGAGCCGGGAGCCAGGCGCTGCTGCCTGCCACGGGGCCTGCCCACCCTCATCGCGCAAAGGGAGCATTCCGCGGGGCTCTGTGGGGGCTGTGCGATCCCAGCTCCTGCCTCCCGTCCTGCTTGGAACCCCTCCTGTTGCCCCCCCTCCCCGCAGAGGCCACCACGCCCAGCCCCGTGGCAACCAGCCACTCTGTGACATCACCCCCGGGGCCAAGGGCATCCTGGGCAACGCGAGCTCAGGGGGCAGTATGTTGGCGGCTGCACTGGCGGTGACAAGCCCTCCTCCTTGCAGCTGCCACGTGTCACTGGCAGGGATGGATTTGCTGCTCCTCCTCCTCGTCCTGCTGGCCATGTGCTGTCCTGCGTCCGGCACATGGGACAGCTGTGGGTAAGTGGCCCGAGGCTCTGGGAGGGAGCTTGGGCAAGCCCTTGTGGGCTTGGCTGGAGGGCAGCCAGTGTGGGAGGCTCATTTCCTTGCCAGCACGCAGGCTGTTGGCAGTACTCACCTACGGGGCTAAAGCAGAAAGAGGCAGGGTGTGGACACACGCGTGCCCCACAGGCTTCCCCAGCCCTGCTGGCCAGGCAGCGCCTTGTGGGGAGGGAAGACGGCTGACCGTGAGCCGTAGGGGCGCCAGCCATCCAGCAGGACACTAAGGAGTTTCTCTTTACAGAGGGACCTGCGGGCTCCGGCCCACGGCTTTTCCGTATGGCATGTCGCGCGTTGTGGGTGGCACAGATGCCCAGGCAGGGGCCTGGCCCTGGATCGTCAGCATCCAGAACCCCTGGCAAGCGGGCACGGGTCATACCTGCGGAGGCTCCCTCATCAGCGCACAGTGGGTCCTGACAGCAGCCCACTGCTTCATCGAGGCCAGGTAAGGCGTCGCCGGGAACGCGCATAGCCCCACAACACTAGCGCTTGCCCCGTGCGCAGCAGCACGGGCTACTCCCGCCCCATTTCCTCGCAGGACGCCCAGGGCCTGGGTGCTCCTTGAGCCTGAGGCACGCGAGGCCAGTCCCACCCTCCCGAGCGCTGCTCTCCTCTCTCCCTCGGCAAGCGGAAGGCAGGGCAACTGCTGGGCTGCTGCAGCACGTGGCTGTGCTCCCTCTGAGTCCTCTCCCCATTTGCCTTCCAGCTACATCACCATGTGGCGCGTGGTGATCGGTGCCACCCGGCTGACTCAGCTGGGCCCTGAGGCCCAGGTGCGCAACATCAAGCGGCTGCTCCTTCACCAAGGCTACAGTAACATCACGCAGAGGAACGACATTGCCTTGCTGGAGCTGGACCAGCCTGTGCAGTGCAACGCCTACGTTCAGCTTGCCTGCGTGCCCGATGCCTCGCTGAGAGTCTCGCAGCTGAAAAACTGCTACATCAGCGGCTGGGGTGCCACGACTGAAAGATGTGAGTACCGCGGAAGTACTCGTGTGCCGAGCGCAAGCTTGGCACGCTCGGGCCCATTGCTTGGGCTTCCTGACAGCAGAGGCCAGAGCCCCAGTCAGGCTGTGGGGACGTATGCCTCTTGAGAGATGGGCCTGAGCCCTTTCCGCAGAGCAAGGCGGAAGGGAAATGCCGCTATAACGCCTCTCAGGATGCAAAGCCAAGCGCGGGCGAGGCAAGGGATTCCGCCAGGCAGGGGAGGAGAAGCGCCAGTGAGCTGCTGCTTGCTAATTCCTTCCTGTGCTCACAGCTGGACGATCAACGGATGTGCTGCAGGAGGCCCAGGTCCGCCTCATTGATGTCAACGTCTGTAACAGCAGCCGGTGGTACAGAGGGGCCATCCACACGCACAACGTCTGTGCTGGCTATCCGCAGGGCGGCATTGACACCTGCCAGGTAGGAGCGTGCTACGAGCCAAGCCCCGTAGCACAGGCAGCCCCGCCACACGCAACTACGCCAACATGGCCCGGCATGTGCTTGGCCTGGCCAGTGCCCCTCCCACTTCAGGTCCCCACCGCCGGGGGGGCTTATACCCCCTTCCCCATCGGCAGGCCCCTGCCCAGTGCCCCTCTTGTCCCAGAGGCATGGCGCTCTGCCCAGAAAGCCCTCCTAGTGTTCTTGGCAGACCATGGCTCCCCATCCCAAGCCTGCCACAGCTCTCTCCCACACACCCACCATCCCCGTGCAGTGAGGAGAGCCAGCCCCACCTTACAAGCCCACCACCCCTTCCCAGGCAAGGCTCGCTCGACACAGCCTCGCTCTGCAGGGAACACAGCTCCGGCAGGTGCCGTCAGAGAGAAGGAGCCAACCCCCGTGCTGACGGTGGCCACCCAACAACCCCTTTGTCCTCTCTCCTCCTCTGCAGGGGGACAGCGGTGGGCCTCTCGTCTGCCAAGACAGCAGTGCAGACTACTTCTGGCTTGTTGGTGTCACCAGCTGGGGGAGAGGCTGTGCCAGAGCCAGGCAGCCCGGAGTCTACACCTCCACTCAGCACTTCTACGACTGGATCCTGCTACAGATGGGCCTGCGCCCAGCAGTGAGGGCTACTCCAACAGCACGCGCTTGGAGTCATTTTGTCACCACCTCAAGCCCCGTTGCGAGGCCAAGGCCCACAGCAGCACAGTGGGGCGGCTCCTGCCCATTTCCAGTCCAGAAGCTGCTGGACTTCTTTAGCCGGCTGCAGGAGCTCCTGCAGTACCTAAGGGGAAAAACGGTGTGAGCAGCAGGACAAACGGCACGCAGGGCAGGCTGCAGTGTGCCACCACCGTTTCCTTTGGGGCAATGCCTGCCGATGCAAAGGCCACCTCAGCGTCAAAGGGCTGCTCTGCCCTGCGCCCGTGCCTCGGGAGGCACACACCTGATGAGGCTGACCACATGCTTGAAATAAAATGTTTCGGTGCTCACAGCAAACCAGGCTTCAGCTCAAGTCAGTCTCCTGTGCGAGGCAAGGACTTCCACGCCCGGCACCTGCCAAGCGAGGCAGGCTGCAGGCAGACAAGGCGGGCACAAAGGGAAAGAGTCCCTGCAAAGGGCTGAAAGTGGGCCTGCTCAGGGAGGAGGGGGAGGCTGCACTGGAGGAAGGGAACACAGGTCACCACGGGCTGGAGGGCTTGGGGAAAGGAGCTGGAAACACAGAACGTCTTTGGCCAGCTCCTGGTGGGATCCCGCTGCGCTTGTGGATGAGCCACAAGTGACCCTGAAACTGGACTCTCATGACCCAGGACAGACGCGTCTAGAAAGACCCAAGGGTTGCGCTGAGGATTTGGGGAAGGAGCTTGCCTTCGAGCCCCACATATGCCACAGACTTCATTTCCATCCTGTGTCGCGGTTTAACCCCGGCCGGCAACCAAACGCTACCGGCAACCAAACGCCACGCAGCCACTTGCGCACTCCCCCCCACCCGGAGGGGTGGGGAGGAGAACCAGAAAGCAATGTAAAGCTGGAGGGTTGAGATAAGAACAATGTAATAATTTAGACAGAAGAAAGAGTGAAGAACAACAGTAACAATACCAAGAAGAAGAATAACAACAACAACAACAACAACAACAACAATAACGATTAGGATGGAAAGGTGGGGGAAAAGGGTAAAATCAAAAGGAAGGGAGAAGGAAAAAAAGGAAATGATGCACAGTACAACTGCTCACCACCCGCTGACCGATGCCCAGCCAGTCCCTGAGCAAGAATCCCCCCGCCAGCTAACCCTCCAAGTTTCTATACCAAGCATGACGTCCCACGGGACGGAATACCTCTGTGGCTGCTTCACGTCAGCTGACCTGGCTGTGTCCCTTCCCAGTCTCTTGTGCCCCTCCAGCACTCTGGCTGGCAAGGCCCAAGAAACCAAAAAGGCCTTGACTTAGCAGAAACGCCAGGCAGCAACAACCGAAAACATCAGTGCAGCTACCAACATTGTTCTCACATCATAGCCAAAACACAGCACTTCACTAGCTACGAAGAAGAACGTTAACTCCATCCCAGCTGAAACCAGGACACGGGGCCATCTCCTACTCAGCATGTGCTGCACAGGTCTTTGTAGCCTTCTTGATCGGTGCTGACGTGCGGAATCAAACTCTACAACTCAAGGAGGGTTATCAAGCAGGCATGTTTATCGGGGCTCCGGCTGCAAGGGGGATCGCTCCTCCTCACTTGCACACCCAGGGCTTAAGTAAGCAGATCCCTATTACACAGAAGCATACGTATTCATTAGATTCCCGAGAAAAGGCGGGGTTATTACCATTCGGTCCAGGAACTCAGTATCATAAGCCTCCTCACTCTGGCGCGGGTGCGTTGACACCTGCTGGTCCTGGGCTGGGCTCTCTGGGAGGAAGGCTCGCACCCTTCCTCAGGATGTACTTTTCCCTTTGGCGCGCAGTGCTGAGGAGTCCACGCCAGCAAGCGCAGAGCCAGGTTGTACTGGTTCTCTTCCCAGCTCGTACATCTTGCAGACAACATAGTTCTTGCTTACAACGTAGCTAGTCGATCGGTATCGACACGTGCAGACCGTAGTGTCCTTGTTAGTCAGTCCGTTAAACACAAGTGCTGAAGCACCAGTTGCAAGGTCTGCATATTTACCGAATGATTTTCAGCTTGAACTCTCTCCGTGCAGAGTCTTTACTTCTGAGCGTCATGGCCTGTGACCGCCTTGCTGCCATCCGAAAAGCCCTGCACACTGGGACCCTCCTAGGTGGCAGAGCTTGTGTCCACACGGCAGCAGCTGCCTTGGGCCAGGGGGTTGCTCAGCCCAGCAGCACCAGGAAGTGTGGAATTGAAACCGGGAGCGAAGCCGCTAAGACAAAACCAGTACCCTATGAAGTTGGAATCCTGGCTCGGACTGGAGCCTAGAAGTCATAATTGCCTAAAACAGGGGTTGTTGCAAAGCCACATGCCCAGGAGCAGCATGTAGTACAACATCTAAGGGCTGTGAATCAAATAGCGATTGACCAACACCCGGTGCGGCCTAATCCTCCCGCTTTGTTAACAGCGACAGGTGATTCTAATGTCTGTTTTACAGCATTGGACTTGGAAGGCGCCTTCTTTGGCGTTCCGATTGTATGTCCTCGGCCGTGCGTAGCAGGTGCCACAACTGCCCTCTTCAGTGTTGGTCCAGAACCGCAATCCAACCCAGAGAGAGCAGGGACACGAAGCCTGCCAGAGGGCGTTGCTGTGGCTGACATAGCCAGCGAGGACTGTGCTGCGTGTGCCTTTCCCTGTGCTGCGTGCAGGAAGGTTGGCACTGCTGGGCTAGGCTTGGCTTCTTTGGCTTGCCCGTCACTGCTTGCCTGCCACGACCATCAAAAGAGTGTCTCTTCAAGAGCCAAGCACGCGCGTGCTGCCTCTAGTGGTTGCGTTCTCTGTTGTGTGTCTCTTTATTGGGAAGGAGCAGGTGGCAAAGGGCTGCCGAGAGCAGGGCGGCAGTGACCTTCGCAAAGAGGTAGCGACGCCACGCTTGGTTTTTCCTGTGAGCTGTTAGCAGGCAGAGCCGGGAGCCAGGCGCTGCTGCCTGCCACGGGGCCTGCCCACCCTCATCGCGCAAAGGGAGCATTCCGCGGGGCTCTGTGGGGGCTGTGCGATCCCAGCTCCTGCCTCCCGTCCTGCTTGGAACCCCTCCTGTTGCCCCCCCTCCCCGCAGAGGCCACCACGCCCAGCCCCGTGGCAACCAGCCACTCTGTGACATCACCCCCGGGGCCAAGGGCATCCTGGGCAACGCGAGCTCAGGGGGCAGTATGTTGGCGGCTGCACTGGCGGTGACAAGCCCTCCTCCTTGCAGCTGCCACGTGTCACTGGCAGGGATGGATTTGCTGCTCCTCCTCCTCGTCCTGCTGGCCATGTGCTGTCCTGCGTCCGGCACATGGGACAGCTGTGGGTAAGTGGCCCGAGGCTCTGGGAGGGAGCTTGGGCAAGCCCTTGTGGGCTTGGCTGGAGGGCAGCCAGTGTGGGAGGCTCATTTCCTTGCCAGCACGCAGGCTGTTGGCAGTACTCACCTACGGGGCTAAAGCAGAAAGAGGCAGGGTGTGGACACACGCGTGCCCCACAGGCTTCCCCAGCCCTGCTGGCCAGGCAGCGCCTTGTGGGGAGGGAAGACGGCTGACCGTGAGCCGTAGGGGCGCCAGCCATCCAGCAGGACACTAAGGAGTTTCTCTTTACAGAGGGACCTGCGGGCTCCGGCCCACGGCTTTTCCGTATGGCATGTCGCGCGTTGTGGGTGGCACAGATGCCCAGGCAGGGGCCTGGCCCTGGATCGTCAGCATCCAGAACCCCTGGCAAGCGGGCACGGGTCATACCTGCGGAGGCTCCCTCATCAGCGCACAGTGGGTCCTGACAGCAGCCCACTGCTTCATCGAGGCCAGGTAAGGCGTCGCCGGGAACGCGCATAGCCCCACAACACTAGCGCTTGCCCCGTGCGCAGCAGCACGGGCTACTCCCGCCCCGTTTCCTCGCAGGACGCCCAGGGCCTGGGTGCTCCTTGAGCCTGAGGCACGCGAGGCCAGTCCCACCCTCCCGAGCGCTGCTCTCCTCTCTCCCTCGGCAAGCGGAAGGCAGGGCAACTGCTGGGCTGCTGCAGCACGTGGCTGTGCTCCCTCTGAGTCCTCTCCCCATTTGCCTTCCAGCTACATCACCATGTGGCGCGTGGTGATCGGTGCCACCCGGCTGACTCAGCTGGGCCCTGAGGCCCAGGTGCGCAACATCAAGCGGCTGCTCCTTCACCAAGGCTACAGTAACATCACGCAGAGGAACGACATTGCCTTGCTGGAGCTGGACCAGCCTGTGCAGTGCAACGCCTACGTTCAGCTTGCCTGCGTGCCCGATGCCTCGCTGAGAGTCTCGCAGCTGAAAAACTGCTACATCAGCGGCTGGGGTGCCACGACTGAAAGATGTGAGTACCGCGGAAGTACTCGTGTGCCGAGCGCAAGCTTGGCACGCTCGGGCCCATTGCTTGGGCTTCCTGACAGCAGAGGCCAGAGCCCCAGTCAGGCTGTGGGGACGTATGCCTCTTGAGAGATGGGCCTGAGCCCTTTCTGCAGAGCAAGGCGGAAGGGAAATGCCGCTATAACGCCTCTCAGGATGCAAAGCCAAGCGCGGGCGAGGCAAGGGATTCCGCCAGGCAGGGGAGGAGAAGCGCCAGTGAGCTGCTGCTTGCTAATTCCTTCCTGTGCTCACAGCTGGACGATCAACGGATGTGCTGCAGGAGGCCCAGGTCCGCCTCATTGATGTCAACGTCTGTAACAGCAGCCGGTGGTACAGAGGGGCCATCCACACGCACAACGTCTGTGCTGGCTATCCGCAGGGCGGCATTGACACCTGCCAGGTAGGAGCGTGCTACGAGCCAAGCCCCGTAGCACAGGCAGCCCCGCCACACGCAACTACGCCAACATGGCCCGGCATGTGCTTGGCCTGGCCAGTGCCCCTCCCACTTCAGGTCCCCACCGCCGGGGGGGCTTATACCCCCTTCCCCATCGGCAGGCCCCTGCCCAGTGCCCCTCTTGTCCCAGAGGCATGGCGCTCTGCCCAGAAAGCCCTCCTAGTGTTCTTGGCAGACCATGGCTCCCCATCCCAAGCCTGCCACAGCTCTCTCCCACACACCCACCATCCCCGTGCAGTGAGGAGAGCCAGCCCCACCTTACAAGCCCACCACCCCTTCCCAGGCAAGGCTCGCTCGACACAGCCTCGCTCTGCAGGGAACACAGCTCCGGCAGGTGCCGTCAGAGAGAAGGAGCCAACCCCCGTGCTGACGGTGGCCACCCAACAACCCCTTTGTCCTCTCTCCTCCTCTGCAGGGGGACAGCGGTGGGCCTCTCGTCTGCCAAGACAGCAGTGCAGACTACTTCTGGCTTGTTGGTGTCACCAGCTGGGGGAGAGGCTGTGCCAGAGCCAGGCAGCCCGGAGTCTACACCTCCACTCGGCACTTCTACGACTGGATCCTGCTACAGATGGGCCTGCGCCCAGCAGTGAGGGCTACTCCAACAGCATGCGCTTGGAGTCATTTTGTCACCACCTCAAGCCCCGTTGCGAGGCCAAGGCCCACAGCAGCACAGTGGCGCGGCTCCTGCCCATTTCCAGTCCAGAAGCTGCTGGACTTCTTTAGCCGGCTGCAGGAGCTCCTGCAGTACCTAAGGGGAAAAACGGTGTGAGCAGCAGGACAAACGGCACGCAGGGCAGGCTGCAGTGTGCCACCACCGTTTCCTTTGGGGCAATGCCTGCCGATGCAAAGGCCACCTCAGCGTCAAAGGGCTGCTCTGCCCTGCGCCCGTGCCTCGGGAGGCACACACCTGATGAGGCTGACCACATGCTTGAAATAAAATGTTTCGGTGCTCACAGCAAACCAGGCTTCAGCTCAAGTCAGTCTCCTGTGCGAGGCAAGGACTTCCACGCCCGGCACCTGCCAAGCGAGGCAGGCTGCAGGCAGACAAGGCGGGCACAAAGGGAAAGAGTCCCTGCAAAGGGCTGAAAGTGGGCCTGCTCAGGGAGGAGGGGGAGGCTGCACTGGAGGAAGGGAACACAGGTCACCACGGGCTGGAGGGCTTGGGGAAAGGAGCTGGAAACACAGAACGTCTTTGGCCAGCTCCTGGTGGGATCCCGCTGCGCTTGTGGATGAGCCACAAGTGACCCTGAAACTGGACTCTCATGACCCAGGACAGACGCGTCTAGAAAGACCCAAGGGTTGCGCTGAGGATTTGGGGAAGGAGCTTGCCTTCAAGCCCCACATATGCCACAGACTTCATTTCCATCCTGTCATGTGAGGCATATGTGAACACGCTGTGCTTTTGTATCTCAGGAGCAAACGTGTGCTGCTGTTTCACTGGCAGACATGCAATCCTTTTCCTGTCAATCTGGTTTGCCCTTCACATGCATTGTGCCAGTGTCTGTGTGCCTTTGTGTCTCTGGCTCTTTGGAATGCAGCAAGAGAAGTATGGGAAGAGCAGCTGCCACATCCCTCAGGCTGGGATAGGACCAGCCTCCCAGGTGCCCCCCTCATTCAGCTCTACCGGGCCTGACAGCAGAAATCCCCCCACGTAAAGGACAAGGTAGATGCAATGTCCTCTGCATATGCAAACACTTCCTGGTATATAATGTGGACCCTCGAGAACTGGGTGTGCATGTTAGGAGGAACAATCCCCCATGCGCCCAGAGCAGCATTAAACTGCTGTCAGCTTTCCAAACTCTCCTTTGCCTGGGAGAGTTTTCCCGCTTATGATTGATGGGAAGAGAATCTGGTGACCCAGATGGGACCCGCTTTCCAGAACCTCGACAGACCACAGGGATCGTGAGGACTCCAAGCACACGCCAGAGTATTTGTGGGGAGGCCCTGCGATTCGCTGGCTGGGTGAGTCTCCGTGACAGCTCTTTGGGATAATGGCAACATTGGCCATAAATGCTGAGGTTGCTTACAGAGATGTCGTACCGCATTGTGGGTTAGGGTCCCACCAGGCTATTTGAAGTGCAACTTGTGTAATCCATATGCTATAGACGGGGATGCGCAGAACCCGGATAGTAGCTATTGCTAATCTGCACCTCTCTTCGGATTTTATTTGCTGGATTTTGCCTCTGTTCTGTTTGCCAGGTTTTGTTTAGCTATTGGATGTATGAGCTTTTGAAACTTTGTGGCATGGGACCTGGATATTCTACTGGAGTGGAGTTTCTTCAGCGTTCTCCTTCCGGGTGTCTATTAAGACACGGGAGCAAGATAGAGGGTGACCCTTTCACACAGAAAAAGTGGACAGACTCTTGTCATCACTGGTGGCCCTTGTATACCTCAGATGATTTGGCAAAACGGCCTAGGAAAGGAAGCATAAACTCTGCTATTGTATGGCAATTGGTGTTGTTTTGGTAGACGTGAAGGAAAACGGCATGAAGTCCCATAAGTGGATCTGGGGTTTTTGCCTTAAGAAATGGTTGTGGGTTTGGGGGTTTTTTTTGCCTTAAGAAATCTCACAGGATTTCCTCGCAGGAACCCCTCACAGGGCCTCCCCCCTCCATTTTCAGACCATGCACCTGGCTTTGGAGCTGTGATGGCTGCCTGCCAGCACTGCCTGTGAAGCTTGAAAAGGTATTTATAAATAAACAATTAATTTAGTGGCTGCAAAGGGCAGTGAAATCAGCTAGCTGCCAGTTAGCTGCAGAGGTTTGCAAAGATGAATAAAGCTGCAGCTAACTAACTAACGGGCCTGTTTCACAAAGGTGAGAGAAAGGTGTGCTTAACCAGGAATGTGAGAGTTGGCAGGTGGGATCAGGCTTGGGTCACCTCTCCTGCCCACCACAGTCTGGCTCTGGTGGTCCTGGGCTCCGTATTTTAGAGCAAGGCACCAGAGCCCCGCGGTGAGCAGATAAGTATCTCATGCCAATGGTAGACAAGAGCTGAAGATCCCCAAGACATCAGGCTTACAGCCATACCTCTGTTCAGATTCCTGGGACACCTCCTTGAAACTTCAGCTGTTTGAGGGAAAAAAGCAATGAACCCAATCCTGACCTGTCAGGGCTCTTTTACCTTGCTCTCAGTGGAGTTATCCAGAGTGCAAACTCTCTAAACCAGCTTTATAGAAGCTCTTATTTACACAACTTTTTTTTAAAAACAAAACAAAAACAAAAAACCCAAAAAAAACCCACCAGGGTAAGACACCAACACCTACTTGGAATGAGGAGATAGGGGGTTTTGTGCTGAAATAGATTTAACTATTCAAGTGCTATGCAGGATTCTGGAGGTTTTGCTGTTGTCGGCCATGGGTCTGCTGGTACGTTAGATGTGTTGAAAGGGTTTTGTGATAAGCAGGCAAAGCCCTGTGGCCTGATTCTTCTAGGATTCTTCAGGAAAGACAAGTGCAAAGCTTCAGCTGGGTGAAACCAGGACTAGGCTGCTAATGGACAGCCATCGATTTACTCCTTCAGCTCTACCACTGAGATACACAGCTCTTTGGGGCTTGTGTGCCCTGACCTGGCCGTGAGCAGAAGAGTTTCCCTGTGCAGGCAGCAGCGGGTGGGCTGGGTGACAGGGTAAGCTCGCAGGGGTTTGAGGCTGTGGAACTGTGTGGTCTCATATCCTTCTCAACACCAAGGGCATGGGAAACAGGAATGCCTTCTCTGGTGTTATCCAAGCAGTTGCAGAGCCCCTCAGTACCTGTCTAGTAGGACACACTCAGAAAAACTTTAAAAAACGATTTTAGAGGGATGGCCTGTAGACTAAGAGAATGATATCTGTGCGTTTACATAAAGGACAGGAGAGGCAACAATGATGATGTATTGGAAAATGTAGCGTGACATAAATGGTATAGAATAAGGGGTGGATACTGTCCTGGTTTCAGCTGGGATGGAGTTAATTATCCCATTAGGAGGTGGTACAGTGCTGTGGTTTGGCTTTGATGTGAGCCTTCTCAATTCCTCAGGCCTCGTTAGCAAAAAGGCCAGAGGGCCACAAGGAATTGGGAGGAGGCACAGCCAGGTCAGCTGGCCTGAACTAGCCAAAGAGTTATTCCATACATGGGATGCCATGAAGGTATATACATAGAGATATATATACATATATATATATAAAATATATACATATATATATACACCTGGGGGGTTGGCCCAGGCAGGCAGGCCATTGCTCGGGGACTGGCTGGGCATCAGTCAGCAGACAGCTGCATTGTGCACCACGTGTTCCCTTCTTCTTTTCCCTCTGGATTTTATTCTTATTTATTTTCTTATCTCAACCCTCAAGTCTCACATTCCTTTGCAGCTCTCCTCTCCGCCCCTCAGGGTGAGGGGGCAGTGAGCAACGGGCTGCATGGTACTCAATGACCAGCAGGGTTAAATCAGGACAGTATGCAATGCAGACTCAAATCCTCCATCCCAGCTCATAGAGGGACAAAAGAAACCCTACTGCTTTCCCCACAGCCAGTTTCCCCTGCAAGGCAGAAGAGCAATCAATGCACTGGACATCCAAACCAAGCTCATCACTGCAGAAGCCCCCAACCTCCCCTGAGGGGATGCTGCCTCTGATTGGCCACCCACAGCTGTCACTGACCCTTTGTGGGGCCAAACCTCCCCTGAGGGGATGCTGTACAATTGGCCACCCGCAATTGGCCACCCGGGGCTATCACTCCCAAGCACCCCCACACCCCCATACACATCTGCTTGAGCCCCCCCAGCACCTACTTGGGGAACACCCCAACCCCTCCTCCTGCTCCAGACGCTTCCTCGACACCCCCAGACATCTCCCAGCCCCCCTCAAGACAAATCCCCAGGGGCCACCCCTTCAACATCCCCCACCCCCACCCCCCCCTCAACCCAGAAAATCTCCCTGGCCCCCTGCCCCGATTGCTTTTCCAGCTCCCCTCGATGATTCATGGGGGGCCCTCCCGCTGCCAGGCCAGTCTCAGGCAGGCTCACCCTCACTGCCACGTCAACAGCATCACTGGAACAAGCTCCAAGCCCCTGTGCCGTCCCATGCCTGCAGAAGCCAGTAGGGCTGGGCCCTCTCAGCACCGGGCAGCAGCAGCAGCACCTGCCTCTGCCACGCTCCACAGCACAACACGGCGTCGGGCTGCAGGCTGGGGCACGAGGCAGCAGCCGGCAAGACCCCGGCTGGGGCTGCCCACGCTGTTTGCCTCATCCCCGCTGGCCGGGGCTGCAATGACGACTCGCCAGGGGGCAGCAGCGAGCACGGAGGCTCTCACCCAGGGGCATGTCTTATCCCTAGGGGCAGAGCCACACCATTCCCAGGTGGCAGCCATGGACAGGGCTGGTAGCTAGGGGCGGGGCTTGCACCATGAAGGGGCAGGGCCGTTCCACACCCCCAGGGTCTCCAGAAGGGGAGCTTCTGCCTATGGTCAGGGCCATGGCACCTGGCGGGTAGCATTTGCCCTGGGGCTACAGTGGCAACTGCAGCTTCAGACACTGTGCACTGAGCACCCGCTGGACACGCTCAGCACCCGCTGGACACGCACTCTTGGCACAGCAGTGGTGGCTCCTTACCGGGAGGCAGCAGTGGTCGCGGTGGCACCACCCCACAGGCAGCTCGGGGTCACATAGGCCTTACCAAGGCCGGCGGCATGGAGCAGGAGGCACCACCTCCCGTGTGCAACACCTGAGCTGCAGCACCGGCATGGCAGAGCGCGCCACAGGGCTTGGCCTGGCAGCCACAGCGCAGGGCCTGCCCTACTACATGAGACAGAAGACTTAATAGACAATGTCATACATACAGGCTTTTGGTTTAACGTCCTTTTCTTTTTATATTAACAAGTATTTTGTCATCATATACAAAAATGAGAGGGGTTTTGTCTTTATTTCAACCCCTCACATTCACATTTTTTAACGTGCTTTAAGCCCCCGCCACACACAGCCCATCACAATTGCCAGGTATTCAGGACAACGAGAATGGGAAAGGGAAAACCAGTCCTGTCCTGCAGCCCAGGGAAAAGAGGCCTGGGAACGCCACACAGGGGAATAACAGCACAGCGAGCTGGGCTGGGCAGGGGGGATACGGCGAGGAACAGCAGGACAGGCAGCTGTACGGAGATACAAAGCTAGGCAGAGGATGGAGGAAAGACACCATAAGAAGAAAGAGACAGGGAGATGGAGGAAGGACAAAAGCACAGCCTACAGGTTGGAGAGGGAGGAAAGAATGATAGCAAAAGAGTGCTGGCCAGAGACAGGTGGAGAAAGGCAAAAGACCACACAGGCCACAGGGCAGAGAGGGAGGAAGTGAAAAACAGGGACAGGAGACCAGACAACACATGATGTAGAACAGGGAAAAAATAGTAGCAGGTTACTAGGAAGAGGGAGGAATTAAAGAACACAGACTGGAAGCTGGACAGAGCCACAGAGAAAGGAAAAAAAAAAAAGCGCCAGCCATGGGCTCCAAGATGAAAAGGGAAGAAAACAGTGGCAGGGAGCTGGACAGAGATGGAGGGAGAAAGACAAATAAATAGTGTGGTGCTCCAGGACAGAGAATGTGGAATTAAAACCTGGAGAGGGAGCTAGACCAAGGAAAAAGTCCGGAAAGGCTACAGGGGGCAGCGGGAGGAATTAAAAGACAGTGACAAAGAGCTGGATAGAGACGGACAGAAGAAAACAATAACCGCAATGGTGCAATGGGGTACAGGGCAGAGAGGAAGAATTTGAGAACGTGGGCAGCAAGAGGGACACAGAGAGATGAGAGAAAGTAAAAAGAAGCGATGGGCTATGCAACAGAGAGGGAGCAATTAGCAAACAGCAGTAAAGAGGGGCAAGACAGAGAAAAGCTGGGGGATCGCAAGCGAGGGAGGGATGGGGAGCTGGGAAAGGAGAGGCAGAGAAAGAAAACCAAACCGTGACATGCTACAAGGCCCAGAAGGACGACCCTGAACAACAGGGACAGGGAGCCAAAGAGAGCCAGAGAAAGAAAAAAATACTGATGGGCTACAGGACAGAGAAAGAGCAGTGAAAAAAATAGGGAGCTGGAGCCAGGCAGGAAGAGACGGGGCAAGTAAAAAATAGCCAAGGGCAACGGGGCAGACGGAGGGAGGAAGGAAGGAAACATCAGGGAGCCAGAGCCAAACAGAGACAGCGGAAGAAAGTGATAGCAATGGGCTACAGCGATGAGAGGGAGGAAGCAAGAGACAGGGACGAGGAGCCAGACCCAGCGCGACACTCGCAGGAAGTACAGCAACATCCGGGTGGCAGAGACAGAGGAACAAACAAAGAGGGTCAGGGAGCCCAAGGGAGAGAATGAGAAATAAGAGGGAGAACGCAACAGGCCACAGGGTACAGAGGGAGGGAGCCCAAAAGAGGGGCAGACAAAGAAAACTTCAAAAGTGACAGGCAACAAGGCAGAGAGGGGAGAATTTCACAACTCAGCATCTTGAGTCCAGAAAAAAAGACAAAGGGTGATGGGTAATGGCGCAGAGAGGGAGGAATTTAAGAACAACAACAGGGAATAGGGTAGAGAGACTGGGGAAGGGAAAAGTCCTGACAAGCTTCCATGCAGAGGGAGGAAATAAAGGTTACAGACAGGGACTTGGGCAGAGAGAGATGGAAATAGACAAAACCTGCAGCACGATACCAGGCAGGCAAGGAGAGTTCAGAACTGGGGACAGACAGGGAGGGAGGGAGGGAGAAAGGAAAGAAGCAAGAGGCGACACGGCAGAGAAGGGATGGAGAGCCAGACAAACCAAGGTGGGGAAAGAAAAATACAGCCACAAGACTTAACAAAACAGACAGGGAGCCAGACAGAGAGAGCCAGAGACAGCAAAAATGCCAACAGGCTACAGGACAGAGGCTAAAGAATGCAAGAAGGGTGGCCTGCAGTCAAGAGAGAGATAGAGAAGGTGTTGCGGGGGTGGAGACACAGGCTACAGGAGAGAGGAACGACCTAAAAGATGGGGACAGGAAGCCTCTCAGAGCAAGATGGATGGAGAAAGAAGGTGCAAGGGAGCAAAAAAAAAAAAAAAAAAAAAAAATCTAAAAACAGTTGCAGCAGCGAGGGGGAGAGGGAGTCAAGGAGAGGCAGGCGGGGATTGTGATGCATAAGGAGGGAGACAGGGCCCCAAGGGCCCAGGACTCACCGCAGCTCCCACTCTCAGTGCCACCAGGAGAATTTGACTGTTCAGACAGTTATTCCTCCTCCTCCCCTCCCTTCGCTTCCGTAACGCCCGTCGCTTGGCTGTCCCTCGCCAAAGAGGATACGTGGGTGTCTTACAGTTCTCACGAGATGAAGTTTCCTAGACATATACCTTCACTCCCTCGCACGCTCCCTGCGCGAGTAGGACAGAGGGAAAGAGAGAGAAAATTATGACCAGGGAGCAGAAGAGATGGGTTGAGAGAGAAATCAAATCAGAGGAACAAGGAAGGAGGGAGGGAGAGAAAAAGACAGGGATCAAGGCAGAGGCATTGGGGGTGGGGTGGGTGCCGTGTGATGGGAGAGAGACAGAGATCGGGACAAAGAGAAGGAGAAAGGAAAACCAGCCCTGGGCTGCAGGACAGGGAAAAACGGACAGGGAGCAGGACCAGGGAATAATGGGACAGCGAGCTGGGCAGGGGGGTACAGTGAAGAACAGTGGGACAGGCAGTGGTATGGAGACGCACAGACTGAAAGTTAGGGGGAGGATGGAAAACAGAGAGCAGAACAGAGATTGACAACTGTATCGTAAGAGAAACGAGGCACGGAAGAGAGTGACAGGACCAAGGCAGAGCAACAGAGAAAGAAAAAATAAACAGTGATGGGTAGCAGGCCAGAGGGACAAGGAAGGACAATGGCTTGGCTGTCCTCCGCCTAAGATAACCCGTGGGTGTGTCACAGCTCTCAGGAGACGCAGCCTCCTAGGCTCTTCACCTCACTCCCTTGTGCACTATGTGGCTGTAACACACTCTGGGTTATGCACACAGGCCCTGCTGTGCACACTGGCAGTCTGGCCCGTTGCCGACTACAAAGATGGATCCTTCCTCACCAGGTGAGGCAGGCTCTCCGGTGCCTGCAGCAGGAGCCTGCGTGCCAGTATAACAGCACCGGTGGCCTTACATAAATATGCAGGAGATGGCACAGGAGCAAAACGGCAAAAAGTGAACTTGGCGTCTCAGTGGTGGGCTGGATAGGGAATGAAAACTATTTTTTTTAAACAAATACTTTCCAATCACCATTGAAGATGCTAAGCCCCACCCAGGTTTTACAGCGAACAACAAAAAAACAAACTAAAAAGTGCCCCTGTATTGTTTCCTTTGCCATCCCACGGATGGACATTTCCTCAGTAACTGACAAGTATACATCGTAACTCAAGTGACCTGTGTTTTACTGCACATGAAAGCAAACAAACCCCTTTCAGCTGGCCTACACGTTCAGACATATATCCAAAGAACCTCCATTAATCTGACTTGCAAAGAGCTCCACGACCTAAAAACTTTACCCGTAGCGCCCTCCAAGAGAACTGAAGAGCTGTGGACTCTCACAAATGCTGGGGCACACCTCTTGGCCTGCCTGAAACATTCAGAGGGCTCTCAGATAATCCGGGAAGAAGTCAAAACCGTTCTGGGTTTAGAGCAAGGCCGACTACACTTGCATGTTTTCTTTTGCATACTCACACCTGGGAGCCAAACCAAAACAGCTACGCAGGCAACAGAAGGATTGCTCAGCACATCTAGACCAACAGAGCTCCCCTAAAGCAAACTTGGAGGAATTCATACCCCAAGTCAACATCTGCAGTGCAACCTGGCCACAAACTGTGAAACAATGTCACTTGCAGGTCAAACTCATGCGAGCATTTTCTCCTTACAAAAACCAAAAAATTAATAAAACACATCCCCTTCTATGCCACATCAGGTATCGCACTCCGGCAGTTGAGCTGTAACTGCATTTCAGAAATAACATAACAAATACATCAGTATTTGCTAATGTGGTACCCAGAGCTGACAGTTAACAGGAACATGTCTCCTGGTAGCAGACAGTTATTAAGCTAAAAACTATACCTCCCTAACACATAAATGGAAGAAAACTCAAACCGTGTCCCCTTCTCCTCACGCTGGGTTACAGCCTCTGACAGGCATTTCGTTCCACTGCTTGGAAAAGCTCCAAGGTTGCAGCTTAAGGGAACTGGACTTCCCCGGGTCTCAGAGTAATTCTAGAGCTAAAGTGGTGATAGACATCAACTCTAGATCAGATAATACATGCCAACACTCATCACTGACCCAAGGCAGCAACCACCTTCTGGCCTACCTGCAGGTTTCAAACCCAACACACTTTCTTCCTGAAGCGGGACGCTACCTCATTTCTTTGTAGCACCATCAACATGCTCCTGGAGATGGCGCTAGAGATGGTATGCAGGCAACCCAGCCACTGTTGGGAAGCACCAGAGCCTTTTCAGCACTGTTTTTCACTACAGTTTACATGTGAAAAGAGAAAAGAGAGAGAAAAAAAAAAAAAAACCACACAAATAACGAGAGCTTTATTCCACAATGGAGACAGCCATGGTGAATAAATCAGATTTTCCTCGGGGCAAAAGCGCACACCAAATAAAGAATTTTGTTGAACAGCGTGGTAGAGTTCTCAGGAAAAAGCAGCCCCTAACTCTCGACAAGGAAAAGAAGATTAGTCCTCTTCAGAAAAGCACCGCTGTGCGGCAACAAGCCAACACTCCACATACCTCCGTCTCCTCATCCCGACTGCAGGCAAGGGAGGCCACGTGCTCCTCCAAAGTAACGTGCTCGGGGCACCAGGTTTTCCTATCGCAGCCATACGCGGCGTCACCTTTAAAAACCACCCAAAAAACCCAGTCAGTTGTGGTGCCGGATCGGGAGGTGCCCGTGCCAATTCGGGAATTCGGCGAGGGCCTCTCTGGACACAGACCTTTCTGAGGCAAAACGTCTCCCCGGGGCCCATCCCCGCTGCCGCCTTCCCCCGCAATAAGCGTCCCCCCGGACCCCACGCCGCCAGGGCTTGTGGCTATGGTCAGGGCCATGGCAACTGGCGGGTAGCGTTTGCCCTGGGGCTACAGTGGCAACTGCAGCTTCAGACACTGTGCACTGAGCACCCGCTGGACACGCTCAGCACCCGCTGGACACGCACTCTTGGCACAGCAGTGGTGGCTCCTTACCGGGAGGCAGCAGTGGTCGCGGTGGCACCACCCCACAGGCAGCTCGGGGTCACATAGGCCTTACCAAGGCCGGCGGCATGGAGCAGGAGGCACCACCTCCCGTGTGCAACACCTGAGCTGCAGCACCGGCATGGCAGAGCGCGCCACAGGGCTTGGCCTGGCAGCCACAGCGCAGGGCCTGCCCTACTACATGAGACAGAAGACTTAATAGACAATGTCATACATACAGGCTTTTGGTTTAACGTCCTTTTCTTTTTATATTAACAAGTATTTTGTCATCATATACAAAAATGAGAGGGGTTTTGTCTTTATTTCAACCCCTCACATTCACATTTTTTAACGTGCTTTAAGCCCCCGCCACACACAGCCCATCACAATTGCCAGGTATTCAGGACAACGAGAATGGGAAAGGGAAAACCAGTCCTGTCCTGCAGCCCAGGGAAAAGAGGCCTGGGAACGCCACACAGGGGAATAACAGCACAGCGAGCTGGGCTGGGCAGGGGGGATACGGCGAGGAACAGCAGGACAGGCAGCTGTACGGAGATACAAAGCTAGGCAAAGGATGGAGGAAAGACACCATAAGAAGAAAGAGACAGGGAGATGGAGGAAGGACAAAAGCACAGCCTACAGGTTGGAGAGGGAGGAAAGAATGATAGCAAAAGAGTGCTGGCCAGAGACAGGTGGAGAAAGGCAAAAGACCACACAGGCCACAGGGCAGAGAGGGAGGAAGTGAAAAACAGGGACAGGAGACCAGACAACACATGATGTAGAACAGGGAAAAAATAGTAGCAGGTTACTAGGAAGAGGGAGGAATTAAAGAACACAGACTGGAAGCTGGACAGAGCCACAGAGAAAGGAAAAAAAAAAAAGCGCCAGCCATGGGCTCCAAGATGAAAAGGGAAGAAAACAGTGGCAGGGAGCTGGACAGAGATGGAGGGAGAAAGACAAATAAATAGTGTGGTGCTCCAGGACAGAGAATGTGGAATTAAAACCTGGAGAGGGAGCTAGACCAAGGAAAAAGTCCGGAAAGGCTACAGGGGGCAGCGGGAGGAATTAAAAGACAGTGACAAAGAGCTGGATAGAGACGGACAGAAGAAAACAATAACCGCAATGGTGCAATGGGGTACAGGGCAGAGAGGAAGAATTTGAGAACGTGGGCAGCAAGAGGGACACAGAGAGATGAGAGAAAGTAAAAAGAAGCGATGGGCTATGCAACAGAGAGGGAGCAATTAGCAAACAGCAGTAAAGAGGGGCAAGACAGAGAAAAGCTGGGGGATCGCAAGCGAGGGAGGGATGGGGAGCTGGGAAAGGAGAGGCAGAGAAAGAAAACCAAACCGTGACATGCTACAAGGCCCAGAAGGACGACCCTGAACAACAGGGACAGGGAGCCAAAGAGAGCCAGAGAAAGAAAAAAATACTGATGGGCTACAGGACAGAGAAAGAGCAGTGAAAAAAATAGGGAGCTGGAGCCAGGCAGGAAGAGACGGGGCAAGTAAAAAATAGCCAAGGGCAACGGGGCAGACGGAGGGAGGAAGGAAGGAAACATCAGGGAGCCAGAGCCAAACAGAGACAGCGGAAGAAAGTGATAGCAATGGGCTACAGCGATGAGAGGGAGGAAGCAAGAGACAGGGACGAGGAGCCAGACCCAGCGCGACACTCGCAGGAAGTACAGCAACATCCGGGTGGCAGAGACAGAGGAACAAACAAAGAGGGTCAGGGAGCCCAAGGGAGAGAATGAGAAATAAGAGGGAGAACGCAACAGGCCACAGGGTACAGAGGGAGGGAGCCCAAAAGAGGGGCAGACAAAGAAAACTTCAAAAGTGACAGGCAACAAGGCAGAGAGGGGAGAATTTCACAACTCAGCATCTTGAGTCCAGAAAAAAAGACAAAGGGTGATGGGTAATGGCGCAGAGAGGGAGGAATTTAAGAACAACAACAGGGAATAGGGTAGAGAGACTGGGGAAGGGAAAAGTCCTGACAAGCTTCCATGCAGAGGGAGGAAATAAAGGTTACAGACAGGGACTTGGGCAGAGAGAGATGGAAATAGACAAAACCTGCAGCACGATACCAGGCAGGCAAGGAGAGTTCAGAACTGGGGACAGACAGGGAGGGAGGGAGGGAGAAAGGAAAGAAGCAAGAGGCGACACGGCAGAGAAGGGATGGAGAGCCAGACAAACCAAGGTGGGGAAAGAAAAATACAGCCACAAGACTTAACAAAACAGACAGGGAGCCAGACAGAGAGAGCCAGAGACAGCAAAAATGCCAACAGGCTACAGGACAGAGGCTAAAGAATGCAAGAAGGGTGGCCTGCAGTCAAGAGAGAGATAGAGAAGGTGTTGCGGGGGTGGAGACACAGGCTACAGGAGAGAGGAACGACCTAAAAGATGGGGACAGGAAGCCTCTCAGAGCAAGATGGATGGAGAAAGAAGGTGCAAGGGAGCAAAAAAAAAAAAAAAAAAAAAAAATCTAAAAACAGTTGCAGCAGCGAGGGGGAGAGGGAGTCAAGGAGAGGCAGGCGGGGATTGTGATGCATAAGGAGGGAGACAGGGCCCCAAGGGCCCAGGACTCACCGCAGCTCCCACTCTCAGTGCCACCAGGAGAATTTGACTGTTCAGACAGTTATTCCTCCTCCTCCCCTCCCTTCGCTTCCGTAACGCCCGTCGCTTGGCTGTCCCTCGCCAAAGAGGATACGTGGGTGTCTTACAGTTCTCACGAGATGAAGTTTCCTAGACATATACCTTCACTCCCTCGCACGCTCCCTGCGCGAGTAGGACAGAGGGAAAGAGAGAGAAAATTATGACCAGGGAGCAGAAGAGATGGGTTGAGAGAGAAATCAAATCAGAGGAACAAGGAAGGAGGGAGGGAGAGAAAAAGACAGGGATCAAGGCAGAGGCATTGGGGGTGGGGTGGGTGCCGTGTGATGGGAGAGAGACAGAGATCGGGACAAAGAGAAGGAGAAAGGAAAACCAGCCCTGGGCTGCAGGACAGGGAAAAACGGACAGGGAGCAGGACCAGGGAATAATGGGACAGCGAGCTGGGCAGGGGGGTACAGTGAAGAACAGTGGGACAGGCAGTGGTATGGAGACGCACAGACTGAAAGTTAGGGGGAGGATGGAAAACAGAGAGCAGAACAGAGATTGACAACTGTATCGTAAGAGAAACGAGGCACGGAAGAGAGTGACAGGACCAAGGCAGAGCAACAGAGAAAGAAAAAATAAACAGTGATGGGTAGCAGGCCAGAGGGACAAGGAAGGACAATGGCTTGGCTGTCCTCCGCCTAAGATAACCCGTGGGTGTGTCACAGCTCTCAGGAGACGCAGCCTCCTAGGCTCTTCACCTCACTCCCTTGTGCACTATGTGGCTGTAACACACTCTGGGTTATGCACACAGGCCCTGCTGTGCACACTGGCAGTCTGGCCCGTTGCCGACTACAAAGATGGATCCTTCCTCACCAGGTGAGGCAGGCTCTCCGGTGCCTGCAGCAGGAGCCTGCGTGCCAGTATAACAGCACCGGTGGCCTTACATAAATATGCAGGAGATGGCACAGGAGCAAAACGGCAAAAAGTGAACTTGGCGTCTCAGTGGTGGGCTGGATAGGGAATGAAAACTATTTTTTTTAAACAAATACTTTCCAATCACCATTGAAGATGCTAAGCCCCACCCAGGTTTTACAGCGAACAACAAAAAAACAAACTAAAAAGTGCCCCTGTATTGTTTCCTTTGCCATCCCACGGATGGACATTTCCTCAGTAACTGACAAGTATACATCGTAACTCAAGTGACCTGTGTTTTACTGCACATGAAAGCAAACAAACCCCTTTCAGCTGGCCTACACGTTCAGACATATATCCAAAGAACCTCCATTAATCTGACTTGCAAAGAGCTCCACGACCTAAAAACTTTACCCGTAGCGCCCTCCAAGAGAACTGAAGAGCTGTGGACTCTCACAAATGCTGGGGCACACCTCTTGGCCTGCCTGAAACATTCAGAGGGCTCTCAGATAATCCGGGAAGAAGTCAAAACCGTTCTGGGTTTAGAGCAAGGCCGACTACACTTGCATGTTTTCTTTTGCATACTCACACCTGGGAGCCAAACCAAAACAGCTACGCAGGCAACAGAAGGATTGCTCAGCACATCTAGACCAACAGAGCTCCCCTAAAGCAAACTTGGAGGAATTCATACCCCAAGTCAACATCTGCAGTGCAACCTGGCCACAAACTGTGAAACAATGTCACTTGCAGGTCAAACTCATGCGAGCATTTTCTCCTTACAAAAACCAAAAAATTAATAAAACACATCCCCTTCTATGCCACATCAGGTATCGCACTCCGGCAGTTGAGCTGTAACTGCATTTCAGAAATAACATAACAAATACATCAGTATTTGCTAATGTGGTACCCAGAGCTGACAGTTAACAGGAACATGTCTCCTGGTAGCAGACAGTTATTAAGCTAAAAACTATACCTCCCTAACACATAAATGGAAGAAAACTCAAACCGTGTCCCCTTCTCCTCACGCTGGGTTACAGCCTCTGACAGGCATTTCGTTCCACTGCTTGGAAAAGCTCCAAGGTTGCAGCTTAAGGGAACTGGACTTCCCCGGGTCTCAGAGTAATTCTAGAGCTAAAGTGGTGATAGACATCAACTCTAGATCAGATAATACATGCCAACACTCATCACTGACCCAAGGCAGCAACCACCTTCTGGCCTACCTGCAGGTTTCAAACCCAACACACTTTCTTCCTGAAGCGGGACGCTACCTCATTTCTTTGTAGCACCATCAACATGCTCCTGGAGATGGCGCTAGAGATGGTATGCAGGCAACCCAGCCACTGTTGGGAAGCACCAGAGCCTTTTCAGCACTGTTTTTCACTACAGTTTACATGTGAAAAGAGAAAAGAGAGAGAAAAAAAAAAAAAAACCACACAAATAACGAGAGCTTTATTCCACAATGGAGACAGCCATGGTGAATAAATCAGATTTTCCTCGGGGCAAAAGCGCACACCAAATAAAGAATTTTGTTGAACAGCGTGGTAGAGTTCTCAGGAAAAAGCAGCCCCTAACTCTCGACAAGGAAAAGAAGATTAGTCCTCTTCAGAAAAGCACCGCTGTGCGGCAACAAGCCAACACTCCACATACCTCCGTCTCCTCATCCCGACTGCAGGCAAGGGAGGCCACGTGCTCCTCCAAAGTAACGTGCTCGGGGCACCAGGTTTTCCTATCGCAGCCATACGCGGCGTCACCTTTAAAAACCACCCAAAAAACCCAGTCAGTTGTGGTGCCGGATCGGGAGGTGCCCGTGCCAATTCGGGAATTCGGCGAGGGCCTCTCTGGACACAGACCTTTCTGAGGCAAAACGTCTCCCCGGGGCCCATCCCCGCTGCCGCCTTCCCCCGCAATAAGCGTCCCCCCGGACCCCACGCCGCCAGGGCTTGTGGCTATGGTCAGGGCCATGGCAACTGGCGGGTAGCGTTTGCCCTGGGGCTACAGTGGCAACTGCAGCTTCAGACACTGTGCACTGAGCACCCGCTGGACACGCTCAGCACCCGCTGGACACGCACTCTTGGCACAGCAGTGGTGGCTCCTTACCGGGAGGCAGCAGTGGTCGCGGTGGCACCACCCCACAGGCAGCTCGGGGTCACATAGGCCTTACCAAGGCCGGCGGCATGGAGCAGGAGGCACCACCTCCCGTGTGCAACACCTGAGCTGCAGCACCGGCATGGCAGAGCGCGCCACAGGGCTTGGCCTGGCAGCCACAGCGCAGGGCCTGCCCTACTACATGAGACAGAAGACTTAATAGACAATGTCATACATACAGGCTTTTGGTTTAACGTCCTTTTCTTTTTATATTAACAAGTATTTTGTCATCATATACAAAAATGAGAGGGGTTTTGTCTTTATTTCAACCCCTCACATTCACATTTTTTAACGTGCTTTAAGCCCCCGCCACACACAGCCCATCACAATTGCCAGGTATTCAGGACAACGAGAATGGGAAAGGGAAAACCAGTCCTGTCCTGCAGCCCAGGGAAAAGAGGCCTGGGAACGCCACACAGGGGAATAACAGCACAGCGAGCTGGGCTGGGCAGGGGGGATACGGCGAGGAACAGCAGGACAGGCAGCTGTACGGAGATACAAAGCTAGGCAAAGGATGGAGGAAAGACACCATAAGAAGAAAGAGACAGGGAGATGGAGGAAGGACAAAAGCACAGCCTACAGGTTGGAGAGGGAGGAAAGAATGATAGCAAAAGAGTGCTGGCCAGAGACAGGTGGAGAAAGGCAAAAGACCACACAGGCCACAGGGCAGAGAGGGAGGAAGTGAAAAACAGGGACAGGAGACCAGACAACACATGATGTAGAACAGGGAAAAAATAGTAGCAGGTTACTAGGAAGAGGGAGGAATTAAAGAACACAGACTGGAAGCTGGACAGAGCCACAGAGAAAGGAAAAAAAAAAAAGCGCCAGCCATGGGCTCCAAGATGAAAAGGGAAGAAAACAGTGGCAGGGAGCTGGACAGAGATGGAGGGAGAAAGACAAATAAATAGTGTGGTGCTCCAGGACAGAGAATGTGGAATTAAAACCTGGAGAGGGAGCTAGACCAAGGAAAAAGTCCGGAAAGGCTACAGGGGGCAGCGGGAGGAATTAAAAGACAGTGACAAAGAGCTGGATAGAGACGGACAGAAGAAAACAATAACCGCAATGGTGCAATGGGGTACAGGGCAGAGAGGAAGAATTTGAGAACGTGGGCAGCAAGAGGGACACAGAGAGATGAGAGAAAGTAAAAAGAAGCGATGGGCTATGCAACAGAGAGGGAGCAATTAGCAAACAGCAGTAAAGAGGGGCAAGACAGAGAAAAGCTGGGGGATCGCAAGCGAGGGAGGGATGGGGAGCTGGGAAAGGAGAGGCAGAGAAAGAAAACCAAACCGTGACATGCTACAAGGCCCAGAAGGACGACCCTGAACAACAGGGACAGGGAGCCAAAGAGAGCCAGAGAAAGAAAAAAATACTGATGGGCTACAGGACAGAGAAAGAGCAGTGAAAAAAATAGGGAGCTGGAGCCAGGCAGGAAGAGACGGGGCAAGTAAAAAATAGCCAAGGGCAACGGGGCAGACGGAGGGAGGAAGGAAGGAAACATCAGGGAGCCAGAGCCAAACAGAGACAGCGGAAGAAAGTGATAGCAATGGGCTACAGCGATGAGAGGGAGGAAGCAAGAGACAGGGACGAGGAGCCAGACCCAGCGCGACACTCGCAGGAAGTACAGCAACATCCGGGTGGCAGAGACAGAGGAACAAACAAAGAGGGTCAGGGAGCCCAAGGGAGAGAATGAGAAATAAGAGGGAGAACGCAACAGGCCACAGGGTACAGAGGGAGGGAGCCCAAAAGAGGGGCAGACAAAGAAAACTTCAAAAGTGACAGGCAACAAGGCAGAGAGGGGAGAATTTCACAACTCAGCATCTTGAGTCCAGAAAAAAAGACAAAGGGTGATGGGTAATGGCGCAGAGAGGGAGGAATTTAAGAACAACAACAGGGAATAGGGTAGAGAGACTGGGGAAGGGAAAAGTCCTGACAAGCTTCCATGCAGAGGGAGGAAATAAAGGTTACAGACAGGGACTTGGGCAGAGAGAGATGGAAATAGACAAAACCTGCAGCACGATACCAGGCAGGCAAGGAGAGTTCAGAACTGGGGACAGACAGGGAGGGAGGGAGGGAGAAAGGAAAGAAGCAAGAGGCGACACGGCAGAGAAGGGATGGAGAGCCAGACAAACCAAGGTGGGGAAAGAAAAATACAGCCACAAGACTTAACAAAACAGACAGGGAGCCAGACAGAGAGAGCCAGAGACAGCAAAAATGCCAACAGGCTACAGGACAGAGGCTAAAGAATGCAAGAAGGGTGGCCTGCAGTCAAGAGAGAGATAGAGAAGGTGTTGCGGGGGTGGAGACACAGGCTACAGGAGAGAGGAACGACCTAAAAGATGGGGACAGGAAGCCTCTCAGAGCAAGATGGATGGAGAAAGAAGGTGCAAGGGAGCAAAAAAAAAAAAAAAAAAAAAAAATCTAAAAACAGTTGCAGCAGCGAGGGGGAGAGGGAGTCAAGGAGAGGCAGGCGGGGATTGTGATGCATAAGGAGGGAGACAGGGCCCCAAGGGCCCAGGACTCACCGCAGCTCCCACTCTCAGTGCCACCAGGAGAATTTGACTGTTCAGACAGTTATTCCTCCTCCTCCCCTCCCTTCGCTTCCGTAACGCCCGTCGCTTGGCTGTCCCTCGCCAAAGAGGATACGTGGGTGTCTTACAGTTCTCACGAGATGAAGTTTCCTAGACATATACCTTCACTCCCTCGCACGCTCCCTGCGCGAGTAGGACAGAGGGAAAGAGAGAGAAAATTATGACCAGGGAGCAGAAGAGATGGGTTGAGAGAGAAATCAAATCAGAGGAACAAGGAAGGAGGGAGGGAGAGAAAAAGACAGGGATCAAGGCAGAGGCATTGGGGGTGGGGTGGGTGCCGTGTGATGGGAGAGAGACAGAGATCGGGACAAAGAGAAGGAGAAAGGAAAACCAGCCCTGGGCTGCAGGACAGGGAAAAACGGACAGGGAGCAGGACCAGGGAATAATGGGACAGCGAGCTGGGCAGGGGGGTACAGTGAAGAACAGTGGGACAGGCAGTGGTATGGAGACGCACAGACTGAAAGTTAGGGGGAGGATGGAAAACAGAGAGCAGAACAGAGATTGACAACTGTATCGTAAGAGAAACGAGGCACGGAAGAGAGTGACAGGACCAAGGCAGAGCAACAGAGAAAGAAAAAATAAACAGTGATGGGTAGCAGGCCAGAGGGACAAGGAAGGACAATGGCTTGGCTGTCCTCCGCCTAAGATAACCCGTGGGTGTGTCACAGCTCTCAGGAGACGCAGCCTCCTAGGCTCTTCACCTCACTCCCTTGTGCACTATGTGGCTGTAACACACTCTGGGTTATGCACACAGGCCCTGCTGTGCACACTGGCAGTCTGGCCCGTTGCCGACTACAAAGATGGATCCTTCCTCACCAGGTGAGGCAGGCTCTCCGGTGCCTGCAGCAGGAGCCTGCGTGCCAGTATAACAGCACCGGTGGCCTTACATAAATATGCAGGAGATGGCACAGGAGCAAAACGGCAAAAAGTGAACTTGGCGTCTCAGTGGTGGGCTGGATAGGGAATGAAAACTATTTTTTTTAAACAAATACTTTCCAATCACCATTGAAGATGCTAAGCCCCACCCAGGTTTTACAGCGAACAACAAAAAAACAAACTAAAAAGTGCCCCTGTATTGTTTCCTTTGCCATCCCACGGATGGACATTTCCTCAGTAACTGACAAGTATACATCGTAACTCAAGTGACCTGTGTTTTACTGCACATGAAAGCAAACAAACCCCTTTCAGCTGGCCTACACGTTCAGACATATATCCAAAGAACCTCCATTAATCTGACTTGCAAAGAGCTCCACGACCTAAAAACTTTACCCGTAGCGCCCTCCAAGAGAACTGAAGAGCTGTGGACTCTCACAAATGCTGGGGCACACCTCTTGGCCTGCCTGAAACATTCAGAGGGCTCTCAGATAATCCGGGAAGAAGTCAAAACCGTTCTGGGTTTAGAGCAAGGCCGACTACACTTGCATGTTTTCTTTTGCATACTCACACCTGGGAGCCAAACCAAAACAGCTACGCAGGCAACAGAAGGATTGCTCAGCACATCTAGACCAACAGAGCTCCCCTAAAGCAAACTTGGAGGAATTCATACCCCAAGTCAACATCTGCAGTGCAACCTGGCCACAAACTGTGAAACAATGTCACTTGCAGGTCAAACTCATGCGAGCATTTTCTCCTTACAAAAACCAAAAAATTAATAAAACACATCCCCTTCTATGCCACATCAGGTATCGCACTCCGGCAGTTGAGCTGTAACTGCATTTCAGAAATAACATAACAAATACATCAGTATTTGCTAATGTGGTACCCAGAGCTGACAGTTAACAGGAACATGTCTCCTGGTAGCAGACAGTTATTAAGCTAAAAACTATACCTCCCTAACACATAAATGGAAGAAAACTCAAACCGTGTCCCCTTCTCCTCACGCTGGGTTACAGCCTCTGACAGGCATTTCGTTCCACTGCTTGGAAAAGCTCCAAGGTTGCAGCTTAAGGGAACTGGACTTCCCCGGGTCTCAGAGTAATTCTAGAGCTAAAGTGGTGATAGACATCAACTCTAGATCAGATAATACATGCCAACACTCATCACTGACCCAAGGCAGCAACCACCTTCTGGCCTACCTGCAGGTTTCAAACCCAACACACTTTCTTCCTGAAGCGGGACGCTACCTCATTTCTTTGTAGCACCATCAACATGCTCCTGGAGATGGCGCTAGAGATGGTATGCAGGCAACCCAGCCACTGTTGGGAAGCACCAGAGCCTTTTCAGCACTGTTTTTCACTACAGTTTACATGTGAAAAGAGAAAAGAGAGAGAAAAAAAAAAAAAAACCACACAAATAACGAGAGCTTTATTCCACAATGGAGACAGCCATGGTGAATAAATCAGATTTTCCTCGGGGCAAAAGCGCACACCAAATAAAGAATTTTGTTGAACAGCGTGGTAGAGTTCTCAGGAAAAAGCAGCCCCTAACTCTCGACAAGGAAAAGAAGATTAGTCCTCTTCAGAAAAGCACCGCTGTGCGGCAACAAGCCAACACTCCACATACCTCCGTCTCCTCATCCCGACTGCAGGCAAGGGAGGCCACGTGCTCCTCCAAAGTAACGTGCTCGGGGCACCAGGTTTTCCTATCGCAGCCATACGCGGCGTCACCTTTAAAAACCACCCAAAAAACCCAGTCAGTTGTGGTGCCGGATCGGGAGGTGCCCGTGCCAATTCGGGAATTCGGCGAGGGCCTCTCTGGACACAGACCTTTCTGAGGCAAAACGTCTCCCCGGGGCCCATCCCCGCTGCCGCCTTCCCCCGCAATAAGCGTCCCCCCGGACCCCACGCCGCCAGGGCTTGTGGCTATGGTCAGGGCCATGGCAACTGGCGGGTAGCGTTTGCCCTGGGGCTACAGTGGCAACTGCAGCTTCAGACACTGTGCACTGAGCACCCGCTGGACACGCTCAGCACCCGCTGGACACGCACTCTTGGCACAGCAGTGGTGGCTCCTTACCGGGAGGCAGCAGTGGTCGCGGTGGCACCACCCCACAGGCAGCTCGGGGTCACATAGGCCTTACCAAGGCCGGCGGCATGGAGCAGGAGGCACCACCTCCCGTGTGCAACACCTGAGCTGCAGCACCGGCATGGCAGAGCGCGCCACAGGGCTTGGCCTGGCAGCCACAGCGCAGGGCCTGCCCTACTACATGAGACAGAAGACTTAATAGACAATGTCATACATACAGGCTTTTGGTTTAACGTCCTTTTCTTTTTATATTAACAAGTATTTTGTCATCATATACAAAAATGAGAGGGGTTTTGTCTTTATTTCAACCCCTCACATTCACATTTTTTAACGTGCTTTAAGCCCCCGCCACACACAGCCCATCACAATTGCCAGGTATTCAGGACAACGAGAATGGGAAAGGGAAAACCAGTCCTGTCCTGCAGCCCAGGGAAAAGAGGCCTGGGAACGCCACACAGGGGAATAACAGCACAGCGAGCTGGGCTGGGCAGGGGGGATACGGCGAGGAACAGCAGGACAGGCAGCTGTACGGAGATACAAAGCTAGGCAAAGGATGGAGGAAAGACACCATAAGAAGAAAGAGACAGGGAGATGGAGGAAGGACAAAAGCACAGCCTACAGGTTGGAGAGGGAGGAAAGAATGATAGCAAAAGAGTGCTGGCCAGAGACAGGTGGAGAAAGGCAAAAGACCACACAGGCCACAGGGCAGAGAGGGAGGAAGTGAAAAACAGGGACAGGAGACCAGACAACACATGATGTAGAACAGGGAAAAAATAGTAGCAGGTTACTAGGAAGAGGGAGGAATTAAAGAACACAGACTGGAAGCTGGACAGAGCCACAGAGAAAGGAAAAAAAAAAAAGCGCCAGCCATGGGCTCCAAGATGAAAAGGGAAGAAAACAGTGGCAGGGAGCTGGACAGAGATGGAGGGAGAAAGACAAATAAATAGTGTGGTGCTCCAGGACAGAGAATGTGGAATTAAAACCTGGAGAGGGAGCTAGACCAAGGAAAAAGTCCGGAAAGGCTACAGGGGGCAGCGGGAGGAATTAAAAGACAGTGACAAAGAGCTGGATAGAGACGGACAGAAGAAAACAATAACCGCAATGGTGCAATGGGGTACAGGGCAGAGAGGAAGAATTTGAGAACGTGGGCAGCAAGAGGGACACAGAGAGATGAGAGAAAGTAAAAAGAAGCGATGGGCTATGCAACAGAGAGGGAGCAATTAGCAAACAGCAGTAAAGAGGGGCAAGACAGAGAAAAGCTGGGGGATCGCAAGCGAGGGAGGGATGGGGAGCTGGGAAAGGAGAGGCAGAGAAAGAAAACCAAACCGTGACATGCTACAAGGCCCAGAAGGACGACCCTGAACAACAGGGACAGGGAGCCAAAGAGAGCCAGAGAAAGAAAAAAATACTGATGGGCTACAGGACAGAGAAAGAGCAGTGAAAAAAATAGGGAGCTGGAGCCAGGCAGGAAGAGACGGGGCAAGTAAAAAATAGCCAAGGGCAACGGGGCAGACGGAGGGAGGAAGGAAGGAAACATCAGGGAGCCAGAGCCAAACAGAGACAGCGGAAGAAAGTGATAGCAATGGGCTACAGCGATGAGAGGGAGGAAGCAAGAGACAGGGACGAGGAGCCAGACCCAGCGCGACACTCGCAGGAAGTACAGCAACATCCGGGTGGCAGAGACAGAGGAACAAACAAAGAGGGTCAGGGAGCCCAAGGGAGAGAATGAGAAATAAGAGGGAGAACGCAACAGGCCACAGGGTACAGAGGGAGGGAGCCCAAAAGAGGGGCAGACAAAGAAAACTTCAAAAGTGACAGGCAACAAGGCAGAGAGGGGAGAATTTCACAACTCAGCATCTTGAGTCCAGAAAAAAAGACAAAGGGTGATGGGTAATGGCGCAGAGAGGGAGGAATTTAAGAACAACAACAGGGAATAGGGTAGAGAGACTGGGGAAGGGAAAAGTCCTGACAAGCTTCCATGCAGAGGGAGGAAATAAAGGTTACAGACAGGGACTTGGGCAGAGAGAGATGGAAATAGACAAAACCTGCAGCACGATACCAGGCAGGCAAGGAGAGTTCAGAACTGGGGACAGACAGGGAGGGAGGGAGGGAGAAAGGAAAGAAGCAAGAGGCGACACGGCAGAGAAGGGATGGAGAGCCAGACAAACCAAGGTGGGGAAAGAAAAATACAGCCACAAGACTTAACAAAACAGACAGGGAGCCAGACAGAGAGAGCCAGAGACAGCAAAAATGCCAACAGGCTACAGGACAGAGGCTAAAGAATGCAAGAAGGGTGGCCTGCAGTCAAGAGAGAGATAGAGAAGGTGTTGCGGGGGTGGAGACACAGGCTACAGGAGAGAGGAACGACCTAAAAGATGGGGACAGGAAGCCTCTCAGAGCAAGATGGATGGAGAAAGAAGGTGCAAGGGAGCAAAAAAAAAAAAAAAAAAAAAAAATCTAAAAACAGTTGCAGCAGCGAGGGGGAGAGGGAGTCAAGGAGAGGCAGGCGGGGATTGTGATGCATAAGGAGGGAGACAGGGCCCCAAGGGCCCAGGACTCACCGCAGCTCCCACTCTCAGTGCCACCAGGAGAATTTGACTGTTCAGACAGTTATTCCTCCTCCTCCCCTCCCTTCGCTTCCGTAACGCCCGTCGCTTGGCTGTCCCTCGCCAAAGAGGATACGTGGGTGTCTTACAGTTCTCACGAGATGAAGTTTCCTAGACATATACCTTCACTCCCTCGCACGCTCCCTGCGCGAGTAGGACAGAGGGAAAGAGAGAGAAAATTATGACCAGGGAGCAGAAGAGATGGGTTGAGAGAGAAATCAAATCAGAGGAACAAGGAAGGAGGGAGGGAGAGAAAAAGACAGGGATCAAGGCAGAGGCATTGGGGGTGGGGTGGGTGCCGTGTGATGGGAGAGAGACAGAGATCGGGACAAAGAGAAGGAGAAAGGAAAACCAGCCCTGGGCTGCAGGACAGGGAAAAACGGACAGGGAGCAGGACCAGGGAATAATGGGACAGCGAGCTGGGCAGGGGGGTACAGTGAAGAACAGTGGGACAGGCAGTGGTATGGAGACGCACAGACTGAAAGTTAGGGGGAGGATGGAAAACAGAGAGCAGAACAGAGATTGACAACTGTATCGTAAGAGAAACGAGGCACGGAAGAGAGTGACAGGACCAAGGCAGAGCAACAGAGAAAGAAAAAATAAACAGTGATGGGTAGCAGGCCAGAGGGACAAGGAAGGACAATGGCTTGGCTGTCCTCCGCCTAAGATAACCCGTGGGTGTGTCACAGCTCTCAGGAGACGCAGCCTCCTAGGCTCTTCACCTCACTCCCTTGTGCACTATGTGGCTGTAACACACTCTGGGTTATGCACACAGGCCCTGCTGTGCACACTGGCAGTCTGGCCCGTTGCCGACTACAAAGATGGATCCTTCCTCACCAGGTGAGGCAGGCTCTCCGGTGCCTGCAGCAGGAGCCTGCGTGCCAGTATAACAGCACCGGTGGCCTTACATAAATATGCAGGAGATGGCACAGGAGCAAAACGGCAAAAAGTGAACTTGGCGTCTCAGTGGTGGGCTGGATAGGGAATGAAAACTATTTTTTTTAAACAAATACTTTCCAATCACCATTGAAGATGCTAAGCCCCACCCAGGTTTTACAGCGAACAACAAAAAAACAAACTAAAAAGTGCCCCTGTATTGTTTCCTTTGCCATCCCACGGATGGACATTTCCTCAGTAACTGACAAGTATACATCGTAACTCAAGTGACCTGTGTTTTACTGCACATGAAAGCAAACAAACCCCTTTCAGCTGGCCTACACGTTCAGACATATATCCAAAGAACCTCCATTAATCTGACTTGCAAAGAGCTCCACGACCTAAAAACTTTACCCGTAGCGCCCTCCAAGAGAACTGAAGAGCTGTGGACTCTCACAAATGCTGGGGCACACCTCTTGGCCTGCCTGAAACATTCAGAGGGCTCTCAGATAATCCGGGAAGAAGTCAAAACCGTTCTGGGTTTAGAGCAAGGCCGACTACACTTGCATGTTTTCTTTTGCATACTCACACCTGGGAGCCAAACCAAAACAGCTACGCAGGCAACAGAAGGATTGCTCAGCACATCTAGACCAACAGAGCTCCCCTAAAGCAAACTTGGAGGAATTCATACCCCAAGTCAACATCTGCAGTGCAACCTGGCCACAAACTGTGAAACAATGTCACTTGCAGGTCAAACTCATGCGAGCATTTTCTCCTTACAAAAACCAAAAAATTAATAAAACACATCCCCTTCTATGCCACATCAGGTATCGCACTCCGGCAGTTGAGCTGTAACTGCATTTCAGAAATAACATAACAAATACATCAGTATTTGCTAATGTGGTACCCAGAGCTGACAGTTAACAGGAACATGTCTCCTGGTAGCAGACAGTTATTAAGCTAAAAACTATACCTCCCTAACACATAAATGGAAGAAAACTCAAACCGTGTCCCCTTCTCCTCACGCTGGGTTACAGCCTCTGACAGGCATTTCGTTCCACTGCTTGGAAAAGCTCCAAGGTTGCAGCTTAAGGGAACTGGACTTCCCCGGGTCTCAGAGTAATTCTAGAGCTAAAGTGGTGATAGACATCAACTCTAGATCAGATAATACATGCCAACACTCATCACTGACCCAAGGCAGCAACCACCTTCTGGCCTACCTGCAGGTTTCAAACCCAACACGCTTTCTTCCTGAAGCGGGACGCTACCTCATTTCTTTGTAGCACCATCAACATGCTCCTGGAGATGGCGCTAGAGATGGTATGCAGGCAACCCAGCCACTGTTGGGAAGCACCAGAGCCTTTTCAGCACTGTTTTTCACTACAGTTTACATGTGAAAAGAGAAAAGAGAGAGAAAAAAAAAAAAAACCACACAAATAACGAGAGCTTTATTCCACAATGGAGACAGCCATGGTGAATAAATCAGATTTTCCTCGGGGCAAAAGCGCACACCAAATAAAGAATTTTGTTGAACAGCGTGGTAGAGTTCTCAGGAAAAAGCAGCCCCTAACTCTCGACAAGGAAAAGAAGATTAGTCCTCTTCAGAAAAGCACCGCTGTGCGGCAACAAGCCAACACTCCACATACCTCCGTCTCCTCATCCCGACTGCAGGCAAGGGAGGCCACGTGCTCCTCCAAAGTAACGTGCTCGGGGCACCAGGTTTTCCTATCGCAGCCATACGCGGCGTCACCTTTAAAAACCACCCAAAAAACCCAGTCAGTTGTGGTGCCGGATCGGGAGGTGCCCGTGCCAATTCGGGAATTCGGCGAGGGCCTCTCTGGACACAGACCTTTCTGAGGCCAAAACGTCTCCCCGGGGCCCATCCCCGCTGCCGCCTTCCCCCGCAATAAGCGTCCCCCCGGACCCCACGCCGCCAGGGCTTGTGGCTATGGTCAGGGCCATGGCAACTGGCGGGTAGCGTTTGCCCTGGGGCTACAGTGGCAACTGCAGCTTCAGACACTGTGCACTGAGCACCCGCTGGACACGCTCAGCACCCGCTGGACACGCACTCTTGGCACAGCAGTGGTGGCTCCTTACCGGGAGGCAGCAGTGGTCGCGGTGGCACCACCCCACAGGCAGCTCGGGGTCACATAGGCCTTACCAAGGCCGGCGGCATGGAGCAGGAGGCACCACCTCCCGTGTGCAACACCTGAGCTGCAGCACCGGCATGGCAGAGCGCGCCACAGGGCTTGGCCTGGCAGCCACAGCGCAGGGCCTGCCCTACTACATGAGACAGAAGACTTAATAGACAATGTCATACATACAGGCTTTTGGTTTAACGTCCTTTTCTTTTTATATTAACAAGTATTTTGTCATCATATACAAAAATGAGAGGGGTTTTGTCTTTATTTCAACCCCTCACATTCACATTTTTTAACGTGCTTTAAGCCCCCGCCACACACAGCCCATCACAATTGCCAGGTATTCAGGACAACGAGAATGGGAAAGGGAAAACCAGTCCTGTCCTGCAGCCCAGGGAAAAGAGGCCTGGGAACGCCACACAGGGGAATAACAGCACAGCGAGCTGGGCTGGGCAGGGGGGATACGGCGAGGAACAGCAGGACAGGCAGCTGTACGGAGATACAAAGCTAGGCAAAGGATGGAGGAAAGACACCATAAGAAGAAAGAGACAGGGAGATGGAGGAAGGACAAAAGCACAGCCTACAGGTTGGAGAGGGAGGAAAGAATGATAGCAAAAGAGTGCTGGCCAGAGACAGGTGGAGAAAGGCAAAAGACCACACAGGCCACAGGGCAGAGAGGGAGGAAGTGAAAAACAGGGACAGGAGACCAGACAACACATGATGTAGAACAGGGAAAAAATAGTAGCAGGTTACTAGGAAGAGGGAGGAATTAAAGAACACAGACTGGAAGCTGGACAGAGCCACAGAGAAAGGAAAAAAAAAAAAGCGCCAGCCATGGGCTCCAAGATGAAAAGGGAAGAAAACAGTGGCAGGGAGCTGGACAGAGATGGAGGGAGAAAGACAAATAAATAGTGTGGTGCTCCAGGACAGAGAATGTGGAATTAAAACCTGGAGAGGGAGCTAGACCAAGGAAAAAGTCCGGAAAGGCTACAGGGGGCAGCGGGAGGAATTAAAAGACAGTGACAAAGAGCTGGATAGAGACGGACAGAAGAAAACAATAACCGCAATGGTGCAATGGGGTACAGGGCAGAGAGGAAGAATTTGAGAACGTGGGCAGCAAGAGGGACACAGAGAGATGAGAGAAAGTAAAAAGAAGCGATGGGCTATGCAACAGAGAGGGAGCAATTAGCAAACAGCAGTAAAGAGGGGCAAGACAGAGAAAAGCTGGGGGATCGCAAGCGAGGGAGGGATGGGGAGCTGGGAAAGGAGAGGCAGAGAAAGAAAACCAAACCGTGACATGCTACAAGGCCCAGAAGGACGACCCTGAACAACAGGGACAGGGAGCCAAAGAGAGCCAGAGAAAGAAAAAAATACTGATGGGCTACAGGACAGAGAAAGAGCAGTGAAAAAAATAGGGAGCTGGAGCCAGGCAGGAAGAGACGGGGCAAGTAAAAAATAGCCAAGGGCAACGGGGCAGACGGAGGGAGGAAGGAAGGAAACATCAGGGAGCCAGAGCCAAACAGAGACAGCGGAAGAAAGTGATAGCAATGGGCTACAGCGATGAGAGGGAGGAAGCAAGAGACAGGGACGAGGAGCCAGACCCAGCGCGACACTCGCAGGAAGTACAGCAACATCCGGGTGGCAGAGACAGAGGAACAAACAAAGAGGGTCAGGGAGCCCAAGGGAGAGAATGAGAAATAAGAGGGAGAACGCAACAGGCCACAGGGTACAGAGGGAGGGAGCCCAAAAGAGGGGCAGACAAAGAAAACTTCAAAAGTGACAGGCAACAAGGCAGAGAGGGGAGAATTTCACAACTCAGCATCTTGAGTCCAGAAAAAAAGACAAAGGGTGATGGGTAATGGCGCAGAGAGGGAGGAATTTAAGAACAACAACAGGGAATAGGGTAGAGAGACTGGGGAAGGGAAAAGTCCTGACAAGCTTCCATGCAGAGGGAGGAAATAAAGGTTACAGACAGGGACTTGGGCAGAGAGAGATGGAAATAGACAAAACCTGCAGCACGATACCAGGCAGGCAAGGAGAGTTCAGAACTGGGGACAGACAGGGAGGGAGGGAGGGAGAAAGGAAAGAAGCAAGAGGCGACACGGCAGAGAAGGGATGGAGAGCCAGACAAACCAAGGTGGGGAAAGAAAAATACAGCCACAAGACTTAACAAAACAGACAGGGAGCCAGACAGAGAGAGCCAGAGACAGCAAAAATGCCAACAGGCTACAGGACAGAGGCTAAAGAATGCAAGAAGGGTGGCCTGCAGTCAAGAGAGAGATAGAGAAGGTGTTGCGGGGGTGGAGACACAGGCTACAGGAGAGAGGAACGACCTAAAAGATGGGGACAGGAAGCCTCTCAGAGCAAGATGGATGGAGAAAGAAGGTGCAAGGGAGCAAAAAAAAAAAAAAAAAAAAAAAATCTAAAAACAGTTGCAGCAGCGAGGGGGAGAGGGAGTCAAGGAGAGGCAGGCGGGGATTGTGATGCATAAGGAGGGAGACAGGGCCCCAAGGGCCCAGGACTCACCGCAGCTCCCACTCTCAGTGCCACCAGGAGAATTTGACTGTTCAGACAGTTATTCCTCCTCCTCCCCTCCCTTCGCTTCCGTAACGCCCGTCGCTTGGCTGTCCCTCGCCAAAGAGGATACGTGGGTGTCTTACAGTTCTCACGAGATGAAGTTTCCTAGACATATACCTTCACTCCCTCGCACGCTCCCTGCGCGAGTAGGACAGAGGGAAAGAGAGAGAAAATTATGACCAGGGAGCAGAAGAGATGGGTTGAGAGAGAAATCAAATCAGAGGAACAAGGAAGGAGGGAGGGAGAGAAAAAGACAGGGATCAAGGCAGAGGCATTGGGGGTGGGGTGGGTGCCGTGTGATGGGAGAGAGACAGAGATCGGGACAAAGAGAAGGAGAAAGGAAAACCAGCCCTGGGCTGCAGGACAGGGAAAAACGGACAGGGAGCAGGACCAGGGAATAATGGGACAGCGAGCTGGGCAGGGGGGTACAGTGAAGAACAGTGGGACAGGCAGTGGTATGGAGACGCACAGACTGAAAGTTAGGGGGAGGATGGAAAACAGAGAGCAGAACAGAGATTGACAACTGTATCGTAAGAGAAACGAGGCACGGAAGAGAGTGACAGGACCAAGGCAGAGCAACAGAGAAAGAAAAAATAAACAGTGATGGGTAGCAGGCCAGAGGGACAAGGAAGGACAATGGCTTGGCTGTCCTCCGCCTAAGATAACCCGTGGGTGTGTCACAGCTCTCAGGAGACGCAGCCTCCTAGGCTCTTCACCTCACTCCCTTGTGCACTATGTGGCTGTAACACACTCTGGGTTATGCACACAGGCCCTGCTGTGCACACTGGCAGTCTGGCCCGTTGCCGACTACAAAGATGGATCCTTCCTCACCAGGTGAGGCAGGCTCTCCGGTGCCTGCAGCAGGAGCCTGCGTGCCAGTATAACAGCACCGGTGGCCTTACATAAATATGCAGGAGATGGCACAGGAGCAAAACGGCAAAAAGTGAACTTGGCGTCTCAGTGGTGGGCTGGATAGGGAATGAAAACTATTTTTTTTAAACAAATACTTTCCAATCACCATTGAAGATGCTAAGCCCCACCCAGGTTTTACAGCGAACAACAAAAAAACAAACTAAAAAGTGCCCCTGTATTGTTTCCTTTGCCATCCCACGGATGGACATTTCCTCAGTAACTGACAAGTATACATCGTAACTCAAGTGACCTGTGTTTTACTGCACATGAAAGCAAACAAACCCCTTTCAGCTGGCCTACACGTTCAGACATATATCCAAAGAACCTCCATTAATCTGACTTGCAAAGAGCTCCACGACCTAAAAACTTTACCCGTAGCGCCCTCCAAGAGAACTGAAGAGCTGTGGACTCTCACAAATGCTGGGGCACACCTCTTGGCCTGCCTGAAACATTCAGAGGGCTCTCAGATAATCCGGGAAGAAGTCAAAACCGTTCTGGGTTTAGAGCAAGGCCGACTACACTTGCATGTTTTCTTTTGCATACTCACACCTGGGAGCCAAACCAAAACAGCTACGCAGGCAACAGAAGGATTGCTCAGCACATCTAGACCAACAGAGCTCCCCTAAAGCAAACTTGGAGGAATTCATACCCCAAGTCAACATCTGCAGTGCAACCTGGCCACAAACTGTGAAACAATGTCACTTGCAGGTCAAACTCATGCGAGCATTTTCTCCTTACAAAAACCAAAAAATTAATAAAACACATCCCCTTCTATGCCACATCAGGTATCGCACTCCGGCAGTTGAGCTGTAACTGCATTTCAGAAATAACATAACAAATACATCAGTATTTGCTAATGTGGTACCCAGAGCTGACAGTTAACAGGAACATGTCTCCTGGTAGCAGACAGTTATTAAGCTAAAAACTATACCTCCCTAACACATAAATGGAAGAAAACTCAAACCGTGTCCCCTTCTCCTCACGCTGGGTTACAGCCTCTGACAGGCATTTCGTTCCACTGCTTGGAAAAGCTCCAAGGTTGCAGCTTAAGGGAACTGGACTTCCCCGGGTCTCAGAGTAATTCTAGAGCTAAAGTGGTGATAGACATCAACTCTAGATCAGATAATACATGCCAACACTCATCACTGACCCAAGGCAGCAACCACCTTCTGGCCTACCTGCAGGTTTCAAACCCAACACGCTTTCTTCCTGAAGCGGGACGCTACCTCATTTCTTTGTAGCACCATCAACATGCTCCTGGAGATGGCGCTAGAGATGGTATGCAGGCAACCCAGCCACTGTTGGGAAGCACCAGAGCCTTTTCAGCACTGTTTTTCACTACAGTTTACATGTGAAAAGAGAAAAGAGAGAGAAAAAAAAAAAAAACCACACAAATAACGAGAGCTTTATTCCACAATGGAGACAGCCATGGTGAATAAATCAGATTTTCCTCGGGGCAAAAGCGCACACCAAATAAAGAATTTTGTTGAACAGCGTGGTAGAGTTCTCAGGAAAAAGCAGCCCCTAACTCTCGACAAGGAAAAGAAGATTAGTCCTCTTCAGAAAAGCACCGCTGTGCGGCAACAAGCCAACACTCCACATACCTCCGTCTCCTCATCCCGACTGCAGGCAAGGGAGGCCACGTGCTCCTCCAAAGTAACGTGCTCGGGGCACCAGGTTTTCCTATCGCAGCCATACGCGGCGTCACCTTTAAAAACCACCCAAAAAACCCAGTCAGTTGTGGTGCCGGATCGGGAGGTGCCCGTGCCAATTCGGGAATTCGGCGAGGGCCTCTCTGGACACAGACCTTTCTGAGGCGAAACGTCTCCCCGGGGCCCATCCCCGCTGCCGCCTTCCCCCCCAACAAGCGTCCCCCCGGACCCCACGCCGCCAGGCCAGGCCAGGCCAGCCTGACTACACCCTCACTGCCGTGCCGTGCCGTGCGCGCCGCGCCGCTGCACCGAGCCTAAACGGCCCGCTGCCGCCCCCGGGCTGCGGGAGCCGGGCCCGGCCCTTCCCGCGCAGCGCAAGAAAATGGCGCCCGGCGGCGGGGCGGGGCCGCAGGCGGCAGGACCCCGGCCGGGGCTGCCCACGCCCTTCGCCTGCTCCGCGCCGGCCGAGGGAGGCGGCGCCGCGGCCAGGCGGGCCCCGGCGGGCCCGCGCGCGCCTTGCGGGGGGGAGGGCCCCGCCCGGAACCGCCGTGTCCTCCGCGCCGCTGAGGAGAAGGGCGGCGCGGCCGGGCTGCGGGGCAGCGCTGGCCATCGGCTCGTCCAACCCCCCCGCTAAAGCAGCTGTTCTCGGGCAGGGTGCTGAGGGGCTCGGCCGGGCGGAGAAGCGGCTCTGCGGGCAGCCCGCTGCAGCGCTCCGGCACCCTCCAAACACAGAATTTCCCCCTCACGTTCAGAAGGAGCTCCCTGTGCTGCGGCGTGTGCCCGGCGCCCCTTGTGCCGCCGTGGAGCAGGGCGCGGCCCCATCCTCCCGACCCTCGCCCTGCAGGTACTTACAGAGAAATTCACAGCTTCCTGTGAAGTCGGGCTCGCAGCTCAGCCCCAGAGCAGGTGACGGCAGCTGCTCCCCCCCCCCCCCGCCAGAAATAAACCTCTTTCCTTCCCAAGCCAAACTTTGATCGCGCTCTTCATCACCGGCATTGCACTCTGGCGGGCGTGATCCGTGCCGGGCCAGAGTGCCATTTGTAGACGCTACAAGAAGACATGTCTCTGATGCCGACCATTACTGAAAAATCTAAAATATAGAGCTTGTTTGTTGGTTGGTTTGGTTTTTGGTGGGGTTGTTTCTCGGGTTTGTTTTCGGAGCAGATGGGTGTTTTCTTGGGGGGTGGCCTGCGGGAGGGGTCTGAAGGGTTATGGGGGATGTTGGCACCACATCTACACATTTTCTAAATGCCCCCAGGGACGGTGATTCCAGCACTTGCCCGGGCAACCTGTTCCAGTGCTTGACCACCCTTTCAGCAAGGCAATTTTTTTATTCTTTTATTAGTAATACCCAATGTAAACCTCCCCTGTTGTAACTTGAGGCTGTTTCCTCTTGTCCTGTGACCTGTTAATCTGGGAGAAGAGGCCGACCCCCACCTCGCTACAGCCTCCTGTCAGGCAGTTGTGGGGAGCAGTAAGGTGTGTCCCCGCCCCCCGAGTCCCCTCCTCTCCAGGCTGAACACCCCCAGTTCTCTCAGCTGCTCCTCATCAGACTCGTGCTGCAGACCCTAATGACGCTTCCTTGCCAGGAGCGCCTGGCTGCCTATGCTTCCATCCCATGAGGTGTTCACGCACGTAGCTCGCATCCCCCTGAGCCTTCTCTTGTCCAGGCTAAACGGCTCCAGCTCTCAGCCTTTCCTCATCTTCCAAACCCTCCACCATGGCGGCCCGTCCCCGGTCTGTCTCCAGGATGTCCTCTCTTGTACAGGGGAATCCCAGCACTCCATGCGTGACCTTGCCAGTGCTAAGCGATATCCCCAAGAAGTCTGGGGAAGGTGCATTGTGCCAGTGCTGAAAGAAGGGCCTATCCAGGTTAAAACAAACACAAAAACCCTCACAGAACTTCCTCCTCCTCCTCCTCAGGAAATGTAGTCAAGTGAATATTCTGATGAAAAGGAGCAACAGGTTTAAATATACTGGGTTTGAAATTAAGGTGATGTTAAAAGGCATTCCTAAGGAAAAGCTACACATTTTCACTCGTATCATCCTAATGAAACATCTGCTGGGTTCAGAAGTGTTAATAGTGAGAGAGGCCATTTTCGCTAATAAGCCGATACTCTTACTGCTACTGGGTACTGTCTAAATCCTTAAATCTGACACACGTGCAGACAGCAGCACGTGGTATTGCTGACCTGGAACGGCTGTTCAGCTCCACGGGCTGTAGCACAGCAAGACCTGCAGGACAGCTGTTAGCATACCTCAGACACAGGACAACTTACCCGAAATACAATTTGAATGGTTTGACAAGCAAAGTGAATAAAAGCAACTGCACCTCTCTGCTTATAAGTACATTTTTATTAGAGTGCAGCAACGGCTGTCAGAAGCAACATCTTGATCATCTAATTTTACAGTGAAAAAACATGGTGTTGTGAGGTTCTCATTTCTTGCCCTTTACTCTATTTGGCCATTTGGGGTTTAGAACATCCAAGTTTAGAACAGCATTGTTATACCTGAAAATAAGGCCGTTTCCTACAGGTTCTTTTGCACAGGATCAGTTCAAATGAAAACATGTTTAAAACTGAATGCTCATCCTTCTTTTTTTCCCCACGGTGATAAAAAAATGCGTACCTGTATTTCTCAAGAGCTGTACTTCCCACTCATCCATAAACAAGTGTTGCTTAAGGCACAAGAAAACAAGTAACTTCCTCTCAGGCACAGAGATAAACCGCACTGAATGACAGTTTCTGTCTTTGCTGCAGATTCAGGTGAATCAGATGATTAAGTCACTGAAAAGAAGCCCGATGAAAACAAAAGCTACTGTTTGTTCATGCTGGCTCATAAGTGTCTGTAAAATTCAGAGGATCTGCAAGTAGTAATTAGAGCCACTGTTTGAGAAAAACACCAATCTGTCTTGTAATTGACAAGAATGTATGGTACTGAAAGAAGCCAGTATGTATTCACTGTCTTTTTTTTTAAGATGAAAGTTTCTGAAGGCCACAGAACTAAAGCGTTAGCATATTTATTTTAGGAAGTGGTGACCTAGAGACCATGTGCTGCAGCAGCATGGTGTTCCTGAGGAAGCAGAATCGCTTTTTACGGCTTCCCTGAGATTTATTACTATGATAGCCACCCAAACCCCAGTGATAAAAGACTGGGAGCGAATCTGTATCATTATAAACAATACGGAAATACCCCGAAAATGATGTTCCTCCTTACATGCTGAATGCCTTCACAGACCCAAAAAGAGAAAAAAATAATCATTTTGTTCACTTTTTTGATCACATAAATTTTACAGGGCTGGTTTTTACCTCTCCTCCTGCCAAAAGCCAAAGGTCTGACTGAAAGAGAGTGGGGGAAGAGGACAACCGATCACTTTGGAATTCAGAAATGTTTAGAAAACACCAGGTTTGTTAGAAGAAATGAAGCGAGGGAATGGGCAGGGAGTACAGAAGCAGTGCTTAATCACATACACAAAAAGATTTCAGGAAAAGGGGTTTATGCACGCCTTTAATTGTATTGAGAAATGCACTAAAATCCTCTTCCGTGAGAGCACAGAACACTACAGTAGAGGCAGATGTGCTTGGTAGGTTTCTTTAAGCTTTGTATTTGGCAACGTGTTCACGAGCTATGATCATCCTTTGAATCTGAGCAGTCCCTTCATAAATCTGAAAAGAAGAATTGCAAGATTGATCATTTTTGTAAAATATTTTCACAGATCTTTCTACACTTGTCAACCTTCATAGCACAAATCCACAGTGGATTAGGACGTGCAGAAAGAGAGAGAAAACGGAAGAAAATTTGAGCGTGCTTTCATTAACTACAGTGGGCTAAATGCAATAAACCACATACAAGATCTTGAGAGAGAGTCTTGTGTTCCCAGATGCTCTCATCAAAACTCTGTAAGGTTCTCACAAACTTAACAGACATAGCGGATGAAGGATGGGGAAAATGGATTCTCTGGGGAAGCAAATACATCGTCTCGGTTTTGAAAATGAGGGTGGAGGCAGGGAGGTGACCTGGGCTGCAAGTGTTGTATTTTCTTTGACTAGCCTTTCAAGGCCACAGCAAATATTCAGATTCATCCATTTATTACCACTGCTCCTTCTTCACTAGTACTCCCTTCAACACATTATTTTTTTACCTTTTTTTTTAACCAGGCGTTCTTGCGTTTTCCTCTAGAAACATTCTGTGTCTCGCCCCTGATCTATTTGGCTTGCTGACAGCCAAGTCAGAGCTACACGACCGAAGACGTATGTAGGTGTAACGCAGAAAGGCAGCCACGGACTCCAACGGTACAGTGCAATGTGATTCAAGGGCAACACAGTTCAGTGGTTTAAAGCGTTTCAGCTCCCAGTTCTGCTAAAGCTTGCTGTGGCAAATTGCTCCAATAAAGATTACTGAGTTTACTAAACATCAGTCAGTCTTGCTGGATAAAGAACTGCAGCATCGTATTATATGCTAAGAGGACACTTACGACATGGAATATTTTCTTGGTAATAATACCGCAGAAAAAGAACGGGGGATTATGGGTGACTATGGACTAAACACGACTAAATATGAGCATATTTTGTTCTTTTGGAGAAGGCAAAAATAATAAAAAAAGGAAGGGTTAATCGCTCCTGACTGCACCACACTTCTGTTAATACAGCATATGCAAGATCATGAATCCATGATACTCAGTGATGGTAATATCTCAGCTGAAGTAATCTGCCCAGTTTATACCAAAGTCTCAGGCAGACAGACAGTTTAGAGCACCGCAAGAAGCGATGAAGAGAACAGCATTACACGTAAGGCATCTCCACTTGACAGAATACCAAAGCAAGTGATCAAAATAGCCATGCTTCTTTTCTACAGTGCTTTTTTTCTAAGAGTTCAAAAGCTTTAAAATGAAGAGTCCATGCATTTCAGAGTTACCACATGAGAAAAAAAACGCACCACTACAGTCGTCTTATGTAGGTTAAGTTGTTGATCTAACCCAAAGAGTTTTGTATGTAAGAATCTGCCTCGTTTGAATGCCCTTTCTTTGAATGGAAGGATTATTGCTCTCACCCTCAATTTTTTTTTCCATATGTTCACATCATGATTTCAATCAGTAGCCATTAGTTTCTTTTCTATAAAATGTATGCATTCCTCTGAAGATCACTCCCTCTTTTACTCACCTGGTAGATCTTAGCATCTCTCATTAGTTTTTCTACAGGATATTCAGTATTAAATCCATTTCCTCCAAAAATCTGCACTGCATCTGTAGCTACTTGGTTTGCAACGTCACCCGCGAACGCTTTTGCGATGGAAGCATAGTAGGTATTCCTGCGACCGGCATCGACTTCCCACGCAGCCCTTTGGTAAGCCATCCTAGCCAGTTCCACTTTCATTGCCATTTCAGCAAGCATGAAAGACACCGCTTGGTGCTGTAAATGATGAAATAAACCCAGTTAACTTTGCCGGCTTAAAATTCTATGACATCCAAGAATACGGTCTTCATACTTCTGAATCTGCAAATTCAACACGCTCAGGAAGCTTTGAGTTCTACAGAATCTGGATCAGGCTCTCAACTCTATGCTGAGTTAGACAGGTTGTTAATTCTAAATCCACTTAAGTCACAGGGATGAAGTACTGAAGTTGTGCTTTACTTTTCGTGAGATCTCTATGTCGCTTGTTGTTTATTCACAAGCAGTGTGACTGGCCATGTTTTCCATTCATATTAATACCATGAGTCTTGATTCACATACCTCACAGAGGTGTTTTTCCTTCCGTGAAAATCCCTGTGCATGAGACTTGAAGAATTTAAGTATGTCCTGACAGTACAGGAGTTTCAGGATTTTGGGTGGAGTTTTCTTTACGATTTTACTATTTTCATCAAGAAGTTACGGAAGAATCCCAGGAGTTCCTGCATAGCTAGATTTACTCAGACAGTGCGGACCTATATACTTGAAAACCCAAGAAATGGCAGGCACAGAACAACTCACACATCCTAAGTATCGAGGAAGAACACCGAAAATTCACCAGTGGGACATCTAGTATCAAAACACAGCTTTTTGATGTATTTGTTTTTATATATTTAACTTACTTCAACAATTGGTTTCCCAAAGGTTTTTCTCTCCAAAGCATATTTAGTAGCTTCATCGAGTGCTCTTTTTGCTAACCCAACAGCACCAGCTGCTACCTGAATTAAATATAGCACAGAATGAAAATCAGAAATTCCTACTGTACTTTGCAAGTAACTTATTTCTGCTACTTACGGGTGGCCTGGTCTTATCAAAAGCTCCCATTGCGATTTTAAAGCCAGCTCCCTCGGCTATTAATACATTTTCTTTTGGAACTCTTACGTCTTCAAAGACAATACCCCTTGTATCAGAGCAGCGCTGACCCATATTCATTTCCTGAAAAGCAAAGTTTACAAAGGTCCAGCTACACTGGATTCTTGCAATGTACGGCACATTCTTGTTCTTTACTTCTTTTGCATTACTGGTTTAGAAGTGAATTCTTGGCTTGTCAAATAAGAGATGCACTCTTCACCTTTCTTCCAATTTGGATTCCAGGGCTATTTGCTTCCACGATGAATCCAGTAAAGGCTTTGCTTGCGGGGACTTTTGGATCTGGATTGGTACGAGCTAGCAAAAAATACCTAGTGTAAAACAAATACGAGGGGAGTCAGCTCATCCTCACAATTAACAATCAGACACTTTTTTAGCTCACACGTTAAATGTTGGTTTTGGTTTTGTGTGTGTTGGTATCAGGAAATAAACCACTGAATAAGTTAGCAACCCTTTATTCTTGGCCCTTCCAAGAGAGCAAAAGTGTCAATGCATCTCTTGCTGCAAAAGTCAAGATTTAATTCAGTTCCTTCAGATCAACATGCAAAGGTTCTCCACATTTTCCGTGTGTTGTAAGTCTTAATATTACAATCAGCTTCACAAATAACACAAAAGAAACCAATTGCCAGCACGCAGATAAAGATGTTTGCTTGGGAAATACAGTATTGCATGCAAAATGTTCGATTATCCTCTTGGTTTTACTATCTTGGTTTTACTCTTTGAAGTTGTAAATAGTTTTTTTCCTGTTAGCAATTAAAGAGTTGTGTATCACGTTTAGGGTGTTCAGTAACATCAAGAGATAGCTGATAGTTTCTCTTTGATCATTCTATCTTGAACAAGGAAGTAATGAGAAAAGAAAACCTTACAGCTTTCCCTCTGGATTTAGAAGGAATTTAGTGTTGGGGATGAGCATGATCTTACGTGAGACATGATGCAAGAGGTGCATCTTGTAAAGCACCTCCATAGACACCAGAGCACCACCTGCACTCTTTGACACTTGGAAAGCATCTTCCCTTAAGAAAATAAAATGCACAAGCACAAGCCTGGAGCTTTTCTGTCTTCACTAACAGCTAGGGCTGTTTCTAGTCCAATGAGAAGCAACTGATGTCGGCCACCGCACCCACAAAGCCAGTTCCCCTGTAACACGAGCTTCTGGAGTACTGTGACAGTTAAGTGTTGCTGCCCTTCCCTGAGGAGTGTGATAGCAGCCACAACTGAGAGCCCATTCCCTGGGGGGTTGCACACAGGACACACGCCTCCCCCAAGACAGAACAGAACAACAGAAAACGTAATGCCAGTGGCAAGTCAACGCACCAGTTTGCTTTCCCACCGTTTGTGATCCACATCTTCTGGCCATTAATAACGTACTCATCTCCTTTCCTCTCAGCCTTGGTTTTTATACCAGCCACATCAGAGCCTGCTCCAGGCTCTGTTACACAGTAAGCCTAAAAGAAAAGAAAACGTAGAATCCTGAAGAATAAAGTTCTACTTTTAAGCAACCAGAAATTACTGCAAATTATGTGCACCAAACTGATCTGTAAACATTTTAAGTGAACCGCGTGGAAAACCCCAGAACGCGTCCAAAAGGCCCAACAAGGGTCTGCACAAGAATCCAAACATGTAGGGGTCGATTTTCCTCATAAATCCATAATAATTCTTACAATTGTCTTTTAATTTTAATGGTAAACAGATGCATTCTGTAACTTTTCATAAGCCATCACTTCCTTATGCTTCACAACTCCGATATGGAAGCCAAAGACCTTTCAAATCTGAAAATAAGAGCACAGAGTAACACTTTATGGTTGCTGTGCTCTTCATTTTATGAGGCTCACTTGTTCAGATTTTAACACACTGCACATGAATCTTTATTACCTTAACAGAGAGCGCCTGTATAATGTTTAAGATCCATAAATGCAGATCAATGCCCATCTGAGTGGAGTCTGCACTCATACAAACCTTGCATTTTTCTTAGACTCCCACACCTTCTCTTGAAAGGGAAATAAAAGGCACTGCTTTTTGGTAAGTGACTCAGCATGGTTTTCCGGGTACTACCTTCTGTTTGCTTATTGAATGCACTTAATTCAATATTCCTTGACTTTCAGAAAAAGCCACTGTTTATTTACAAACCAAAACAGGCTACACTGTGAGTAGTTATCAGTGTTTAAAAAAAAAAACAAACCCAACCAAAACCGTAATTAATACAATCTGGGAACAGTCTGCAATGCACCTAAGTTATACTTACACACATCATTGGTTCCTCTGTCATTCTTCCCAAGTATTTTTTCTGTTGCTGCTCATTTCCTGCAATGATTACTGGCATTTGCTGAAAGAAAATATTTAGACCATTAATCCATCTTTCTAAAGGGCACAGACTCTAGTCTAAAGGCGGTAAGAAATGACAGAACTGACCCCTAGGGAGTTCGCCTCGATGGCTGTTTGAACCCCGGTACAGCCGTAAGCCAACTCTTCCGTAATAAGGCACGCTTCAAAACTGCCAAGGCCAAGACCACCTACAGTTGAAACATTTCATGGACTAAAATGAGCTAAAAAATTGCAACATATTAGTGATTTACAAAACCTACTTATCAAAATCATATGCCCTCACATACTTCTGACCGAGTGTTGCGTACAATTAGACATTCCCATGCCAGCTTTTTAAACAAAGTTTTGTCAGATTAGTGACAGATGATTTAAAAATTACATTTTGCAGTTCCAGGGTGATGGTGTGCTTGGTGTCGGACAGATTGCACAAAATGTACCAGTGGGACCTTTTGACTACTTTGCATCTGAGAATTTCCTTAAGAGTTCTTAGGAAGCAGAGAAAGGGCCACAAGGGCTGCTGAGCTTCCACACCACTAAGGAAGAAAAGAAACGCGTCCATACCAGTTAGCAAAACAACCCAGTAACCTGCTTCTGGCAGAAGCCAACACTTTGTGAAGTGCGTAAAAACACAGTAACAATGCAGCAATGCTTCCCTGAAATATTTTCGCAGCCTTTGTGTGACTTCCCCAGCCAAAACTATCTTTGTTATGCTAGCCCTTGACAGATGTTTCTTCTGTGAATTCTCCCAGTCTCTTTCTGAACCTGTTTACAGTTTTAGCATTGATACCGTCCAGGGGCAACGAGTTTCACAAATGAACTACACACTGAGTGTAGAACTATCTCCTTTCATTTCTTCTGAACCCGCCGTCTGCCGACTCCATCTGATGCCTTCTCATTGTACTGAAGGGGACAATGAGATGTCATCCCTTTTCACACTCTCCACGACACTGGCATGATAGGCATTTCTCATGCAGAAGCTGTTCCGTGTATTTCATCATCTTTGTCATCCTTCTAGGAACCTCCCTCATTTCCACAACAACCTTCTGAGGTGGAAGGATCCAACTGCATAATGAACGAGAGGCAAGAGCAATTTGGGGGCAAGCAGCAGCATAGTTACGGCTTCTGCTTTTCTCTTTGTTCCCTTCTTGATTTCTGACCTTCAGTTGATGGTTTTGACCACTTCTGGTCATTATGCTGACATCTTCACAGAACTCAGTATTATAACCCCCGTACCTCTTTGTTTCACAGGTAATAACGTTCAGAAGACACCATTTTTTCTGTGAGGTTTGAATTGCTTCTTCCCTTTCTTGTGTGCATCACTTTTCCTATTTTGGACTTCATCTGCCATTTAACAGTCGCTCAGTTTCACCACCTCCTCCTAGAGCTCTTCACACCAGCCTCGTCTTTTCTGTAGCAGGTAAGTCAGCATTATCAATAAACTCTATGACCTCAGTATTGATCTCCTTTTCCAGACCTTGTAAAGCAGTGGTGTCCAATTTGTCACTTCCAAGTTTTAATTTAATAACCAAGTGATTCTACATTGCAGTAGTCCAGCTGTTTCAGCCTTGAGTGTCTGTGGCTGAATAAACATGATCCTCACAACTGCTCCTTTGATCTCTTTAATTCAATTTTTGATACAAGATATACCCTCTAATAAGTCTTAAACCCCCCCCCCAGGGCCTGCTATGGACATTTCCCCAACTTTGTTTTCAGGTAACATATACATGTGAAAAAGAAAATCTAAATTTTAACACTTTTTCCATCGTTACTCATATACCTAAGCACTGATCCTCTGCACCTCCTCTGAACGGGAAATTCATCCTTCTGGCTTAACGTCTTAAATTGCTCCAGCCTGTGTCACAGAGTAGGTCAAAATACGACCGTCTAGTTTCTCTGCCTCATCAGATGACACAGCACACCAGGGGAACATTAGGCAGTTGTAATCATGGGAGGAAATCTGGTTATAAATTACTAAATCACAGCCTAATTTGTTGGGTGATTACATCCACTCCTAGTGGCACTTGTATGTGTCAACCTGTGTACTGATTCAATTTAGATTATTGAAGTATGCGACTGTTCATTTTATACAGAATCCATCATTACACACATAAATCCCCTCTAAGGCCTTTTCTTTGGTTTATTTTACAGATTAAAAAGAAGATTTACTCACCACAGCTTTCTGGTATGTGTGAATTTATAAGACCAAGTTCCCAAGCCCGTTTTATGAGTGGAAAAGGATACTGAAACAGACAGGGAAAATCACTATCTGATTCATCATGGTTAACGTTTTGCATTTTACACAGGTTAAGGTCAAAATCTCTCTTTTCCCCTGCCATATGGTAGATTTACCTCTCCAGTTTTGTCATATTGTGCAGCAACAGGAATGATCTCCTCCACAGCAAATTTACGAGCAGTAGCTTGAAACTCTTTCTGTTCATCAGTAAGTTCTATTACCAAAAAAAAAAAAAAAAAAAAAAAAAAAGTTAAAAAGAAGTCACCAATTTTGCCAGTTGTCAGACTATGAGAAGAGAGAAAACAAGTCTCAGTTCCTTCCAGGACAATCCAAAGCACCAGGACTTACCTTCCTGGGCCTCTCCAGAAACCAAAGCAACTCAACATCCTCCTTCTCTCTAGAGAAAAAGCTCCACTGATCTCTAATTGATGCCTACGGTGCGCTTACTTACTTATGACAAAATTCTTCCAAAAATATTGAAAACCGAGCAGGAAGCGCCATGTAACATACAAGGTATTACCAAAAGAAAAGAGAAGCATGCTGTGCTAACTAAACGAAGGAGATGGAGGCAGATGAATGTTGCTTATCTGATGAATCTGGCTGCTCAGTTTCAAGCATTGACCTGCTGACCCACTAAATTTGCCTTTACGTATCTAATACACCGGGGATTAATTTCTTTATAATATTTCTTTATAACTAAGTTCAGTTAAGACTACATAGTTATTTTAACATTTTAAAAGCCAATGTGAGTTAGTTATTCAAAGCTAAGGCAACTCTGGCAGTCAAGCAAGCTCAAGACAGACATCAGTTAAAAAAAAGAAAATCTCATAAATATCACGTCAATACCTGGGCCTTCCCAAGTTAGAAAAGAAAGTAATTTGGGGTTTCAAATAATTATTAAAAAAAAAAAATAGAAATTTATTCAGGATGAACACCTTAATTGTAAATTCATACTGAACTGCAATACAGTTGTTTGCCGTTTGTTTTTTCCCCCTAACACTGCAATTTGTCTTTAACTGTTCTCTTTCTTTCATAACTGCAATACTTACCAAAGCTAAAGCCAGATGCAGGTTTGCTTATGTGTACGTTTTGAGCAGGTTTACTGGAACGTGATCTCCATCCATGCCCTGCAATGGTTTGGAGCATCTGCTAAAGAGAAAAAGAACATGAGCTGCAAGACCTCTTTGCTGCACAAGTCCCATAAAGCTACTAGCCTGACCGCAGCACAACAGCACCATGAAGCATGAAGAACACAGGCAATAATGGCTGTCAACACAGTGAAAAAAAAGTATTTTCAGAGAATACTGAAAACATCTATACAGTTAAAAGGTGAAGAAATGCAGGAAGACCACTGCTAGGCATAGAAGCGCTGAATACTGAACTGCTGAGTGAGAGTGTATTCATAGTTCAGGATGGTATTTCTTCAATGGGCCATGTATTACTCATTGGAGCTTTGCGTCCCTGAACAAATGCCCTTCACTTTCCCCCCAGTTCAGAGGTGGCTCTGGGGACAGGGAGAGCACGGAAAGTCCACTGCCTCAGCTGTGAGCCCTTCGCCCTTCCCAACAGGTTATCGACATCTTGCATGAGGAGTATTTTTAATTCCTAACAGGAAGGTTAGTCCTTCAGAAAACAACTTTTAGACCCGGTATTAGCAAACACCACTTGCAGCGCAGACAGGGAAGGCAGCAGCCAGGCGGGGAAGGCACACACTGCGCTTGGGGGCTGCCTCCAGGCCTGGGGGGCCGTCTCCAGGCCTGGGAGGTGGCAGGGAGCCCCGGGGGACGCTGCCCGCACGGCCAGCTCCCTCCAGCCGGTTACCACCCCCCAGGACTCCCAGCCCTTCCTCCCCTCCCCGGCCGCTCACCCGGCTCGCTCTGAACGCCGACATCTTGGCCGAGGCGCCTGGCGACCGGCGGAACCCACTGGCGAGTGGCCACTCGGGCGGGTCGGGTCAGGGCGAGCGGCGGGGGGCGGTGCCGGGGGCGGCCCGCGAGCCATTGCGGCCTTGGGGGCGGTCCTGCCCCTGCCGTGACTGCGTGGCTGCGTCCGGCCGGCGCCTGCCTTCCCTGCGGGCACCTACCGCGCTGCAGCCGCTGCTGGCGTCTCACCCCCCGCAGGCGATTGTCAACGCGGTTCTGGGCGGCGGGGGGGGGAGGCGGGTTCCCTCAGGTTCTCCTCAGGTTTCCCCTCAGTTTTTTTTTTCCCCTCAGCGTTTTTCCCCCATCTCCACACAAAACACAATTTTTATTTCTTTGCACAGCATGTGCCCGGAGTTGGGCTTACTCAAGTAACGTTTGGGCTTGTTGCCAAAAAAAACCCAAAATATCTGGCTTAGCTAGGCTTTTAAAGCCCCTTTTTAACTACAAATTTTTTAAAAAAATATTTTTTAATGAGCTTTAAAGCTATTCTGCTTTTGAGGTGCCACGGTGGTGTGTACGGGGTGTAAAATGGGGTGTAAAATGCCCCCTGGTTCTGGCTGTACAGGAAAGCAAAAGCATCAATATTTAATTACTTGTAGGGCTGCAAAATGAAACACTTTTTTTTTTAAAACACACCTTTTAATAATTATTTTTTATTTTATTTTATTTTACTTTCTCAGTGGGTCACAGCAGAGCTATTTCAGGTTGGTTTTTTTTAAATAACACTTCCAAGAGAAATAGCTACTTCGGTATCTCCATGAACTAACTTTTTTGGCATGAAATTTGTAAGAGAATTGCCAAAAATACGAAGCCCTTTTCTGAAATCCTTTTCGGGTAGCGTTTTATTTTGCCTCACAGCTCCAAGCAAGGTGCCAGGTATTTTTAGCACCGTTACTGCCTCACTTATGTTTGCTTCTCGATTGCTTGGTTTGTTGCTGGCACCTATGAGTACTGATTTTGTGCATTAACGCAGCAAAGACGCTTCAGCAAGAAGCTACTAGCCACGTAAGAGTTATTTTTTGGCACAGGGTCAGCAGATTAAAAAGTTGATGGTAGCTCACACAGGCTTTTGTACTGAGGTGACTCAAGGCATTTAGTGACTGTAGTGACTGCTGATTTTTCTCTCCGTTGTCAGTGGATTTGTCTTCCCTGTACTTCAAGGGCAGTTGACGAAAGGGTAATTTCTAACTTTGTGGTGTTCAGCTATTTCATGGAAGATTTTCACGTGTTCTTCCTCTTTTAAATCCACTCTCAAGCACACGGGGTGGTGTGACTTTGGGGCTTTTAAATATCAGCTCTCAGGCCTGTGTTCTGACACTTGATATAGGGTCCTGCTCCAAAGGATGCATTTCTGATTATAGTGTGGGAGCTTTATTCCTGAGCAGCCCACTTTCTGTTCCTGTGTTATTCAGCTCTTATTTGTACGGTTTCTGCATACTTTGTATACCTCAGCTGATTTATCAGCGCAACAGCCCCCTGATACAGAGAAATACATTCATCCCGTTTTACTGCTAAAGGTTTTAATGGTGTTTTTTTGAGGAGCAGGGGTTTTACGCTGAGTGTGCTAACTAGGATCACACAGAGCACAATTCTGGAGGCAGGTAGGTGGGATCAGTATCCGTATGGAAAGGTGATGGCACAGGTAATACACACTCTCCTGAGTAACAAACAGCTGCAGCTGAGCCAGGTGCCTAGATGCATGTGAGGATGCCATACACTAAGGATATTTACGAGCTACAGGAAGAGATTTAGGTATAGAATTGCGATGTTATTTCTGAGTGCCTTCAAAATTAGGATCCATAACCCTTTGGTAAGTTACAAGCTCCTATAATTTGCAACCAAGGAATGTCCAGGTGCAGAGGGCAAGAAGGTCCAGCTGCAGAAGGGTTAAACTGGCGGGAAGCAGGGATGCCAAAGGGGTGACGTTTCCCCAGGGGATGAGATTAGAAGCAGACTGGTTTTGCAGCTATCCTGGGATGCAGGGATGCTCACAGGGTGGTTGCTGGTTCCAGTGCATATAAGGAGTCAGCTCCTCCCCCATTAGTGCAGATTCCTGTTAATCTCACTTAATGGCAGTAATTACTGCCACTTAATGGCAATAGGGCTCTGCCCTGTGGCGTTGTTCATTATTTTATTTTTTAATATATCTGTCTGAACACATGTCTTCAATTTACCTCAAGGGGTATGATAAAAAATCCCCAACATTTCTAAGTATTCGGGAAAAGTGATATGAACAATAGCAAGGTTATCTGTCAAAGCCTGAGTGTCTTGAACCTTGAGTTTTGAAGAAGTTGTTTACCTAACAAGTGGCAACAGACAGAAGTTTGTTAGGTGCTTCCAGCACTTTTAGCTTTTCTTATGGAAGAAAGAATCTTCTCTCTCTTTATATTCTCGAACTCTTTTGTAATAACTCTAATATCCCTTACTATTCCTCTGTTCACTTTTACTACGTTATAAATTATGAACTGTCATATATATAAATGATAAACGGTCCATTGCATTGTTAGACTAGAATCCTCTCTTTTACCCTAAGCACCAGAGTACCTGATGCTTGTTGCTAAAAAGTATAAATAGCAAGTAAACACAATAAGAATATTACATCAGAAAATATATTTTACTCCTTAAAGTTAGCAATTCTAATCTAGGCTGAAGTGTACATTTTTTTGAGTAGCAGAGTAGCCATTATAAATGTTTTACAGTTGGGGTGTGTGTGTATTATTAGGAACAAACAGTATTCTAGCATTTGCCAATGAATAATTTGCATTATTATAGAAATAGAAAGCAGATTGAATTTTCTGCAGGGATTAATGTAGTAGTGCAAGTTACTGAAGCTACCACCATAAAAGAACATTTTTAAATTAAACTAAAATATTTTCAGGTGTATTTTTAGCTTGTTTGATTCCTGGGTATCACAAACATTACTCCATTTCAAATTTGCAATCTTATTTTAATTATATAGCCATACTTGCTCAAATACTTGGAGGCTTTTATTGTGACTACTGTATGTAAGCACATCAATTTTTAGTGTTGTGAAAAGGTACTGAGTTATATTTCTATGGTTAACTAACATGAGATGTAAAGACAAGGAAGGGGCAGATACACAGAGCTTGAGAACAAATAAAAACCAGTTGCATCTGGTGATTGTTTTGGCTCGTTGGGCTTTCTGAAGGCAAAGCAGGTCAGTGCAAGGTGCAGAAGATAGCTTCTGTGTCGCACCTTAGCTGAAAGTATTTTTTAAAGTGCAGTGGTATTTGCTTTAGGGTTTCTCAGGACTAGCTGCTCTAAGGAGCTGACTTGGACAACTGTGGCTTTAACTTGTCTGAAAGATGAACAGGTTAATAATTAAAAAGAATGCAATGCAGTACAGGCTATCTGTGTGTAAAGGTAAGGTCCCGGGCACTTTAGCACTAATTCCCGTCATCTTCTTGAAATATGCAGATCAGGGTGCAGGCCAGAGGGGGAGGGTTGGGGATGCAGGAGGGGGTCAGTGGGACTGTGCAAAGTGGTGCAGAGTGGACGGAGGAAGGAGCTGGGGAAAGGGTGGCAAGCAAAGGAGGGAGAGAGATGGAGGGGTGCACAAGGGACCAGCCACAGGTAAGGAAGGGCAGTCAGCACCCTCCTTGAACAAGCCCTGCCCCTGATCACTGCAGCGTGTCCTGTCTTCTATCTTCTTATTACATCTTTTTTTACCCATCTCAAGGCCTTTTCTTAACTCTCTCACTGCATAATCTCACTTTCTGTCCTATGTGCATGTGTGCTGCGAGGACTGGGTGCCAGCTGCTGGTGCAATCTGTGCGTGAGAGGGAAAAGTGGTGCCAGGTACTGGGGCCAGACCAGGGGTGTGACCACCCCTGGGCTATGGTGTCAGCTACTGGAGTGAGTGGGGTCCCAGTGCAGCTACTGGAGCTGGTGGCGGGGTCCCAGTACAACTACTGGAACAAATGGGAGTCTTTACTCTCCAGCCATTGTGACAAGAATGGTCTGTGTTCCTAAAACCAGCAACAAATTGTGCTGCTTAGGGGATGGTGCTTATTAGAGGCCCAGTAAGAACCAGTTTCCCACTGTGCCTCCAAAAAAATGGGTGCCTCAGTGGCAGGCACCATCTTCCCCTCACCCCTCCCAGCCTCATGGGGAAACACTGCAGTTTGCCCTAATCTGTTCTTATGGGGGGCACATGGTGAGTGGGAAGGGGATCTCCTTTACGGGAAGGGCCCAGTCTCCCCTAGCCAGCCTGGTCATCACCATGGTGCAGCCAGAGAGGATCCAGGCATCCAGCTGCTGGCAGAGGAGAGCGGATACAGACACGGACACACGCAGGGACACGCAGTAGCTTTGCTGAGGGGGTTTATTGGTCATTAGAGAGAAATGGACCAGGGCTCCCAGGGGGTCAGGTGGGGTCATCCAGGGATGATCATCTCCTCATGCCGCAGGAGGGGGACAGGACAAGGGTGTCACCACCAGTCACAGTCCTGAAAGACAAAGCCAAAAGGAGACTCCCAGTATCTGCTGGGACAGCAGAGGGGCCTTATCCCCATCACCTCGCCCGGCAGAGACCTGGGGAAGGGAACTGGAGCCCTCAATACACCCAGGACAGGGCTCGGCTCTCCTCAGAGAGAGATGACATGCAAAACCCCTTACCCCGGGATGCCCCCAAATCTCCCAGAAGTCTGCCCAGCCCTCATGGTGATCCTTGGGCTCTGCAAGGCACCAGAGCCCCTGCCTGGCCTGCACGGTGACCCCCTGGGTCCACAGAGCCCCGCTGAGCACAAGGAAAGGCATGGGGGCAGCTCTGCCCAGCTCACCCTGGGACATGGATCATGGGACGATCCCCCGTTCCCCTCTCCCATACCCAAGGTCTGCCCACCCCACAGGGCTCAGGAATCCCCTGGGGCCCAGGATGCCTTGTGGGGCAGGAGACACCATGGTGCTGCTCACCTAGACATGAACCATAGCCATCCGTTTCACACGCAAATACTCTAACAGCTTGTCAGCCAAAGCAGGCTGGGGAGAAAGAGAGGGTTAGGGACATGCTTGGGTGCACTGGGATGCACTGGGGCACACTGGGATGCCATGGAGTGTCATGGCCATGTAAGGGAGGGACCAGGGCCAGCAGAACTCATGGTACCCACCTCAGCCGTCTTCAGTTCATCCCATTTGACTAAACTCTCCTGTAGAGAGACCATGAGACCTCACTGGTCACTGAGGTGTCCCCCACCCCAGCCAGGGATGGGAGAACCAAAGGGCTCTCCAGTTCCCCAGACTGGCTGCCCTCCAGTTCCACCCCACTACTTACATCCGAAAAAAGGCTTTCATCGACTTTCGACAATGCCTAGGGAAGAAGAGAAAACGGGTGGTCGGTACTGGAGCTTGGTCAGGCTGTGCATGGGGCACATGTGTCCCCAGTACCCCCAGGCCCATGACTTCCTGTGGGTCTGAGTGGGAAAATCCCTTCTGCTCCCCCACCCAGATGCATTTCTCCAGGTTCCTCTGGGATACCTGCTCATCCAGGGCCGGGGTGGGGACTGACCTAAGGGCAGGGTGGGGAATTTGGGACCTCCAAACAGGAGGGGTAGGCAGCTGGGGAGGACCCAAAGACACTGCACTGGGGTGAACTAGCAGACCCCAGGGGACTGGGCTGGGGGTGTTGAAGGGACAGGACTGCGTGGGATGCAACTAAGGGGTGAAAGAGTTCAAGTGGAGGGGCTACGGGGACGTCAAGCACAGCGGATGGTGGGGGCAGAAGGAAGAAGACTGCAGAGGACCAATAGCCACATGTTTCTCATGCACAAACTGCATCAACTTGTCAGTCAATTCAATCTGGGGAGAAATAGAATGTAAGGAAGGTGCCTCCAGGGCATATTGCGTACCTGGGCTTGTGTGGTGGTGCATGGAAAGCAGTGGGGGTCCTGGGGAAGGGACCCTGGGTGTGGCTGTGCACTGGGTCATCCTCGGTTGTACTGGGTTACTAATGGGATGGATGCAAATGCAGTGAGGGCTCTGGGGAAGGGGGCCTCCCTGGGAAAATACTGGGTGACAGGGCTGTTCTCTGGGGTTGCACTCGGTGCACGGGGGTATACTGGGGCACACTGAGATGACATGGAGTGTCATTGCCATGGAAAGCAGGGACTGGGGCCAGCAGAACTCACGGTACCCACCTCAGCCCTCTTCACTCGCAGGTGTCCTGCTAAGACTGCCTGTACAGAAAGCATGAGACCTCACTGGTTAATGGTACTGGTCCCCAGTACCAACAAGGAATGGGAGGACAAAACTGCCCTCCCATTCTCCAGACAAGATGACTCAAATCCACCCCACTACTTACACCCAGGGAAGAGCTTCCACTAGCTTCAAATGCCTAGGGAAGAAAAAGAAAGAGGTGGTGAGTACTGGACCTTGGTGTTAAATTATCAGACCGCAGGGGACTGGGCTGGGGGTGTTGAAGGGACAGGACTGCGTGGGATGCAACTAAGGGGTGAAAGAGTTCAAGTGGAGGGGCTACGGGGACGTCAAGCACAGCGGATGGTGGGGGCAGAAGGAAGAGGACTGCAGAGGACCAAACCAAGGGGACTGGGAGAGAGTTTGCGGGGGTGGGTTCAGGCAAGGGAATTTGGTGACACTACCACAGTGGACAGGATGAACAGCAAAGGACTGAGGGGAACGATGTGAAAGAAAGGTGTTGTGAAGGATCGGAGGGAAGCCATTTGGGGACTGCAGGTAGGACAGAGGGGAGATGCCAGGCAGGAGATGTCTGAGGGACCAAAAGGATGGGATGGGGAGGCCCAAAAGGGAGGGATGTGGGGGCACCAGGAAAAGAAACAGGTGCAGGCCGCCCCAGGGAGCAGACAGGTCTGACCACCCAGTGAGGATCCTGGGCAATAGGCACCAGAAGCTTAACTGCAGGAGGAAGGGCAGGAAGAGATGGAACTGTGGCAGGGAGAAAGCTTCATTGCCCAGGGACGGAGGTGCAGGGGAGGCCGGAGGCACTTGGGAAGGGGAAAGGCCAAGTCAGGGCGTTTCACGCTCACCACCGCAATGTCATTCCACAGGAGAGCTGACGTCCAGCAGTCAAGACCCATCCCAAGCCTGGACACCCCCGCCTCCCCCTCCCTGTGTCCCTGGGGACTCACCTGAGCATCTTCTGGGGCGCAGAGCAGGATGGCGCACAGCAGGGCCACGCTGACAACTGCGACCTTCATCTTCTTCTGTGGTGCAGCGAGCACTGAGTGAAGCTGCAGGAGGTGAGGGACACATTTATCTGTCCCAGCCCTCCTCCTTGCCCACCCCCAAAAGCCCCCAGGGCAAGGCCAAGCTTGGCACAGAGCCAGCCCTGGAAACAAGCCCAGCCTGGGCACACGCTCACCCCTCCTCCAGCACGGGCCCAGCCACCTTCCCCGGCACCAGTCCAGCTTCCTGCATGGGGCAGCTGCACCTGGAAGGGTCCGGGCATCAGGAGGCGGCGAGGGGGGTGCACAGAGTGCCCCTGGCAGCCAGACACCCTATGGTAATGACCCTCTGCTCCGACATGGAACCACCCTCCAACAGCCCCCCGGAGCCAGATCCCCCCACCTCCCAGTGCCCCCCTCATCTCCCAGCAATGCTATCTGCCAGGGCCACCCACCTCCTGGAGCAGGCTGTCCCACCACAGCTCTCCCAGAGTCGATGGCGGCCTCAGACCAGGAGTCTCCAAGCAAAATTGTCTCTGCCCCCTCTCCAGCCCCGTGGGGCAACCGGAGGTGGGACTGACGCCTCTGCTTGGGGCACCATGGACCTAGGGTTAGGGGGCACTGGGAGCTGGGAAGGCAACGAGGGGCACGGACAATGGGGGCAGCTGGCTGCCTGGGATCTTCAGTGGCTGGAGGCAGTGGGGAGCACTGGGGAACACCGGGCACCGGGAGACAAGGTCTGGGCTTGGGGACCCTGCGGAGGTGGGCGCCGTGCCCAGCTCCAGCCCAGCCCGCTGCCCTTGCACTGCTGGCCCCACCGCGGTCCTGGCCACAGCCACAGCCCCCCGGAGCAGAGACCAGAGGGGAATCTCACCTGCCCTGGCCCTCACCTTGCCACTGCCTAGGGCCACCACCATGCCCGCCCAGGTCACCTATGTACCACCCCCTGCAGAGATGCCCCTGCATGGTGGCTCCCAGCGATCCCAGCGCCAGCCAGGCTCTGGCTCCAGCCCGGGCTGTGGCCGGGACGTGGCTGCGGTTCACACAAGGCCCTTGTCCCCACAGAGTGTCCCTTCAGCACCCTCAGACTTGGCTCCGGTCAGCACTGCCCTGAGCAGGATGCAGCTGCGCAGAGAGACACGATGAAGCAGACGCGTGTCCCCAGCAGCTGCTCAGAGCTCCCTGCGGGGACTGAGCTCCCTGGGCAGAGTGTGCAGGTTTGGCCCTGTGGCATCTCGGCTAAGCCATGTTTGCCCAGGGCTGAAGGCACAAGGAGCCCGTTCAAGCAGGATTGGTGCTTGGCTCCATGGCCTGGTCAAGGCTGAGGGCAAAGCCGCCTGGATGCCCGGGATCAGTGGCAGCGGGCAGAGCCCATGCAGAAGGGCAGTGTTGGGGGTCGGGGCAGGAGTAGGTCCCGGGGGTCCCGCACCCACGGGGACAGGCTGGGGGCCGCAGGCTGGGGCATTCCCAGGAGAGCAGCCCGACGGCCGGGCTGCCGCTCTCCTGTGGGGAAGCCCGCTGGCAGGGGAGCCCGCAGCAGTGGGGCTCAGAGCAGCCTGGGCAATGGAGCTGCCTCCCCAGGGGCACGGCGTGTGTGTCCCCTGCCCCCCTGCCTGCCCTGCAGCTGCCCCTCCCTTTCCAGTGTTGGTGTCCTTCAGAGCACCCCTGGCCCACACAGCACCACCCTGGGGGTGCTGGGCACCATCCTTTGGCCAGGGTGCGTGGGAGCGCTCTGGGATCCTACACCACAGCTTCAGCTGGCCGCTCGGGGAGGGAGAGACGCCAGTGAATCTGCTGGCCTGGCTTGCACAAGCCAAGCAAGGCCTTTTCTAGCAATCCGGCACTGGTGCGCCTGTTCTTCCCACTCGTTGCACTCACACCATTGGCCCTCACTGCTCACTTCAAGAATGCAAGTGGCCCAAACAACAGCGGGAACAGCTGGTACCTCCGTGAGCAGGGACACGCTCGCCATCAAGATGGGCATGTTGGGATCAACAGGCTCTGCAGCCCCTCTTTCCTCTCCCACACAGCCGTCAGAGGAGAGAGACAACAGCACAATATTTAATTACCTCTGCATAACGAGAGGACCAGCACCTTTGCTGGTGCTGTGAGCTGGCACTGGGAGGACATAGGGCCACCAAGGTCTGGCTCAGGAGATACGGCACGTATTCACTTCTCTCTACAGGCACCCGACAGAAGTAGCCACGTGTAACAGCCAGCAAAGCCACCAGCCGCACTGAGCAGCAGCGGCATCAAATGCGTGAAGTCCCGGTGTCGCTGGGTTTGTTCCCATGAAAATACAGGCTCCTGTCAGGGCTTTAATGAAAGCCTGTCCGGTTTTATCTGCGTGACAAGAGATAAATAAAAATCCACTGATAAGCGGCTCACAAGAACTCGAAATGGCTCGGATTCTTCACTGACGTTATATATTTCTCAAGGATTAGACGTGCTTATATCTTTACGGGACGCTGCCTATAGAAAAGAGACCTGTTGTGGGTCAGCTGTGAAACGACCGAGGGCAATCCACCTGAGTATTTGCTTTGGAAGCTGCCCCAAGAGCGGGCGGTCACCTGGAAGATTTTCATCCTGACTGTTCCTGCTTTGTGCGCTGCTCACCAATAGTGAGTACACGGGGCTGGATTATCTCTCCAGCGTTTAAATACGCTGTGAGGACACTTCCATCCTGAAGCTGTTTTGAAAAGAATCGATGACTTGGACGCGCTGCCATAACCGAGGAACATTGACGTAGGAGAGGTCAAGGCTGCCTTGGCGATCAATGCACATCAAGGGGTGGCATTTGCTAGACCCTTAACATAAAGGTGCTGTTCAGGGAGATCCCATCTGCTGGTTTTGTGGTCTCCAAACAGACGTGCCCACGTTTTTGGAACAGGGGCATATTTCCACCTTTTTTGGTTTGACAAAGAGATGGGCAAGAAACTTTAAAGGCAGGTCTACAGTGTAGCTCATCCTACTTGTGCTGTCCCCTTGCAACCTCTCTGAGCAGGGCAGACAGCCCTTCTGGAAGTTTCTCCCTCATCCCTGCGGTCTCCTCCATGAGGCTGTGGAATACTTACCACATTGGTTTTCCAAATACAGTTTTAGCCTGGTCGTTCTCCTCTGGCATTGACCTGCCGTGAGGTATCCTGTTGCTTTACAGAGGGAAATGGATGAAAAAGAAAAATGCCTTGAGTCCCTGAAGCACACAGATAGAGGCACGCATGACGGAGATAATACGCAGGAATAGCACAGGAAAGACGGAAGAGGGACAGACAGCAGTGATGAGGCACAGGGCTCAGCCAGCCAAGTGCACTGCCCAGCCCCATGTTATCCTAGAATCGTGGAATCGCTTGGGTTGGAAGGGACCTTTAAAGGTCACCCAGTCCAACCTGCCTGCCATGAGCAGGGACATCTTCAACTAGATCAGGGTGCTCAGAGCCCTGTCCAACCTGACCTTGAAGGTTTCCAGTGCCAGGGCATCTACCACATCGCTAGGCAACCTATGCCAGTGTTTTCTTGCCTGTGTCATGAAAAAATCCGTCCTTGGATCTGGTCTGAAACTACCCTCTTTTAGCTTAAAACCATTCCACCTTGTCCTATTGCAACAGGCCCTACTAAAGAGTTTGTCCCCATCTTTCTTCCAAGCCCCCTTCAAGTATTGAAAGGCTGAAAAAAGATCCTTCCTGAGCCTTCTCTTCTCCAGAACGAAACCCCCACCTCTCCCAGCCTTCCCTCACAGGAGAGGTGTTCCGTTCCTTGGATCATTCCCTTTCTTGTACTGAGGACTCCAGAGCTGGACATGCTACTCCAGGTGGGGTCTCACCAGAGTGGAGTAGAGGGTGAGAATCACCTCCCTTGACCTGCTGGCCACACTTCTTTTGATGCAGCCAAGGATGTTGCTGGCTCACGTCCAGCTTTTTATCCAACAGTACCCCCAAGTCCTTCTCTGCTGGGCTGCTCTCAATTCCTTCACCCCCTCCCTCCAGCCTGTATTGATATCACCATTTATTTCACATGGGACCAGCACCTTTTGTACCCTTTTCTGTCGACCTTCATCTTTATGCCTCCTTGCCCCCCCTTCCCCTGCACGTCCCTTAGGGGTTTGCACAGCTCCGCTGATTCCCACATCCTTCCCAGTACAGGGTCCCCCCAGTTCACAATCTTGGAGAGTTCAGGCTGATCTTCCTGGAAATGGTGCCCATGGTTTCTCAATGGCCCATCTGAGCCATGAAGTTTCTTTCTTGCCATTGTGGCTGTGTTTGATCTCTCAGGTCTGTGTCTTGATACATATTTATTTCTGGCTTCCCCTTTGTCTGTCGGTTTCCCATTCGACAGCTGCTGCCCTGACCCCACAGCCCAGGGAAGGACACAGGATGGTGGTGCCCATCAGCGCTTGCGTTCTGCTGCCCTGAGCACTCTCAGGTCCCCCCCAGACCCCTGGGAAATATCCCCCTACAGTTGACCCTGCTGAAGACATGAAATCACAGATTCATAGAATCACTTAGGTTGGAAAAGACCCTTAAGTTCATCACACGCAGTGGGGTGAGGAAAAAATTCCTAAAGTAAAAATCAGTGGTAATGCCCAGACATATCTGTAACAGAAGACGAGAGGGGACATGGACACAGACACGGACACACGCAGGGACACGCAGTAGCTTTGCTGAGGGGGTTTATTGGTCATTAGAGAGAAATGGACCAGGGCTCCCAGGGGGTCAGGTGGGGTCATCCAGGGATGATCATCTCCTCATGCCGCAGGAGGGGGACAGGACAAGGGTGTCACCACCAGTCACAGTCCTGAAAGACAAAGCCAAAAGGAGACTCCCAGTATCTGCTGGGACAGCAGAGGGGCCTTATCCCCATCACCTCGCCCGGCAGAGACCTGGGGAAGGGAACTGGAGCCCTCAATACACCCAGGACAGGGCTCGGCTCTCCTCAGAGAGAGATGACATGCAAAACCCCTTACCCCGGGATGCCCCCAAATCTCCCAGAAGTCTGCCCAGCCCTCATGGTGATCCTTGGGCTCTGCAAGGCACCAGAGCCCCTGCCTGGCCTGCACGGTGACCCCCTGGGTCCACAGAGCCCCGCTGAGCACAAGGAAAGGCATGGGGGCAGCTCTGCCCAGCTCACCCTGGGACATGGATCATGGGACGGTCCCCCGTTCCCCTCTCCCATACCCAAGGTCTGCCCACCCCACAAGCTGCCCCCATGCCTTTCCTTGTGCTCAGCGGGGCTCTGTGGACCCAGGGGGTCACCGTGCAGGCCAGGCAGGGGCTCTGGTGCCTTGCAGAGCCCAAGGATCACCATGAGGGCTGGGCAGACTTCTGGGAGATTTGGGGGCATCCCGGGGTAAGGGGTTTTGCATGTCATCTCTCTCTGAGGAGAGCCGAGCCCTGTCCTGGGTGTATTGAGGGCTCCAGTTCCCTTCCCCAGGTCTCTGCCGGGCGAGGTGATGGGGATAAGGCCCCTCTGCTGTCCCAGCAGATACTGGGAGTCTCCTTTTGGCTTTGTCTTTCAGGACTGTGACTGGTGGTGACACCCTTGTCCTGTCCCCCTCCTGCGGCATGAGGAGATGATTATCCCTGGATGACCCCACCTGACCCCCTGGGAGCCCTGGTCCATTTCTCTCTAATGACCAATAAACCCCCTCAGCAAAGCTACTGCGTGTCCCTGCGTGTGTCCGTGTCTGTGTCCATGTCCCCTCTCGTCTTCTGTTACAGATATGTCTGGGCATTACCACTGATTTTTACTTTAGGAATTTTTTCCTCACCCCACTGCGTGTGATGAACTTAAGGGTCTTTTCCAACCTAAGTGATTCTATGAATCTGTGATTTCATGTCTTCAGCAGGGTCAACTGTAGGGGGATATTTCCCAGGGGTCTGGGGGGGACCTGAGAGTGCTCAGGGCAGCAGAACGCAAGCGCTGATGGGCACCACCATCCTGTGTCCTTCCCTGGGCTGTGGGGTCAGGGCAGCAGCTGTCGAATGGGAAACCGACAGACAAAGGGGAAGCCAGAAATAAATATGTATCAAGACACAGACCTGAGAGATCAAACACAGCCACAATGGCAAGAAAGAAACTTCATGGCTCAGATGGGCCATTGAGAAACCATGGGCACCATTTCCAGGAAGATCAGCCTGAACTCTCCAAGATTGTGAACTGGGGGGACCCTGTACTGGGAAGGATGTGGGAATCAGCGGAGCTGTGCAAACCCCTAAGGGACGTGCAGGGGAAGGGGGGGCAAGGAGGCATAAAGATGAAGGTCGACAGAAAAGGGTACAAAAGGTGCTGGTCCCATGTGAAATAAATGGTGATATCAATACAGGCTGGAGGGAGGGGGTGAAGGAATTGAGAGCAGCCCAGCAGAGAAGGACTTGGGGGTACTGTTGGATAAAAAGCTGGACGTGAGCCAGCAACATCCTTGGCTGCATCAAAAGAAGTGTGGCCAGCAGGTCAAGGGAGGTGATTCTCACCCTCTACTCCACTCTGGTGAGACCCCACCTGGAGTAGCATGTCCAGCTCTGGAGTCCTCAGTACAAGAAAGGGAATGATCCAAGGAACGGAACACCTCTCCTGTGAGGGAAGGCTGGGAGAGGTGGGGGTTTCGTTCTGGAGAAGAGAAGGCTCAGGAAGGATCTTTTTTCAGCCTTTCAATACTTGAAGGGGGCTTGGAAGAAAGATGGGGACAAACTCTTTAGTAGGGCCTGTTGCAATAGGACAAGGTGGAATGGTTTTAAGCTAAAAGAGGGTAGTTTCAGACCAGATCCAAGGACGGATTTTTTCATGACACAGGCAAGAAAACACTGGCATAGGTTGCCTAGCGATGTGGTAGATGCCCTGGCACTGGAAACCTTCAAGGTCAGGTTGGACAGGGCTCTGAGCACCCTGATCTAGTTGAAGATGTCCCTGCTCATGGCAGGCAGGTTGGACTGGGTGACCTTTAAAGGTCCCTTCCAACCCAAGCGATTCCACGATTCTAGGATAACATGGGGCTGGGCAGTGCACTTGGCTGGCTGAGCCCTGTGCCTCATCACTGCTGTCTGTCCCTCTTCCGTCTTTCCTGTGCTATTCCTGCGTATTATCTCCGTCATGCGTGCCTCTATCTGTGTGCTTCAGGGACTCAAGGCATTTTTCTTTTTCATCCATTTCCCTCTGTAAAGCAACAGGATACCTCACGGCAGGTCAATGCCAGAGGAGAACGACCAGGCTAAAACTGTATTTGGAAAACCAATGTGGTAAGTATTCCACAGCCTCATGGAGGAGACCGCAGGGATGAGGGAGAAACTTCCAGAAGGGCTGTCTGCCCTGCTCAGAGAGGTTGCAAGGGGACAGCACAAGTAGGATGAGCTACACTGTAGACCTGCCTTTAAAGTTTCTTGCCCATCTCTTTGTCAAACCAAAAAAGGTGGAAATATGCCCCTGTTCCAAAAACGTGGGCACGTCTGTTTGGAGACCACAAAACCAGCAGATGGGATCTCCCTGAACAGCACCTTTATGTTAAGGGTCTAGCAAATGCCACCCCTTGATGTGCATTGATCGCCAAGGCAGCCTTGACCTCTCCTACGTCAATGTTCCTCGGTTATGGCAGCGCGTCCAAGTCATCGATTCTTTTCAAAACAGCTTCAGGATGGAAGTGTCCTCACAGCGTATTTAAACGCTGGAGAGATAATCCAGCCCCGTGTACTCACTATTGGTGAGCAGCGCACAAAGCAGGAACAGTCAGGATGAAAATCTTCCAGGTGACCGCCCGCTCTTGGGGCAGCTTCCAAAGCAAATACTCAGGTGGATTGCCCTCGGTCGTTTCACAGCTGACCCACAACAGGTCTCTTTTCTATAGGCAGCGTCCCGTAAAGATATAAGCACGTCTAATCCTTGAGAAATATATAACGTCAGTGAAGAATCCGAGCCATTTCGAGTTCTTGTGAGCCGCTTATCAGTGGATTTTTATTTATCTCTTGTCACGCAGATAAAACCGGACAGGCTTTCATTAAAGCCCTGACAGGAGCCTGTATTTTCATGGGAACAAACCCAGCGACACCGGGACTTCACGCATTTGATGCCGCTGCTGCTCAGTGCGGCTGGTGGCTTTGCTGGCTGTTACACGTGGCTACTTCTGTCGGGTGCCTGTAGAGAGAAGTGAATACGTGCCGTATCTCCTGAGCCAGACCTTGGTGGCCCTATGTCCTCCCAGTGCCAGCTCACAGCACCAGCAAAGGTGCTGGTCCTCTCGTTATGCAGAGGTAATTAAATATTGTGCTGTTGTCTCTCTCCTCTGACGGCTGTGTGGGAGAGGAAAGAGGGGCTGCAGAGCCTGTTGATCCCAACATGCCCATCTTGATGGCGAGCGTGTCCCTGCTCACGGAGGTACCAGCTGTTCCCGCTGTTGTTTGGGCCACTTGCATTCTTGAAGTGAGCAGTGAGGGCCAATGGTGTGAGTGCAACGAGTGGGAAGAACAGGCGCACCAGTGCCGGATTGCTAGAAAAGGCCTTGCTTGGCTTGTGCAAGCCAGGCCAGCAGATTCACTGGCGTCTCTCCCTCCCCGAGCGGCCAGCTGAAGCTGTGGTGTAGGATCCCAGAGCGCTCCCACGCACCCTGGCCAAAGGATGGTGCCCAGCACCCCCAGGGTGGTGCTGTGTGGGCCAGGGGTGCTCTGAAGGACACCAACACTGGAAAGGGAGGGGCAGCTGCAGGGCAGGCAGGGGGGCAGGGGACACACACGCCGTGCCCCTGGGGAGGCAGCTCCATTGCCCAGGCTGCTCTGAGCCCCACTGCTGCGGGCTCCCCTGCCAGCGGGCTTCCCCACAGGAGAGCGGCAGCCCGGCCGTCGGGCTGCTCTCCTGGGAATGCCCCAGCCTGCGGCCCCCAGCCTGTCCCCGTGGGTGCGGGACCCCCGGGACCTACTCCTGCCCCGACCCCCAACACTGCCCTTCTGCATGGGCTCTGCCCGCTGCCACTGATCCCGGGCATCCAGGCGGCTTTGCCCTCAGCCTTGACCAGGCCATGGAGCCAAGCACCAATCCTGCTTGAACGGGCTCCTTGTGCCTTCAGCCCTGGGCAAACATGGCTTAGCCGAGATGCCACAGGGCCAAACCTGCACACTCTGCCCAGGGAGCTCAGTCCCCGCAGGGAGCTCTGAGCAGCTGCTGGGGACACGCGTCTGCTTCATCGTGTCTCTCTGCGCAGCTGCATCCTGCTCAGGGCAGTGCTGACCGGAGCCAAGTCTGAGGGTGCTGAAGGGACACTCTGTGGGGACAAGGGCCTTGTGTGAACCGCAGCCACGTCCCGGCCACAGCCCGGGCTGGAGCCAGAGCCTGGCTGGCGCTGGGATCGCTGGGAGCCACCATGCAGGGGCATCTCTGCAGGGGGTGGTACATAGGTGACCTGGGCGGGCATGGTGGTGGCCCTAGGCAGTGGCAAGGTGAGGGCCAGGGCAGGTGAGATTCCCCTCTGGTCTCTGCTCCGGGGGGCTGTGGCTGTGGCCAGGACCGCGGTGGGGCCAGCAGTGCAAGGGCAGCGGGCTGGGCTGGAGCTGGGCACGGCGCCCACCTCCGCAGGGTCCCCAAGCCCAGACCTTGTCTCCCGGTGCCCGGTGTTCCCCAGTGCTCCCCACTGCCTCCAGCCACTGAAGATCCCAGGCAGCCAGCTGCCCCCATTGTCCGTGCCCCTCGTTGCCTTCCCAGCTCCCAGTGCCCCCTAACCCTAGGTCCATGGTGCCCCAAGCAGAGGCGTCAGTCCCACCTCCGGTTGCCCCACGGGGCTGGAGAGGGGGCAGAGACAATTTTGCTTGGAGACTCCTGGTCTGAGGCCGCCATCGACTCTGGGAGAGCTGTGGTGGGACAGCCTGCTCCAGGAGGTGGGTGGCCCTGGCAGATAGCATTGCTGGGAGATGAGGGGGGCACTGGGAGGTGGGGGGATCTGGCTCCGGGGGGCTGTTGGAGGGTGGTTCCATGTCGGAGCAGAGGGTCATTACCATAGGGTGTCTGGCTGCCAGGGGCACTCTGTGCACCCCCCTCGCCGCCTCCTGATGCCCGGACCCTTCCAGGTGCAGCTGCCCCATGCAGGAAGCTGGACTGGTGCCGGGGAAGGTGGCTGGGCCCGTGCTGGAGGAGGGGTGAGCGTGTGCCCAGGCTGGGCTTGTTTCCAGGGCTGGCTCTGTGCCAAGCTTGGCCTTGCCCTGGGGGCTTTTGGGGGTGGGCAAGGAGGAGGGCTGGGACAGATAAATGTGTCCCTCACCTCCTGCAGCTTCACTCAGTGCTCGCTGCACCACAGAAGAAGATGAAGGTCGCAGTTGTCAGCGTGGCCCTGCTGTGCGCCATCCTGCTCTGCGCCCCAGAAGATGCTCAGGTGAGTCCCCAGGGACACAGGGAGGGGGAGGCGGGGGTGTCCAGGCTTGGGATGGGTCTTGACTGCTGGACGTCAGCTCTCCTGTGGAATGACATTGCGGTGGTGAGCGTGAAACGCCCTGACTTGGCCTTTCCCCTTCCCAAGTGCCTCCGGCCTCCCCTGCACCTCCGTCCCTGGGCAATGAAGCTTTCTCCCTGCCACAGTTCCATCTCTTCCTGCCCTTCCTCCTGCAGTTAAGCTTCTGGTGCCTATTGCCCAGGATCCTCACTGGGTGGTCAGACCTGTCTGCTCCCTGGGGCGGCCTGCACCTGTTTCTTTTCCTGGTGCCCCCACATCCCTCCCTTTTGGGCCTCCCCATCCCATCCTTTTGGTCCCTCAGACATCTCCTGCCTGGCATCTCCCCTCTGTCCTACCTGCAGTCCCCAAATGGCTTCCCTCCGATCCTTCACAACACCTTTCTTTCACATCGTTCCCCTCAGTCCTTTGCTGTTCATCCTGTCCACTGTGGTAGTGTCACCAAATTCCCTTGCCTGAACCCACCCCCGCAAACTCTCTCCCAGTCCCCTTGGTTTGGTCCTCTGCAGTCCTCTTCCTTCTGCCCCCACCATCCGCTGTGCTTGACGTCCCCGTAGCCCCTCCACTTGAACTCTTTCACCCCTTAGTTGCATCCCACGCAGTCCTGTCCCTTCAACACCCCCAGCCCAGTCCCCTGGGGTCTGCTAGTTCACCCCAGTGCAGTGTCTTTGGGTCCTCCCCAGCTGCCTACCCCTCCTGTTTGGAGGTCCCAAATTCCCCACCCTGCCCTTAGGTCAGTCCCCACCCCAGCCCTGGATGAGCAGGTATCCCAGAGGAACCTGGAGAAATGCATCTGGGTGGGGGAGCAGAAGGGATTTTCCCACTCAGACCCACAGGAAGTCATGGGCCTGGGGGTACTGGGGACACATGTGCCCCATGCACAGCCTGACCAAGCTCCAGTACCGACCACCCGTTTTCTCTTCTTCCCTAGGCATTGTCGAAAGTCGATGAAAGCCTTTTTTCGGATGTAAGTAGTGGGGTGGAACTGGAGGGCAGCCAGTCTGGGGAACTGGAGAGCCCTTTGGTTCTCCCATCCCTGGCTGGGGTGGGGGACGCCTCAGTGACCAGTGAGGTCTCATGGTCTCTCTACAGGAGAGTTTAGTCAAATGGGATGAACTGAAGACGGCTGAGGTGGGTACCATGAGTTCTGCTGGCCCTGGTCCCTCCCTTACATGGCCATGACACTCCATGGCATCCCAGTGTGCCCCAGTGCATCCCAGTGCACCCAAGCATGTCCCTAACCCTCTCTTTCTCCCCAGCCTGCTTTGGCTGACAAGCTGTTAGAGTATTTGCGTGTGAAACGGATGGCTATGGTTCATGTCTAGGTGAGCAGCACCATGGTGTCTCCTGCCCCACAAGGCATCCTGGGCCCCAGGGGATTCCTGAGCCCTGTGGGGTGGGCAGACCTTGGGTATGGGAGAGGGGAACGGGGGATCGTCCCATGATCCATGTCCCAGGGTGAGCTGGGCAGAGCTGCCCCCATGCCTTTCCTTGTGCTCAGCGGGGCTCTGTGGACCCAGGGGGTCACCGTGCAGGCCAGGCAGGGGCTCTGGTGCCTTGCAGAGCCCAAGGATCACCATGAGGGCTGGGCAGACTTCTGGGAGATTTGGGGGCATCCCGGGGTAAGGGGTTTTGCATGTCATCTCTCTCTGAGGAGAGCCGAGCCCTGTCCTGGGTGTATTGAGGGCTCCAGTTCCCTTCCCCAGGTCTCTGCCGGGCGAGGTGATGGGGATAAGGCCCCTCTGCTGTCCCAGCAGATACTGGGAGTCTCCTTTTGGCTTTGTCTTTCAGGACTGTGACTGGTGGTGACACCCTTGTCCTGTCCCCCTCCTGCGGCATGAGGAGATGATTATCCCTGGATGACCCCACCTGACCCCCTGGGAGCCCTGGTCCATTTCTCTCTAATGACCAATAAACCCCCTCAGCAAAGCTACTGCGTGTCCCTGCGTGTGTCCGTGTCTGTGTCCATGTCCCCTCTCGTCTTCTGTTACAGATATGTCTGGGCATTACCACTGATTTTTACTTTAGGAATTTTTTCCTCACCCCACTGCGTGTGATGAACTTAAGGGTCTTTTCCAACCTAAGTGATTCTATGAATCTGTGATTTCATGTCTTCAGCAGGGTCAACTGTAGGGGGATATTTCCCAGGGGTCTGGGGGGGACCTGAGAGTGCTCAGGGCAGCAGAACGCAAGCGCTGATGGGCACCACCATCCTGTGTCCTTCCCTGGGCTGTGGGGTCAGGGCAGCAGCTGTCGAATGGGAAACCGACAGACAAAGGGGAAGCCAGAAATAAATATGTATCAAGACACAGACCTGAGAGATCAAACACAGCCACAATGGCAAGAAAGAAACTTCATGGCTCAGATGGGCCATTGAGAAACCATGGGCACCATTTCCAGGAAGATCAGCCTGAACTCTCCAAGATTGTGAACTGGGGGGACCCTGTACTGGGAAGGATGTGGGAATCAGCGGAGCTGTGCAAACCCCTAAGGGACGTGCAGGGGAAGGGGGGGCAAGGAGGCATAAAGATGAAGGTCGACAGAAAAGGGTACAAAAGGTGCTGGTCCCATGTGAAATAAATGGTGATATCAATACAGGCTGGAGGGAGGGGGTGAAGGAATTGAGAGCAGCCCAGCAGAGAAGGACTTGGGGGTACTGTTGGATAAAAAGCTGGACGTGAGCCAGCAACATCCTTGGCTGCATCAAAAGAAGTGTGGCCAGCAGGTCAAGGGAGGTGATTCTCACCCTCTACTCCACTCTGGTGAGACCCCACCTGGAGTAGCATGTCCAGCTCTGGAGTCCTCAGTACAAGAAAGGGAATGATCCAAGGAACGGAACACCTCTCCTGTGAGGGAAGGCTGGGAGAGGTGGGGGTTTCGTTCTGGAGAAGAGAAGGCTCAGGAAGGATCTTTTTTCAGCCTTTCAATACTTGAAGGGGGCTTGGAAGAAAGATGGGGACAAACTCTTTAGTAGGGCCTGTTGCAATAGGACAAGGTGGAATGGTTTTAAGCTAAAAGAGGGTAGTTTCAGACCAGATCCAAGGACGGATTTTTTCATGACACAGGCAAGAAAACACTGGCATAGGTTGCCTAGCGATGTGGTAGATGCCCTGGCACTGGAAACCTTCAAGGTCAGGTTGGACAGGGCTCTGAGCACCCTGATCTAGTTGAAGATGTCCCTGCTCATGGCAGGCAGGTTGGACTGGGTGACCTTTAAAGGTCCCTTCCAACCCAAGCGATTCCACGATTCTAGGATAACATGGGGCTGGGCAGTGCACTTGGCTGGCTGAGCCCTGTGCCTCATCACTGCTGTCTGTCCCTCTTCCGTCTTTCCTGTGCTATTCCTGCGTATTATCTCCGTCATGCGTGCCTCTATCTGTGTGCTTCAGGGACTCAAGGCATTTTTCTTTTTCATCCATTTCCCTCTGTAAAGCAACAGGATACCTCACGGCAGGTCAATGCCAGAGGAGAACGACCAGGCTAAAACTGTATTTGGAAAACCAATGTGGTAAGTATTCCACAGCCTCATGGAGGAGACCGCAGGGATGAGGGAGAAACTTCCAGAAGGGCTGTCTGCCCTGCTCAGAGAGGTTGCAAGGGGACAGCACAAGTAGGATGAGCTACACTGTAGACCTGCCTTTAAAGTTTCTTGCCCATCTCTTTGTCAAACCAAAAAAGGTGGAAATATGCCCCTGTTCCAAAAACGTGGGCACGTCTGTTTGGAGACCACAAAACCAGCAGATGGGATCTCCCTGAACAGCACCTTTATGTTAAGGGTCTAGCAAATGCCACCCCTTGATGTGCATTGATCGCCAAGGCAGCCTTGACCTCTCCTACGTCAATGTTCCTTGGTTATGGCAGCGCGTCCAAGTCATCGATTCTTTTCAAAACAGCTTCAGGATGGAAGTGTCCTCACAGCGTATTTAAACGCTGGAGAGATAATCCAGCCCCGTGTACTCACTATTGGTGAGCAGCGCACAAAGCAGGAACAGTCAGGATGAAAATCTTCCAGGTGACCGCCCGCTCTTGGGGGAGCTTCCAAAGCAAATACTCAGGTGGATTGCCCTCGGTCGTTTCACAGCTGACCCACAACAGGTCTCTTTTCTATAGGCAGCGTCCCGTAAAGATATAAGCACGTCTAATCCTTGAGAAATATATAACGTCAGTGAAGAATCCGAGCCATTTCGAGTTCTTGTGAGCCGCTTATCAGTGGATTTTTATTTATCTCTTGTCACGCAGATAAAACCGGACAGGCTTTCATTAAAGCCCTGACAGGAGCCTGTATTTTCATGGGAACAAACCCAGCGACACCGGGACTTCACGCATTTGATGCCGCTGCTGCTCAGTGCGGCTGGTGGCTTTGCTGGCTGTTACACGTGGCTACTTCTGTCGGGTGCCTGTAGAGAGAAGTGAATACGTGCCGTATCTCCTGAGCCAGACCTTGGTGGCCCTATGTCCTCCCAGTGCCAGCTCACAGCACCAGCAAAGGTGCTGGTCCTCTCGTTATGCAGAGGTAATTAAATATTGTGCTGTTGTCTCTCTCCTCTGACGGCTGTGTGGGAGAGGAAAGAGGGGCTGCAGAGCCTGTTGATCCCAACATGCCCATCTTGATGGCGAGCGTGTCCCTGCTCACGGAGGTACCAGCTGTTCCCGCTGTTGTTTGGGCCACTTGCATTCTTGAAAGAGATGCTGCCCACTGCAGTAGCTGACACCATGGGGCCTCCTGCCCTCTTGTGCTCTAAGGCCGGATCCTGCTGTTTGTAGTGCTACCCTGTTGTCGCTGCTCCCTCAGGGAGCGTTGTCATGAATGCCCAGCATACCTTCCAGCCTTCAGCAGAAGAGCCCGTCAGGGCCTGAGGCTTGTGGAGATGCACCAGCAGGAGCAGGGAGGGCAGTCGGGGCTGCACATTCCTACCAAGGTGTCAAATCCGTCTCCCTGCCCTGTGTGAAAGGTTTCTCTGCCCATGGGAGCTGGGGCAGGCGACAGCCCCGGCTGAGGGAGAGGGACCCTGGCTCAGATTTAGCAGCGCCTGCTTTCTGGGAGGGACACAAAATACCCTCAGCCATGGCAACAGGAACACATGAGCCCCCTCCCAGGAAGGGTCTTCTCCAGGCCAGGGGCTGGATGTCAGCTTTGGGCTGCAGCCCACGTCTCTTGGGAATCCTTTCTTCCTCCCCATGGACTCTCCTTCCTCTGCCTCCCAGGCAAAGGTCCCCCCAGTCCCTCCTGTTCCCACCCCCCCTGCATCTGCACACAGGTGCTGCCCCGACACAAACCCAAAGGATGCTGCAGGAGGGTAGTTGGATGGGGCTGGAGCACAGGAGGGGGAGGGGTCCTGGGGATGCTGTGGCACCTCACAGCTCTGGGGCTGTGACAGGAGCGCTTGGGATCCGTGAAGGACCGAGGCAGCAGGAGCAGCCTGTGGAGACAGGGGTCCTTGAAGGGGCAATCCCAGCTCCACACGCTCCAGCGAGTGGCTCTGCACCCTGTACCAGGGCAGTGAGGGGGTCAAGCTGTCTCCTTACCACTGTGGGAGGTGATTCACAGACCACGATCCCCTGTGGGGCTGGCCAGGGTGCCCAGGGCACCATCAGCCACCTTAGGGCTCACCCCAACACAGCAGCTCTGTTGTGGCTGCTCTGCCATGGGACCAGCACGGTCCAGGCAGGTCCTGGGGGAGGAGAAGAGCAACTGGGGAACCCCAGGGTGAAGAGATGGGCACTCACAGGAACTTGCAGCGCGATGTTTTTGCTGGACACTGTGGCTGGCAGGATGGAACTGTCTCCATCAGCAGGAATGTTCCCCAGGGACCATGGGCTCTTGCAGCCCCACAGCCTGACCCCAAGCCCCCTCCCCCTGAGACGTGCCCCTTCCCCAGCGCCTTGTCTTTGCGTTCTGCTCCTCCAGAGCAGCCTCAGGGAGACACCACTGAGCACGAGCTCTGGCTCAAACCCCCAAAAGGCTTTTAGTAAGAACAAATAAGGGGCATAAAAACAGGGTAATGAAAGCAGGGGGTGCCTGGCTGTTTCTGCTACCCGTGGGAAAAGGGAGACGGTTCCCTCCTGCTCACAGCTCTCCCAGCTGCACTGACCTCGCATCCCTCCCTGGTGCCACAGCCTCTGTGTCCTCAGGAGGATGTGCCAGAGACACTTCTTCAGCATCGTCATAGCCTGCACTCTCCAGGGACAGGGACCAGGCACCTTCCACAGTTCCAGGGGCCCCAGCACTTCTCTGGGAGGGCAGGTTTGCCCCTGCAGGCACCAAGGCAGGGCAATGAACAGGTGCCCCTCCTGGTCTGCGTATCACCTTCCTCTCTTCTCAACAGTCCTGAGGTGTTCAGCTCCATTTCCCATGCCCAGACCCCCCTGCCCTCCCCAAGGAAAACTCCCGGGGCAGGTTCCCCCATCCCAGGGTTCTGGGTTCTCAGTATTCATCCAGCACCAGGGATAGTGCCCCAGGAACCGCAGCACTCTCTTTCCCTCTCACCTCCAGGTGCATCCATGGGCCCTGCTCCCTCCTCTGGTGCCACGGGCATTTCCCAGTCTCCCTGCCTGGACACAGGATCCTCCCCAGGGCCAGAAGCCTCCCTAACATCATCATAGCCATCTGCTTGGTAACCTCCAGGCGGGTCAAGGACATCTGAAAGGAGAGGGGACCCGGTGACAGTGAGAAGGAACCTGCAGAGTGGAGGACGGGAGGGCACAGGGCTCAGGCACTGATGCAGGCAGCACCACAGGAGACACCCCCCCACCCCCCCCATGTCCTCCTCCACTCTGATGGTGACATCCCTGTTCTTCACACATCTCCAGGGAGGAGAGAGCCACTCCTTCCCGCACCCTGTTACCTGGTGCTGGCCCCAGACCATCCTCCTCCTTGCTGTCCTGGGGGTAGGGCTGCAGCTTGATCGGGAACCCCTCTGAATAGGAGCCTGGAGAGAGGTGCAGCAGGTGTGAGCACTCTGCTGACCAGGCTTGTGGTCAGTGCTACTGGGGACAGGGGACCCACGGAACCAGGGCTGAGTGGGGAGAAGGGCTCAGGACTCCCCCCACTGCCCTGGGACAAATGCTGTCCCAAAGTGGCCCCCAGAGCATCTTCCCTCACCCCTCAAGTGTCACACAGGGTGCGGAGGCAGGCAGAGGGGGGCTGTTCCCAGTTGGGATGGGAAGAACTGGGGGGGAGGAAGCTCCTCTGTTGAGCTCAGGACCTGGCTGCTCTCCCCACAAACCCACCACTGCAGAGGGACATGGGTTGGGGGTGAGGAGGCAGACCCTGGCAAATGTGCCCCCCATGAGGGACCCACACCTACCTGAGCCCCTGAATTTTGCCTCTTTCTCCCACACCAGTCTGTAATTGATTTCCTCATACACAGCCGCAGGGAAGGGCTCCCAAGATGTCCCAGAGCCCACAGAGAGAGGCAGGGCTGGACCAGGGACAGGCAGAGAGGGGACAGGATCATGCTCTGCTCCCCCAGCTTTGGTCCACTGGGCCAGCAAAAGGCCATCGTCACAGCGCAGCCCCGCTGCCCTCTGGTCACAGCTACCACTTCCCCAGTGAGGGCATGGAGATGGTCTGGGGCAGCACCCGCCACCCAGAGATGGTATGTGTGCCCCTCAGGCCCCGAGCCCACGTGCTGAGCTTGGAGCAGCTCCCATCTTCCCTCTCCCGCTGGATCTGCCCCCTCTCTGCCCTATGGATCCAGAGCACAGCCCCTGCCCTGCCGTGGGGAGGTCAGGGCTGGGCAGAAGAACGAGCACCTGGGGGCCTGATGCCGTGGGGATTGACCCTGCTGCCCTGTGCTCCTCCTGGCACCCCCCCCCGCCCCGAGTGCCGCCAGTGTGATGTCCTCGCCTGTCTCCCCTCTGCTCCCATTTCTGTCCTTGCCCCATCCTTAACTCCTCCTGTGTCTGGACTCTCTCTGCCCCTTGCTGCTGGTGGCCTGTGGTCAGGCAGCGAGGCCGTACACGGAAACGAAGGTGGCACACACTTGTATCCCCCCCAGCTCTGCCTGTGCCACTCACCGGCACCTCACAGCACCCCTGGCCTTGCCATGGCGCATCTTTCCCCCAGGGCCACTGAGGAAGGACCCACCTTTGCGCCAAGCCCTGGCGCTTTGTATTTGCCCAACCAGGAGGGCCAGGAGCAGGCAGAGAAGGCCCCCCAGGATGATGCAGATGACGACAGGTAATGAGATGCTTCTGCTGCCAGTCAGATGCTCTGGGGTGAGATCTGCGTGGCAGGAATACAGAAAGGGCAGCAGCAAGCCTGGGAGAGGTGGGGGGCTAGGACACTCTGGTCCTGACCTCCACTACACGGGGGTAGACGATGGAGTGATGGAGAAACTGGGTAAATGACACCCCTCCCCAACCCCTGCCCCCACCACCACTACCCCCATGCCTCTTCTTGGGAGTTTCACGCCCCAGCAAGGGGCCAGTGCTGGTGGGAAGGACAGGATACCTGTTTGGGAAGCTGGTGCTGCTGTTCTGAGTGGAGCTGCAGAGGAAGAGAAGGGGAGTTGGGCTGAGAGGGTGGGCGTGCAGGTACCAGGGGGCTTCCTCTCAGACATGCCATGTGTGTGTGTGTGTGTGCGTCTGTTCCTGGCACATCCCACCCAAACTGCCTCTCCTCCAGGTGGTGGGGACAGAGTCCAGGGTCCTGCTCTGGGTATAGGGCAGGATGCGTGCAGGTAGCCTGGTAGGTGCCCCTGGGGGCTTCAGGGTCCTGCAGGCAGAAGCCAGAGGACATCCAGCCCCACTGGAGGGGCTGCTGCCCAGCTGGCTCCCGTGCCCCACAGGGATGGCCTTGTTCTCAGGACGTCTGGAGGCACGATAGGACCCAGTGGGGAAAACACCTTCCCTGGTTCCTCGCCAACAGCCCCGTGAGGGTTCCCAGCCCCACAGCTCACCCAAGCAGCGTACAGAAGCATCCTCCTTGTGCCGGCACGCACCACTGTCCCCAGGCTGTGCCCAGCAATCCTGCAGAGACAGCTCTGTCCCCCGGCACTCCACCTTCTCCAGCCAGATGGGGCCCATCCCCTGCCCAAACGCAGCCTCGTCCAGGGCAGACACCGCAGGGCCGCAGCCCAGCTGCCTACACGCCACCTCAGCATCCTGCATGTCCCAGGAGTCATCGCACACCGTCCCCCAGGAGCCGCGGTGCCAGATCTCCACCCTGCCCGAGCACTTGTCCTCGCCTCCCATGGCACGAATCTTCTCCCTGTCTGGAGAAGGCAGAGACCTCCCAGGGCACCAGGAAGCAGGCAGAGCCCCACCAGGTGAGGGGGACACACACAGGAGCAGCTACCTGTGCAGCTCGTGGAGTTTGGGCATGGGGGCTCCAGGGTCGGGGGCGCTTCTGTCCAACTCCCTACAGAAGGAAATGCTGCAGTGAAGGGGCTGCTGACGGGAGGGTCATACAGCAGAGAGTGGGGCTGAGCTCTGCTCCTGCCTCCCCGCATCGCCTCACTCTCAACGGTGGTCACACAGGGGACATGCATGGCAATGTGGGGGACCCTGACTGCTCATCCCCTAAGGGGTCGTGGCTCACAGAGCAGCAGGAGGGTATCCATGGAGGGGATGCTCCTTGGGGCCCTGGCTGGTCTCTCTGGAGACCTTGCCTGGAGACCCCCGGGTGCTGCTGCGAGCCTGGCTGGCAACTGCTGGTGAACATGTGGGGCTCTGCGAGCTGGAGTCCCATTTGTGCCACCAGCAGCAGCAGGGTCTGGCAAGTAAAGTAAAAGCCCCGGTGGCCCCCTTTCTGTGCTTGATGGCACCCAGCAGGGAGCATGGGCTGGGAGGGATGCATGTGCCCAGGTAGCTCAGTTACCGTTGCAGGTGATGTAGGTCTCATCTCGCAGGTCACGGCAAGACTGTGGGTTCCAGGGAGAAGAGGGGCACTGCCAGAAAGAGCTGATTCTCTCCTCACACTGCACGTGATCCAGCCAGGTGGGGCTGGACACCCTACCATAGGGTAGGCGCATTTCCAGAGACCCTGTGTTCCCACAGCCCAGCTCCTTGCATGCCAGCGACACCGTTTTGGGAGTGACTGAGTTGGAGCAAATGCCGCCCCATGTGCCATTGTAGAAAACTTGCAGCCGCCCGGAGCAATTGTTGCTGTTCTCCAGCCTCAGGGCCATGAAATCTGGGAGGAAAGACCCCAAAACCTAACAGGCTACTCTGGGGCTCTGGGGGCAGAGAAGCCTCTTCACCCAACACACACACACACACACACACACACACCAGGCTCTCAGCTGGGCAAAGGCGCCTCCCTTTTGCCAGGGGACAGTGATGTCCCTGATGGCCGGACACCCACGCCCTCCCTGACAACCCTTGGGGACACCTGGTGGGACCAAGGAGGTTCATGCAGGGGCACCCCCAGGACAGGCTGAGGCAGGAGGGGCTCAGAGACAGCCAGGAACAGCCTCAGCCATTGCCAGCTTTCCCTTTGTTCCCACCTCCCCAGGCACAGGGATCCCACCACAGCTCCTGGCACAGACCTGAGCAGATGACTCCTGCGTCCTCTTTGTGCCCACAGTCCTGCTGCTCCCAGGACACTGCCGGGCAATCCCAGAGAGCAGATTCATTCCCAGAGCAGTTCACGTTGTCCAGCCAGATCTCCCCGGAGCCTGCCCCGAATCGAGCGAAGCGAACGGCATCCACTGCCCCTCCGCAGTCCAGCTGGCGGCAAACGACGGTGGCATCAAGCAGGTCCCAGCCATCATCGCAGACAGTGCCCCAGCTGCCCTGGTTGTAGACCTCCACTCTCCCGGCACAGCGCCCAGGCCCATCCACCAGCCGGATTTGCCAACTCCCTGTGGTGGGAAGAAACCCCGGCTGCCATCAGGGGCTGGTGTCCACCCAGCCCAGAGCCTGGGGGCGGGGGGTGGGCAGGGGGGTCTGGGCAGTGCCACTCACCTGAGCAAACCACTCCCACGTCCTCCATCATCTCCGCCACCCGCGCATTCTTGGGCAGGGAGGTGCGGCAGGCGGTCAGGCTGGTCTCCTGCCCTGCACACCGGACCCCTCGCAGCCCCACGGGGCCCCTCCCTCTCTGAGCCTTCAGGGGTTTGTAGGCTGCCGTCGCTGCTCCGCACTGCAGCTGCTGGCACACCACATTGGCCTCCTGCATGTCCCAGTTGTCATCCAGGACTCTGCCCCATGTCCCGTGGTGGAAGATCTCCACTCGCCCGTCACACCGGCTCTCCCCACCCACCAGTCGCAGGGATTTGGAGTCAGCTGGGCCTGGGAAGAGCAGCCATGGTCCAGCCTTGGTGGCACTGGTGGCATGCCTCCAGGCTCTGATCCTTGGAGCTTGCCTGCCTATCCCCAGCCCTCCACAAGGAGCTCCTGGGCCAGGGCTCCATGGGGCTGGTTGCCACTCCCTGAGCCTTCCTGAATGAGGTGCCAGCCTTGCTCTTGGCAGGGCAGAGCCACAGAGCATCCCCCTGCCAAGGCAGGTCCCGTGGGAGGGACCAGCGTGGCCCAGGGGTGGGCAGTGCCACAACAGGCTTTGCCCAGCCTCAGCACCGTCACTGCTGAGACCCAGCACAGCCTGCATGGCTCTGCCTGTCCGTGTCCCTGGGAATGGGGACCGGGAGCCGGTGTCCCTGGCAGGGAGCAGAGCGAGGGGGGCCTGCCCGAGCAAGCGGTACAAGCCTGGGGCTTGTGCTGAGCAGGGGGCAAAGCCTGTCTGTTAAAGAAAATATATCTGGAATTAAGAAATTTAAATTAAGACTTTTAAAGTGCTGAAGCTGCTGAATGGCAGAACCAAGCCTCATCCCTAGTGTAGCCCTGATCCAAGGCTGGTTTAAAACTTGGTCAAGTTCATCAGTGGCAGAACAGAGAAGCAACAGATGATCAATTTGTGCACGCAGGTGCTCCCAGAAATGTGGGTGTTTCTAGGAAAAATTAGTATACAAATAGGAATATTCATATTAGTATTCAATATTACTAGGAGTAATCAGATTATTCAGAATTAGTGAATAGGAATTGCTTGTTCAAAGACGAAGCGTGCTTGAAGGAGTGTGTGAGTTAAAGCAGCAGAAAGAAGATCACGATTCCAGGAGGAGCCTGGAACCGAGGAGATGAATCCCCTGGGACAGGGTCAAGTGATGGATTTGCAGAACTGACAGGACCAAAGGAAACTCCTAAAAACTTCAGACACCGACTAATGGTTTGATAAGTGTCTATAAGCCATGCTGTATCGCTTGGTTCTCTGCCACTCACTGGGGTGGTGGCCCAGCTCTGAGTGGTAATGAAAGCAAGCCTAGCGGTAACCACATCCGCGTGTTTTCCCTTTAACACCAGCCCCACTTGAAGCTCAGCCCCTTGGTGTGCTGCTCCTGCTGGGGGCACCCGGGCAGACCCTGTGGTGGTCAGCTCGGGCTCTGAGCATATCCCTGGGGGGCTGGGACAGGGCTGTCTGCAGCCAGGGGAGTGGGGACAAGCCCTGCAGCCCTGTCCCAGCCCCGTCCCACCATGGATGAGTCCGAATGGTGGAGTCCTGGCCGTGGATCCAGGGCTGGAACTGCCACCTTGAATAGCAAAGACACCTGCCCCTATTCAGTCCTCTGCTCTGCCACAGCAGAGCCGTCAGTCCGAGCCGGAAAAGCCCTCCAGATTGCTCCTGGTGGAATCCTGGCACTGGCACGGGGTACCCTGCTTTGGGTTGCTGTCTTGCATTCAAGAGGGAAACGGAATTAACCCATTTTTTGTTCTCCCAGCACTCACCTGAGCAAATGACAGCGGCTTCATCCTCACGGGAGCAGGGTGAGGCCCCCAGGGTGGTCATGGAGCACTGCCCCAGGTGCTCTTCAGTCCCGTTACAGTGAAACGAGTCTCTCCAGATGGGGCCGGTTCCTCTCCCAAAGCGCCCTCGCTCGGGAATGGTCTCCGCAAACCCGCAGTTGAGGTGACGACAGAGAACGTGGGCATCCGAGAGATCCCAGCGGGAGGCACAGAGGCTGCCCCAGGTCCCCTGCACCTGGACCTCCACCCTCCCCTCGCACGCTGTGCCATTGTTCAGCCTGAACCCCGTGTACTCTGGGAACAGAGAAGGACGAGGCAGGGCAGACCTGTGCTCTCGCTCCCTCAGCAGCTGGAGGAGAGGCCAAGCGGAGGAGACCCTGCCCTTCTCTTCCTTCTGCATCACTTTAGGGCTGCAGGCAACCACATCACGCCTGCCGTCCTCACACCCAGCGCAGCACCATCCCTGCCCTACTCCCCTGTCCCCAGCATCACCCTCATGTTTGACGCCCCAGCAGGAATCCTTACGTGTACAGATGATGCCAGCGGCGTTCCCGTGGGTGCAAGGCTGGTCCCTGGGAGGTCCCCTGGGGCAGGAGATGAGGAGGGATTCATTCCCCATGCACTGCAGTAGTCCGTTCCACATGGGACCATCGTGTTCTCCAAAGGGAGCTGCCCCGACCACGGACAGGGCTGCGCCGCACTGCAGCTCCCTGCAGACCACGTCAGCGGCTTTGGGATCAAAGTCTGAGTCACAGACGGCTCTCCAGCTGCCCCTGCTATGGATCTCCACGCGTCCTGAGCAGGGGCTGTCACCTCCAGTCAGCTGGACAAATCCTGGAGAAATCAAAGACTCCTAGGAGTCCCTCGAGCCCTCTGGCAGTTACATGCCCATGTCCCATCTCCAAGGCAGCTGCAGGCAAAAAGCCCACCACAACCCCCCAGGGCTCCCAGGGGGTGCTGGTGTCCCAGACATGCCAGGGCCCCCCTGCTGCTCCTCAGACATCAGCATGGCACTTGTGGGTTTCCTTCTCTCCCAAACCCCCAGCCCCAGGGGCGGCTCAAAGCCCGGCACCGGGCATGGCAGCACCCAGAGCACCAGAGCCCAAGGAGACCCTGCCCCGGGGCTGTGGGTGGCCGCGTGAGCTGCTCTCAGTGCCACTGGCCTCAGGGGACCTGGTCCTCAGCACTGCGAGAGAGGTCCTGGCTGAATGGGAGGAGAAAGATGGGAACCAACAGAGGCTGCGGGCCCAGGGCACCCACAGAGGGTGGGCTGCGCCACATCAGGGGTCAGGCAAGGGCAGGTTCCCTCTGGCCCTTCCTCAGGGATCAAGGAAACCAGCAATGACAGTCCCAGCTCAGCAGTGTGACCAGCCACACCAGGCCATTCCCCAGTGCCCCCCATTTCCCTGAGGGCACAGCCAGGTGCCTTCCCCCACCCCAGCCGCAAAGGTGGGCGATTGGCTGGCCCCATACCTGAACAGATCACTCCAGCATCCAAACTGTGGTTACAGTCCTCCTGGTACTCTCTTCTGTTTGTGCAGTCAGACAGGGCACGCTCTGTGCCGCGGCAGTGAACACCAAACATCCAGACGGGGCCAGATCCTGGCCCGAAGTATTCGTACTTAGGAGCTCCCACAGCAGACCCACAACCCAGCTGGTTACAAACCACCGTAGCATCCTTCATGTCCCAGAATACACCACACACGGTCCCCCACTGGCCTTGTTGCTTCACCTCCACTCTCCCAGCACAGCGCCTGCCGCCGTTCTCCAGCCTCACCTCTGCAGCCCCTTCAAATATCAACACAGGATGGGTCAGGAGAGGTCTCCACGGCCCAGACTGGATCACGGGCACGTGGATGGGAACCCTTCACCCTCTGAGTGATCCCCAGGGCGGTGTGGGTGTGAGAGTCCCTCCTCTCCCCACAGGCTGCAAAAAGCCTGGGGGTGCCCAGTGAGAGACCCACTGGGCCGTTGAGCACCCCATAGCCTGCAGCACCTTCTCCCACTGCCTCTTGCCCATGCCCACCCATACAGCACATCCAGCCCTGCACCGGGCACCCTCTCCTCCCCAGCCCATCAACCTCTGCACGGTGCCATGTCCCCAGGCCCTCATCCCTCTCTCCCAACCAAAGGGACATAGGGAAAGGCATAGCACTAGCTGAATGAAGCCCCTTCTCTCCCTCGCCTCAGTGGCACCTGCAAAGAAACCCCATTCCCAGTAGTGTCCCAACGACCGCGCTGCTGCCTGCTGACCCCAGGCTGTGGGACAAGGGACCCCGGGCTTACCCCTGCACAGCTGCACCCAGGGCAGCAGCCACAGCACCTGAAAGAACAGGAGTCCCTCCATCCCCATCCTGAGCTGCACCCCACTCCCTGTCACGGCTCCTGGGCACTGACAGGGACGATGATGCCAGGAGGCTAATATACCCCTGCAGATGGCGACTCAGCTGCAGGAGGAGCCAATAGAAGCAGCAGCACCTTTTTAGACGCTATCCGGAGCTATCTCCCCCTCCGACACAGCCCAGCCCTCCAATGAATTTCTCCAGCACTGTTCATGACCATATATGAGGGACACATGTCTGTCCTGAGGTGGGTGTCATGGTTGCTGCAGCGGGAGATTGTTGTGGGACAAGCTGGGTGCGGAGGGCAAATGGGTCTGTCACCCCCTTGCACCCCTCTACGGGGACTGGGAGCACTGGGCATCTCCTGTGCTTGGCTCATCCAAGAAGTCAAGAGGCCAAGAGGCCATCTGCCCCTGAGCGGTGGGAACCACGACACTGAAACCGCTCTGGGGTCTGCATCAGGACGGGAAGGAAACAGCCCCTGCCCCTGCTACAGACCCCACCGTGCTGGGAGCAGTGGCTGGGAAAGATCCTTGCCCAGGGGAAGAGCTTCATCCCAGGAGCTCTGGCTGGCTTGTCCCACCTTGAAGCACCCCATGGTGGGTCCCCTGCAGGAGCTGCACCATGTCCCTGTCACGGCAGCAGACATGCCACCCAAAGGCTCAGAAGTGTCTCTGCCTCTCAGCATGTCACCCAGGAGCCGTTATTCCCCTGGGCAGATTGGGAGCTGGAGCCTGCAGGTGCACAAACCACAGCCCACGTGGCTTCGCGGCGTTCGCCGCGCTCCCCCCGCAGTGCCTGGGTGAGAAGCCTGTGGTTTCCTCCTGGCAGCATGCTCAAGCACATCCCTGCAAGAGATGGAGCCAGGCAGCTCCTGTCCCTCAGGATGCCCCATGTGGCTGCTTCACACTGAGCCCCACAGCCACGGGATGCCACTGGAGATGTGACCTCAGAGCCTCCTGGTGCCACTCCCGTGTTACACTGTCACACGCGGGCACACACCGTGTACAGTTCTTCCAAAAACCTGTATTTAGGGTGTGTGTGGGTGTGTGTGCACATTATTTTGATGATATCAGAGGCACCTACACAAGCCATAGCCCTGCTCTTGGCCTAAGATCTGCTCCAACACCAGTGAAACTACATGCTCCTACACAAGCCACGTGCATCCTGCTGGCCTGTGCATCACTCGGCCACAGGTGATGTCATAGCACCTATGCCTGTCATGTGCCTGTTCCTGGCCTATCAGGTGTTCCGGCACCACTGACATCACAAGGACGTTCACAAGCCGTGTGCCAGCGCCTGGCCTATCATTGACTCGGGTGCCAGTAGCCTCACAAGCACCTACACAATCCATAACTTGTTCCTACTCTATCAGCCGCTTGGGCACAAACGACCTCCTAAGATGCTGCACAACCCACGGGCCCTTTCCTGGCCTATGGGGTCCTCCAATGATGTCACAAACCCCTACATACACTTTTGGCCTTCACTTGGCCTATCATCTACTCAGCCACGGGCAACCTCCGCAAGCGCGTATCCACCTGTTTGCCACCTCCTGGTGTTCAGGTCCTCCACAAGCCGTGAGCCTCCTTGGGGTCCCTCAGCTACCGTGGCAGCCGCCACCTCGCGAGCACATTGGCCACATGCTCCCCCGTGGTGGCACAACTCCAGTCACACCCTCACCCCTCCACAGCGAGATGCGAGGGACTGGTGGAAAGGCAAAAGTCAGATAAAAACTCAAGGGTTTATCCATTTTATACCTCAGGCTTTGTGGCCATGTTGATTTCATTTCTATAGATTTATAGGGAAGCCGGACGTGCTCCTTTTCCTTTTGTTTCTATTCACATTTAAATATTTATTTAATCAGGAGGACCTGAACAGCCAGGATGTGGCAAATGGGTGGATATATGCTTGTGAAGGTCACTCGTGGTTGAGTAGCTGATACGCCATATATATACACATATATATATATACACTTCTATATATACACATATATAGAATTGTATCCAAAAAATTAAATATTTAAATATTAAGCACTTAATTCTTCAGTCTATTCACTCTTATTAAATGAGGTTTGATGTGTTTCATACCTACGCCTTTGTGGCTGAATTAATTTTAATTCTATAGCTTTATAAATGACCATCTGTACATAGAAATGTATACACATACAGACATATGTAGAAGTGTATCCATAAAATTACCGTGTCCACTTTTCAATGCTGGCTGAGAACACACAAGCATGACGGTGCCGAGGAGTAGCCATCAGCCAGCCACCGAGCAGCGTTACGTGACACGAAACGGCTGCAGAAATGGGCTGAGAGGAACCTCATGGGGTCCTGCCCCTGAGGACAGAGAGCCCCTGGCACCAGGACATGATGGGAACACCAGCATGTACAGCAGCTTGGTAGAAAAGGTGCTGGTGGACACCAAGTTGGCCATGAACCATGAGTTTTTGCCCCAAAGGCAGCTAGCTCATGGTGGAGGGAGAGGGTCCTTCACCTCTGTTCTGGTGAGGCCACACCTGGAGAAGCTGGGTCCAGTGCTGGGCTTCCCAGTACAAGAGAGACATGGGCATACTGGAGAGAGTCCAGGGAAGATGAGGAAGGGATTGGAGCATTAGGTTGCAGGGCTGGTGCCGTACTCATGCCATGATCATGGATCTACCTTTGAGAAGCCAGATCTATCTTTGAGAAGTCGGGTCTGCCTTTGAGAAGAAGCTGAGTCTGTTGGGAGACGATGGGATTCACCTGACCAACTGGGACAAGTGGGTCTTCATCAGCAAGCTGGCCAGACTTCTATGGAGAGCTTTAGACTAGACTTAGGGAAGGGCCACCAAGACAATGAAGAGACAGGAGCAGCTCTCCTAGGAGAGACTGAGGGAGCTGGGATGGCCCAGCCTGGAGAAGACACTGGGGAAGTCTCATCAATGTGTGTGTGTGTGTGTGTGTATATACATATATATATATATATATAGTCTATAGATACCCGCAGGGAAGGTGTGGAGAGGCCAGGTCCCCTCCGCCACCATTTTGGGAACAACATGAAATCAAGATGGGTCCTTGAGCATTTAATGATGCAGGAAAGGAAAGAAGGGACAAGACAGGACAGAAGCCACCAGCAAAGGGCACAAGGACACACAGAAGCACTCCTTGGCCAGCACTGGGGTGGTAGGGGGGCTCCAGCTCCCCAGACCCTCCCTTGGGGGCTGCTGGGGGGCAGAGTTGGCCAACTGAGGACAGCAGTAGCAGCACTGGGGACATGTCCATGGGGTTGATCTCCAAGTTCTTGCTGTAGCTCAGCAGGGTTGGAGGGACAGGGAATGCTTGGGGTGCCTGAGCAGCCAATGGTGGGTCCAAGTGAGAGCTTCTCACCTGGCCTCGGGGAACAGGGTTTTGGGTGTTTGGAAGCTCGGGCTGCTCCAGGAGCCCACACATAGCTCATGTGTTGCCTCCAGAGCTGGAATGAGAGGTACATGTTTCCTCTGCGCCCATGGGGACAAGCCACCCCATCGCAAGAAAGGGTCTAATGGCTGCCTTGAGCTGGCCTCTCCTGGCTGTAGGCAGGGATGTTGATCTGACTGGTCTTTGCAGCCGTCCTCCAGACAGAGAGGATGTTCTTGATGGGAATGTTTGGTTCCAGGACATTTGTGAGGATGGCGACAGAGTCCTCAGGGATTTTGTTGTCTTCCAGAAAGCACCTAAAGGCAAACTGCAGCCTGTGGGTGAGGCAGAGGAGGTGGGGTGAGCAGGTGGAGGTAGGATGGATGTCCCACCACCCCCAGCGGCCAATCATGGCCGGTGCTGGCTGTCAACAATAAGCAATATCTTGGTTAAGGTTGCTGGTCAATAGCGGCTCTCAATGATGGCCAAGGTTTCTGGTCAATGGTGGCCAATGCCTCATGTTAGAGGCTACCCTGAAGTATCTCCAGTGGCATCAGGAGCCCACGAGGCAGCTGATGGTCAGGCATAATAAAAAGCTCTTCCCATCAGGGGTGATGCCACCTTGGGACAGCCCCGAAGATGAGCATCTCCAAAGACAGAGACACACCAACTCGCAACCAGTTGAGGCCTTGAGTAACCTGCCTGGAGCAGGACTTGGACCAGAGACCTTCAGAGGTCCTTCCCCAACCAGACCCTCCTAGGAAGCTGTTACTTCTGCCACCACTCTGTCTGTCCCAGGATATGATCTGGACTTACAGATGGTCAGGCTGGTGCTTGGACAGTGCCACCATGATCATCTCGTGCAGCTCAATGAGGAAGAGGTCGAGGTTGGTGTTGGACAATTTGGAGGACAAGGCTTTTGCCTGCATTGCATCCAGATTTGCTTGGAACTGCTTGGGTACCAAGCAGAAGGGATCCTAAAAAGACCACCAGCGTCAGCAACAGGGAGACCCCAGCACACCCCACCCAGATGGATCTGGAAGCAACATCTGATGGAGGAAGGAGAATCACAACCCTCTTGTCTCCTTGAACCTCACATCAGGGCCACCCAGAGAGCTTCCAAGATGTGGGCCAGACTTGAAAGTACCCAGGGGAGTGGATTATCTTGAGGATGGGCCAGAGACCTTGATTTTACCCAGGGAAGGGATGAGACAGAGGTGTCAAAAACGCTGCCTGGCTGCAGCAGTGTAGATCTCCTTTCTCCTCCCAGGGGAACAAACCCCCTCCCTTCCCCAAGCCTCATCTCCCTCACCTGGTTCATCTGTACCAACAGCATGGACCTGCGAGCTGCCAGGACCTGCCACAGTGACAGGATGTGCTTCAGCTGGGTGTTGGGCACCACCTGAAGAATGGGGATAGAGAAGTACAGGTGTTCGGGTCATTGGAAGTGTCCCATCCATGCTCAACTCCAGTGTGTCCTGGAGGAGGACACATTGGGCCACCAACATCCTCCAATGGCTGCACCTCAACTGCCCAGTTCAAGCATCCAGGTGGGCTCCCACATCACTGGTGTCCCTCAAGGAACTACTATGGGCCATCCACAGCACCAGAGGTGTCCCTGAGTTTGACAGACACAGCATGAAGACCTGGCACCACCCAGCCAAGCTTTTAAACCCACCCTGGTGCCCAGGATCTCTTTGCTCCAAGTAGGAGACCCCCAGCCCTCCATGGACACTAGACTTGGGGAACTTGGAGCATGTGAAGGTGGTGGGAGCCATGGGAGACACAAAGTCCTTCCCAGAGAGGCAGGCGTGAAGGCATGAAGGTCCCACTTCCCACCCACCCTGAATCCTTCACGCACCGGCACATCCTTGAACTGCTTTGCACTGGCATCCATCCTCAGCTCCTGCTGGATGTACTCGGGCAGCGGGCGCTTCGGGTCACCACCTGTCACAGCCAGGAACTCAGCAGCCACCTTCAGAGTTGCCAGGACATTGGAGATGGCATTGACTGAGTGGGCCTCTTCCATGATGCGCTTCTGCTGGTTGATGCTGAGCGGCTCCTGGCAGCAAGAATGGCAAGAATGTGACCTGGCAAGGGCTGGGAACACCACAAAATGATGCCTTCCCAGACTGCTCATCCCCCTGGCACAGAACTGAGTCCTGCCAGGTCTCCCAACCCACTACTTGAGTTGGCCTTGGGTCTTCTCACACATCTTCCCAGTCTTTATGCCCCCATTGTGACAGAGAACTTGAGGGGAGACCTCAGGGTTGGATGGAGGAGAAGACCGGTGATCCATTTCCTACCTGGTCCAGTTGGTCCCTGACTTTCATCTTGGTGTCCTGGAGGGTCCTCACATTGTTGCGGGGAATGGATGGAGCTGTCTGGAAAGGGTTTGGGACAGCTGGTTACAAATATGCCTGGTGGCACTTAACAGGGGCCAGCAGAGAAGCTCATCTGGGCAGGTGTGGGCCATGGGATGTCCCTGAGGGTTCTGCAGGAGGTGGTGGATGGCCTCCTGAGGCCACTGTGGGGTTGTGGAGATGGGGGGAGGATCCTGATGGCTGGAAGAAGGCATTTCTGTGAAGGAGGATCTGAGGAGCTCACAGCCTCACCTCTGTCCCCAGCAAGGCAATGGAGAAAGTCCTCTTGGGAGCTACTTCCAAGGACCAAAAAGATCCTAGGAACAGCCCGTGTGGACTGATCTCCACCTTTAGGAGAGCATGCACACCCCACGTGCTGCAGGACAGCCTGATTCTAGTGTCCCCAAGTCCCCTTTTCCCACCAGCTCCAGGCTGCATTTCACAGAATGGAGACCAACAGCCCCAGTCAGGGGGGTGCTCCTCCAAGGTGGTTCAGAGTCCCACTTTGGACCACCCATAATTCTGGAAGATGCTTCTTAAAGTTCTTTGAACAGCTACCAACTCCTCCTTCGTTCTCAAAGAAACCTGGCTGGCTTCCCCTTCACAAAAGTCAGGGCTGTAGGTCCTCATGCTACCTTTCAGCCCACCATTTCATGACCACAGAAGTGGTTTCTGGCCGTGGCACTCCATCAAAACCCAAGGAAGAGAGACAGATGCACAGCAGGCATTTATCAATGCCTTCAGTTGAACCTGCTGACTCCAGAAAGGCACATAGAAGAGGCTGGAAATAGACCCCAACCTCACTGCCAGCCTAGGACAACCCAACCTGGCCAGCACTGAGCTCACCTGAGCCTTGATGATGGGTTTCCCACTGATGAAGCGATGAACCACTTGCCGCTGCAGCATCTCGAAGTCAAAGTAGGTCGTCTTGGTGCCATCTTCATCTATCTCATACTGCAAGTTGGCGAGCGCCATGGTCAGCAGATCGCTCTTGGATACAGCCAGCACAGAGGAGGGCTTCACCTCTTCTGCGGAGATGGACCTGGGAGAGGAACAGTTGCCCTGTGTGGTTGCAGGGCCTCTCAACTCATCCTACTCTGCCATCAAGGGCCCGCTTTGCTGGACACCAAGCCACTAGGACCTTGCAACGCCATCGTTTGTCCACCACAGCTCCCCTGCAAGCCCCACACCAGCCCTGAAAACCTCTCAGGGAGCTTTTGTGAAGGGTGGAGGAGATGGAAAAGCCCTCAGGTGAGTGGCTCAAGACCTACCGTTGCCTCTCTCTGGTGACCTGCGCAGCCGTGTCAATGCAGCTGTTTTGCAGTGCTATGAGGAACCTGGTCACCAGCCGGCTGATGGACGATTGGGTGGGAAGAAGGTGAAGGACAGCAGTGCTGGCAGTGATGTCGTTCGGCAGGGCATCTGACGGGACAGTGATGCCTGTAAAAGGGTGGAATGGTCTTCTACCCACTGTATTGATCCCAGGAGGAACTCCTTTCCTTGAGGTCTTGGATGGCTTCTTCATTAGAGTTTGTATCTTCGGAGGGCTTTTTAATTTGTTTTTAGCAGGTGAAAAGCAAAGAATCTCAGCAATTTTGCTGGGAAGGGTAGTTGTAGAAAGCAGCTCGGCTTTGGAGCATCTCCAGAAGAAATGGCCAAGGAAAGAGGGACGTGACACCCTGGGGATAACCATATACCTGAGCTGGATGTGCTCCTGTTAATGTTGCTCCAAACTTTCTGGATCGTCTGTACAGCTCTGTTGAAAGCCAAACGCTGGCCCTCTGCAGACACAGAGAGAGAACAGCCCCATCAAGGCATGCTTCAGGAGACGTGTCAGGTCAAAAGATGTCTCCCAACAGATACATCACTGGAGGTGTCACACCGCACTGTGCCACACGTTGGCTCGAGCTGGGCTTCGAGCCTGTGTGAGACCACATGTGACATCAATCAACCAGGCACCGTGACTGAGGAGCTGAAAAGCCCATCTCACCTATCTTGCTTGCTCACAGCAGAAGACCCTCACCAAGCACCAAATGCCCCAGGAGAAAGGATCTGCCCCGGATCCAGCTCAATGTCTCGGACCTTCACCCTCTCCTAAATTCCCCACCCACCCACCCCCAGAAAAAAACAACTGCTCCTGCAGAGGCACCTCCAGCCTCGATGGGCTGCTCTTGTGTTGGTTGGATTGGCTGCACCATGCAAACGACAACAGCAGCTTCTCAGCAGAGCATCTGGGTGCTGAGGGGCTAACACCCATGTCCCAGGGATGACCAGATTCCCTATCGCACCTGAAAACCCAGGCTGGTCCAGGAATTGCCTGACTGTGTAGTTTTCTGCTTTATGGCTGTTTTGGAAAAGGTGGATCAGGGCATTCTGCAGTTGGAAAATGTCAGGCAGGTGTCGGACGTGTTGGATGTTCTCAAGCTAGAAGAGAAAAACCCAGCATGATTCAAGGGATAGGGGTCTCATCTGCCACCACGGGGTAACCCAGAGGAAGACACCGTCATGCCTGGTTGCTCCAAAGAAATATGGGGAGGGGGGGGGGGGGGGGGGAGGAGGGAAGTTACCCCAGTGCCCCACGCACCCCAACCAGACTGAATCTACTGCATGTGCTTTGGTGGAGAGGGGATGTTCCCACAGCCAACCTTCAACAGAAGCTCCAGCAGAATGGGGTATGGATTTCCAGTGCCTTCTCCATCTTCCTGCTGCAGGAAACGCATCAGGGTCTGGATGGTCATCTTCTGTTCGTATTTCCACAGGCAAGGCTGGTTGATCAACCCCTGACTTGGCAGGTCTTTGAAATGCGGTGTCTGGCCATAAGCAATTTTCAGGAGGAGGCTGGAACCATGGGGACCTCCATTCATCCTCTGCTCCTTGACAGAATTAAGGCTCTGCTCCAACTCCTGCAAGGACCCAGAGTCGTTAGAAGCCACCCTTGTTACCCAAGTAGGCCGAGGGAATTCACAGGGTCTTGGGGCAAAGAAAAGTAACAAGGACTCTGGAGAAGTATGGGGCATGGTGAGAACTTGCCACCAAAGGGACAAGATCAGAACTGCCCAGGGAGAAACCCAGAGGTGATTTTCTCCAAGGGAAGAAAACCAGCTGGTTTCCAGGGAGGACTGGCCTATAAAAATCATCCAAGAAAACAGCTCTCTGCAGCAGCAGAGCGGGAGACCACACCAGGATGAAGTCACAGTTTAAAGAAGAGGGGGCGAATCTCTTCTTCCACGTGAGAATGCCCTGAGCTCAGCGGATGTATCTGGACATGGACACGGCCATGAGCAACGCAGCACTTTGGCTATGCAACACCTGCGAGCAGCAGCTAGGCACAGGCATACCTGAAAAAATGGCTGAGCCAGGGCTTTGAAGGAGGTTTCCCATTCTTCTCGGTCTTTCTTCTGATTCAGGACGCTCAAGACTACGCTCTGGTCTGTGGAAGACATGAAGGAATATGTGAGCTTTTACTCTGTAGACCCTGGGCTCTGCCCAGAGCTTTGTTCGGTTTCTTGATGGTGAGAAGTAAGATGAACTGGAAATAAGAGGAACCAAGAGCAGAAGGGATGACACAGATGCCTAATTGGAGCAAATTATCTCCCAATCTGCTCATGCCCTCAGGCTGGTCTGGCATGAGTGCTTTGAATGAGTTCACTGCCTTCATGGTCCTCCCTGTCTTCTCACCAGTTCCCCAGGATGGAGACTGACCCAGGAAGGAGGAGCCAATGACACTGGTCCTGATTAAAACCCAGCGGCCATGAGCCTACTGGTGGCCTCCCGGTGCTTCTCAGCACCTCTTTACCTGTTGGTTTGTAGTTGCTCAGGTGCTGTAGAAACAGATGAACAGTCACCACAGCATCCTCCACATTCCTGCTGAGTGCTTCTGCCAGGCACGCCACATCCTTCTGAAGGTGGTCCCAAAAGAACTCTTCCACATTGTCTGGTTTCCTTTTCATCAGGTCTAAAATTGCCTAGAAGGTGGGGCAGGTTCCTCCATTAGGCTCTCGAGGTCTCCTGACAAGCTAGGCTGAACGCTTCTCACAGCACAGTGGTCGCTCACCTGTTGGTCAATGTAGACCCCCAGCAAGAGGGATGAATGAAGCAGAGCTCTCGCAAGACTGACGCAGGCAGGCGATAGACACCTCTCTGAGTCATTCCTCCGTACCAGAGGGCTCTCCAGGATGTACCCTTTCTCTGTTTTATCCGTGGTGCTGCGTTCAGAAAAGGCAATTACCCACCATGTCTTTTGCTAGGGCCCACAGTGGGACCACAGGATGCAGAGACCTTTGCTTTGGCCAGCCACGGAATTTTCCCTGTGCCTGTGGCTCTGCAGGAGGGTTGGGTGGACGGGTGAAGCCCTCTGGGGCTGCGGAGCCGGGAGGGTTGACTTACATGACATTCTCCGTGAAGCCTGCCTCAGGTCTGTGGTTAGTTCCCCCGACAATGGCACCACACTTACATTTCTTCCATTCCATGGGAAGGCCACACTGCATTTGAATACGTGAGCATGGAGTGAGAGACAAGTCTGGAAGCCCAGCTGGGTGCTGAAGGCACCAAAGGGAGTTTCCACGTCCTCTACCTGGCTTTCTACATGGGGTCATTGCAACAGCTTAACAAGAGGCAGGAGGAGATGTGTGCCTATGAGCAAACATCTCCAGAACAACCAGGTTCTTCCTACAGCCAGCAGGACAAGTCCAGGCATCAATTTGGGGACAAGAGGAACCAAGACCTGGAAGCACCCACTTCCCTCCACTGCTTCCATGGGGACACAAGTCCCAGCTCCATTTAGCCTGGGAGAAGAGCCCACCTGGCTTGGAGGACAACCCACCTGGCTTCTGAGCCTTGCAGCTGCTCTTGCAGCTAAAGGACCACTTGACACAGAGGTGACATTGGAGTGCACATTAGAAGGAGAGCAGGGCAGCAGAAGGAGCATCTATAGTGACCACCCAGTAGAAACAGCCAGCCAAGAGGCCAAAGTGTGCTCCAAGATGGTGCAAAGGGGATGGGAAGCTCTGGGAGCCAGAAGAAGACCTAAGAAGCTCATCCCAAGCCTGGCTTTTCTCATGGAGACAGCAGAGATGCAGTGAGAAATTCAAGAAGACAGAGCTGCAAAGACAACCAGCCAGGAGGAGACACTTACATTAGTGACAATCCAGTATGAGCCGCACTGACAACCTACATGTGAAAGGGGATACAGTTAGTCTGTTACCTCCCACAACAACCTTCATGATGGGAACATGGCCAGAAGCTCACCAAGAGGATGACAGGCTGGTCACCTGCCTCCTGGCATCCAGCCCCACCACATGCCTCTCACAGAGCTTGTCATAAAGGGAGCCAATGCTGGATCTCCAGGTGGAGACCACGAAGGACTCAACAGGAGGACAGTGACGGCCTTCAGGAGTCTTTAATCCCTTCCCTCCAAACCGTGGCTGGTCTCAATCAGTTGCCCTGCATGCACAGGAGCAGTGAGATTTGCCCAATACTTACGCCACACCTTATCTGTTGATCCAATTTTCCAGTTCTTCACATCAAAAAGCAGGTCTCCAGGCATGGTGGGAAGGTAGGACCCCTTGGAAAAGAAACACAAAGGAAAGTGAAGTGTGGGGTAACCATCCTCCTAGCTCGCTTCACTTGTCTGAGGAACAATTCTGCTTTTAAAGCAAGCGGTGGGGAGGAAGGGTCCTCCTACACGGCCACTGTCATCAGGGAGAAACTTGTGGTAAGGGAATGGGAGACAAGTGGGGGAGCAAGGTACATCAGACAGAGAGACGTGAGGCTGGAGTGACCAGACATGAGCAAAGTCCCCAAAAGTCCCAATTATTTATGAGTTTGGATTCTGGAACTGAATACACCATAGGCCAAACATGGTCTTGATGGGAAGGGAGATGATCCAGAGGTGGCTGTTGCCTTTGCTTCCAAGAAAAGAAACACAATGTCCTGGTTGCTTCCTGCAGCTCTCAAATAACAGGAGCAACTTGCGTGTGGACAGACCTGAAGGGAAGCCTCGCTCAGGAATGAGCATCTCCACTGTCACCTGAGCGATGGAAGACCTTTGGCAGAAGGAGGACGCTTGGGCTGGGCTTCAAACCACCTAATCTCTGTCAAAGAAGCTCTGCCATGCCCTCAGCTTCCTTGAGTCAGTAAAGAGACAGGCATCTCCCATAGACCATACATCTTCTCCACATTGAAGGTAGACCAGGATGGATGGTCATAGTTACTTTTCAACCCAAGGAACGAGAAGGAAGAGGAACAACAATCTAAAAAGCAACAAGCTTTGACCAAAACAAAGCCTGCCTGCCAGGACACGTGCCAGGACAGTGAGGTGGAGACAGTTGTGCACCTCAGTCTTGCAACTCACTTTCACCACAGCAGGCTTGAAGCAGATGTTCTTGAGGAGCTGAGTGATTTGGTTTGGGAACAAGGCCAGAGTGAGCCCGGTGTGAAAGACCACCTCCAGCAGGCTTGGGTCTTCACTGTTACCCAAAGCATCCATGATCTTCTTCAGTTTGTCTTCCAGCAGCTCATCTGGGGTGGGTGTCAACTGGAGGATGCTCTCCATTCGTCTCATGACAGACTACAAAAATTGAACAAAACAGACATAAGTGAAGGCAACCAGCACGGCAACCCCCCTGCAAGGGGTTTTCTGGCTTCACCACTGAGGTTCAGTGTTCGTGCAAAGTCTGCTGTCCATCAACACAGATGAAAACCTCCTGTTCCTGGGAGGTTCCAGACCAACCATCGGTTCCAGACCAAAAAACGTGGAAACCTCCTGATAGAGACACGACAGATACTCACTATCAAGCTCTGGGTTTCTGTGGCGTCTTTCCTTTTTAGCTGGTTTTGTGCTTTGTCCAGCACCGAAAACATCAGTGGTATATTCAACCAGGCACTTCTATCCTGAAAAACGCAGATGCACATTGTTATCCTGAGAAGCAAGCGTGGAAGTGCACGAAGACCAGGTTGACTGCACCCTATGAGGGCCTGTCGCTCTCCTCAACTGGAAGGGATCCCCATAAGTCAATATTATAGGGATCGAGCTTGGCGAATCCCACCCACCTCAGCTCTGCTTTGAAACAAGGCTCTCAAGAAACAACCCACCTGCAAATTTTCTACCCCTCGGGGTAAAATCCACTTCTCCACCTTGAGGATCTTCCACATAGAGGTGAGTCCGTAGAGGTCACAGAGATTTCTGATGAGGAACACCTGAGGCCATGGAGTTGGAGACTTCGCAACCATGTTCTTCATTGCATTCACCAGGTCTTGCTCTTTCTTACTGCCCTCGGCCGCGGGCACATTGGGATATGCAGCTGGAAAGGAGGTTTGTTGTTATGCCCAGTCCCCAGTGTGGTGACACATCACACGTGTCCTTCACCCACGTGGCCGCCACGGCAGTTTTGGATGCAGTAGGATCTAGGTTGCAGTAGGATCTTCTCCTCACAGGTTGAAACATGGCTTCAAGCCAACGTACAGGGGGTCCCTTAATCCTTGGGGAAATACTTGGAGAACACAATGAGTCTGGGGGCTGAAGAGCTGGAAAGTTTGTCCAAAGCAACTCCAGTTTTCATCAAAACAGTAATTGTACAGCAAAAACATCTGGGGCTAGTCCTTTCTGGGGCTTGTTCTAGACTTCCTCAGTGGTAGGCACGGGTCTCACGCTATGCTAAGAAAAAGAACTCACCAGAAAGCAGCTGTCTACCGAGCAAGGTGGCCACGTGGCTGATGGAGAGCCGGATCTGGGCAATGAACTGCAGGGTGTTGATTCTTGAGACCTCAGGCTTGCAGAAAGCAGATAGGTCCGCGGTGGAGAGGCAGTTTTCGGCAAGCTGGCTGACATCTTCTTGAGAAGAAGGATACATAAAATCCTGCTCGAGAGAGACAGTTTGTAAGAGTCTGAAGGTGGATTATAACCGAGCAGCTCCTTCTCCTCCCCTGTGCCTTCTCCTCGTCTTTAATGTGAGCTCCTCCTTTGGCTCCTCATCCATAAAAAGATGTAGAGGAGGGGTAATTAATGTGATTAATAGGTTTTAGCTGGGGTGGTAGCTCCGAGTTACAGTGTTTGTTGGGATTCCCGGTGCATCCCAACAGGTACTCACCTCCAGACAGTGCACCACCATGAAGTAGAAATGCTCCCTGTTACTTTCGTTGGACATTATCTTTTCCTCCATCTGGGATAGGTATTCCTCTAAGTGAACCTTGACATTGTCGAACCTAGGGTAGAAAAGGACACAGAACATCAGCATCCACATAGCCAACGGGTTCAGCGATGGGGTTTGGGAGCAACCCTGGGGCTGACCCGCATCGCAGCATCAGCTTCAGGAGGGAGGACTGGATGGTAGGACTGGTGTCCATGCACTCTTCAAAGGGCGACAACTCGCTTTTTGGCTTGTACACTAGGAAGGAAGGATGACACCCATTATTTGACTTCCAAGAGGATGAGGTCAGGCCAGCGTCAATTGGAATCAAGCTCTTTTACCCCTTTTCCCCGCCTGATGATCAGGGTTAGGTTTGCAAGCCACAAACTGGATCAGTCGCTGAATGATTTTGGCAGACGGTGCTTCTCTGTCTCCCAAAAAGTACATGGTGATAAACTCAACAAAGAAAGAATTGCATTTCCTCCTGAATTTGTTGTGACAGGCAACGGCTTCCCTGGAGGGAAGAAGAAAACTTGTGGTCAACCTCCAACCAAGGACAGAAACAATATTCCTCCCTCTGCAGAGCCCGGGACCCAAACCAGGGAGATGAGGTGGCCATTTGTTCAGGCACCAGCAACTTCTATCTCAATAATTAACATGAAGACACTTGAGATAGGCAGGTTTTTGCCAGCACTGGGATACCTCGTGGCTTCTGAAGCCGTGGGTGTGTAATCCTCCGAGAATTCATTCTTGCAGATCTTACACTGCTTGTTCTCCCACTCCAGGATGCAGCGAGTGCAGAAGATGTGGCTGCAGGGCAGCTCTGCTGGGTCAGTGATCTCCCCAAGGCAGCTCTTGCATTCCTTCACACCCTTCCTGAGGGACATCACCAAACAAAGAGGCAGGTCAACACCGCTGCCGGATTTGAGGAGGGGCACAGGTTGACTCCAACCTAATGTACACTCTGAAGTGGTGTTGAAGCTGGGTGGGCGATTTTATCTAGTCTCACTGTTGAGTACAGGACCAAGGGGACCCACCACCGCTTCAAGAACCAGCAGCTTCTAAGCTACCTGAGGACCATCCTATCTTCGTGAGGATGGCTGGAAGAAGGGGATGGAGAGCCTGGGTGCTCAGGGGAGCTGGTTTCTTTGGCACCACACCTAAGAGAAGTTCCTCCAAAGATGATTCATCAGCTCCAAGACAGGCTCTCACCCCTTGGCTTCATCAACATGGCCTCCCTTTGGCCCACAGGGGTTCACTCCTAGTGCTGACATATTCCCCCCACCCTTCACAAACATGGCATTGACGGAGAAGGAGCCCGAAGTTAACCTTTTTTCAGCTCAGACTTACACCAGATACACAACATCAGCATTCTCGTTGCATTTCTTAAGCACCTTAGTCACCAAATCAAAAGTGTTCTCAGGCTCAAATCCTGGAGTTGCATAGAGGCGCTGCAAGAGACAAATGCACAGCGCAAGTTCAGCAGAAACATCTCTCCAGTACACACAGGACACACATTATGGGACATCAATGCTTCAGGGACACAGGGGCAGATCTATGTATAGGTGTCTCTGCCTGGACCTCTGAAGGTCAACAACCCGGATCAATCCTTTAAATTCTCAAGGAAGCCTTTCTTTGATTCCAAATCCTCATTTTGGATTCTGAATCCCAATAGTGTTTGTCTCTTGGATGGTGTTTCCAGCCTTTGCCCATAGAGCCCTCCCTACAGCTGGGAGCAGAGGTGTCCTGCAAGAGAAGAGCCTTCCCAAGCTTCACAGCCATGAGCTGCCCCAGGAGACACCTACATTCCAGAGGAAGATGAACTGCTTCACCACAAGCCTCAGGAGTTTCTCGTCTATTTGCGTCTCGTTGTGTAGCAAGTGGTCGATCAACATGTAGACAATGTTGGTGCAGGTCCAGCGATGCCTGTAAAACACACACACACACACACACAAACGTTGGACCAGAAGACCCCCTGAGGTCCCTTCCCACCAGTATTTCTGTGACTCATCCCAGGTAGCCTGTGGTCACTTGAGGGTACAACACCTTCTGAGATAGCATTAGAAGGAAAAATATACAGGAATACTTCTGTCTGTGCTGCTTGTTTAATGATCCTTGGGTCAAACAGAAACTGCCAGCCTAGTTCTGGGTGTAGTCTCTGGAGAGACCTACTTGTCCCACTCCGGAAAGCGTTTTGGCACCATCAAGCATTTAAGGAGAAATTCCACCAGAACTAAATTTGATCGTGATGAAACATCCACCTTTTTTTCTGGAGCCACTTTGCCACCGTGTTTGTGATAATGAGGAAGGACCAGGAAGGAGTGAACAGTTGGAGGACTTGTGGCTCGAGCTTCCCAAGAGGAGAGCAGCTTCAGTTCACCTGATGTTCAGACGTCAAGAAGTTTGCTTGCACTACTGTCAACAGAGAGGGACCAAACTTACAACACAGACTCTAGGAGTTCCTTCTTCTTCTGGTAGAACTGAAGCTGGTAATTGTCCAGGCTGACCCACTCCACCCAGGGCTTAATGGACTTGACACTTTTGAGCCACGCTATGCAGGCATCAAAGGGCAAAAGTCCTTTTTCAGAGGGTTGCACTTTCTTCAGAAGAATGTTCAAGGCATCAAGAGTGACAAACTGAAATGGTGTTCACAAAGAGAGAGAAGAGTCTAGGTAAAGAACTAGCCTTGCTCATGGGTGGCACAGAGGGAAGGGATACCACATGACTATATGGGTGGTATAGCTTTTGGAGTTGTTGACAGGGCTAAGTTAGAAAGAAATGGACTTTTGCGGGTGAAGTTCTAGCATTTGTAAACCAGGAAGGGCTTTAATGAACCTGACCATGCCTTGGAGAAGGAAGGATCTTAGAGTCACCATGGGGGGGTCTCTAAAAACTTCATCTTGCTGCTCTAAACAGTAAGAAACTTGGGAGGAATGTGGACGCCCCCACACGGACACGCCAAGCTAAGGAGCTGGAGCCCACCACTGAAAGGTGACACAAAAATTCGCACCCACTTCTAGGGTCAAAGTGCCCAAGGGGACTTCAACATGATACCCAGAGTGACACAAACATGAGGATGTCTTACTGTTTACAGAGTATGGAATTAAATGATGGAAGTTGTGAAGACCATCACGTTCAAATGTGGTGGGAGAAGGATTATAGAGCAAACACAGCTCTTTGCTCACCATTTCTGGGGGGTTCTTCTCATACATTGCCTGCAGCTCACTTATGACAGTGTCATTGCTTCTTACTATGTCAACAAAGAGCTGATAATCATCTCGGAGATAGAAATATTCCATGTGAAGCCAAATTAGGGAAAAGCTCATCTCCTTCCTGACCACAGGGAGGCAGAGCTGTTCTGCGCTGGCTAGGAAAACTTTTGAGAGAATCTGCAAGTAAAATAAAAGGTGTTATTTCTGCTCAAAGTGAACAGCAAGGGGACTAAGGTGGGATGCTCAGCATTGCTGTTGTATCCCATATGAAGTTTCCTCATCAAAATTAGTTTTCAAGGTGGAATGAAGACAAAATGTTCGTGACAGTTGAGGAGTAGCCAGAAAGCAGCACAAGGGAGGGCTTATCAAAACATCAGACTTGGCCATAAGGGTAAGACTAGGGCCAAGGTCAATGCCAGTTGAAGATGGTGCTCTACCCAGCCCTACTCACCTCATAGACAGAGGGGTCTTGTCCAGGAAATGTCATCCTGAGAAAGTCGTTGGTGTAATAGTGTACCATTTCTAGGTTGCTATGATCCAGCATCAAGACTTTCTTGATGAAAGATTGGTAGAACTCGGCCACTTCCATCGTTGGCTTCTTGGGCTGACCTAGAAGGAAGACCGAAGAGATTTATGGCCACTTAGTGGATAATGGGAGCTCCTCATTAACACCAAGGTGGACACACGGCCAACTGCAAAGCCACGGGTGAAGAGGCACAATGCCTCCATTGGAAGAGGAGATATAACATGGAAGAAATGCACAACACAGTTCTGGGTCATCTGAGTGAGGAATACAGCCCTCACAGTTCCCCCTACTAAGGACACGGATTTTTTGGCAGCTTTATTGGGTTAACATTCCCCCTGGAAAGTCTGATGTTACCTTTCCTATGATAGACCTTCTCCCATATGTCGTCCAGGTAGGCTTTCAAAACCCAGCTGAATGGGAACTGGCAGGAGAGGGACGTGTTGGGGTCTTTACTCATTGATAACACGGAAATCTTAGCATCCGCCACCCTTGAATTCAAACAGTGCAGACAGAAGCATTAAATTGTGCAACGGACAGTGCAAAAGAGGTCCAGAGATGGGCCACCTCAGAGAAGTTCCCAACACCTACTGACATGTTTTTGCTTTAAAGGAGTCCAAAAACCGGGAGAAATTTGGTAGGAAAGTCAGGGAAAACTGGGCAAGAGCAAGGAAAGAACCAATTTTGCCAACAGCTTAAAAAAACAGGGAAGTTTTGGTGCCAGTGGCTTGACACCCAAGACCTTCCATGGCTAGGTTATCAACATCTGCACTTCAAGCATGAGCTACTGCTTCACTATGAACACCGGCATTCACTCTCCTAAGGCAAACCACCCCCTGTACATTTACACCCTGTCTCTTACTTTCTGGTGTATTTAATTTTTAGGAATTTTTCTTCTTGGAACATCTGGAGCCACAGTTCTGCAAGTGGAGAGCCTTGAGAAAGATGATCCAGGTTGTTGTTTGCATCCACCACAGCGAGAATTTGGGCAAAGACGTTCACCACGGTGTCTTCCAGGTATGTCCAGAGTGCTTGTCTGGAAAGGGAAATTACACGTCTCATGGCATTTCTCCCCTGCCTCCCACCAAGAAACCCAGGGGACAGTACTGGTCTTGAAGACCCACAAGTCAACCAAAATAACCCAACCACTTCTCAAAACACCAAGTGTGGGTGTCCAGGCTTGACGTTAACCATCCTTATCTATCTCACAGTCAACCAATGTTGTTGGCTTCCAGAAAAGCCCTTCCCAAAGAAGCTTCCTCAAAATTAGCGCTGCCCTTAATTTATTTTTTTGCTTTTGAGAGCATGAGCTTTCAGCAAGCACCTACTTTGTTCTTGGTTGCTAAAAAAAACCCCAACACTTCTTTAGACACTTCTTGGTGGTCACGTCTTTAAGCAAGGTGCCCATACTTTATGCAGAGTGGTTTTAGGGACAGAATTACTTGATATTAGGGAAGTGGCCCACAGCCAGCACTACCTGAACGATGTGTCTTCCAGGATGAATTTGGTCGAGAGTGCCCTGCGGAAAATCCATTCCCTTGGTTCTTGCATCAGTTTGTCTCGTTCTTCTAGGAGACAACAAATTCTTCTCTTCAGGATGGTCATAAAATGCCTGGAAACTAATCACAAAACAGCGCTGGTTAAAATCCATCTGGTGCTCATCTCCAAGTAGGAGACTCCAGCAAAAACCTGCAAAGGATTTTGGTCGCCAGTTTTCCACTCAAAAAAAAAAAATCACACCACTTAATATATTTTTTTCCCCAGTCCTATGCAGAAACCAACTTCCACTGGCCAAGTGACATCTCTCTGGGATTATCTACCAAGGTCTGCAGCAACGCTTTGTGGTTTAGTACAGATTCTGATTGTGCCCATGAGGGATGCTGCAGGGAGGTGGAGGAGGCCCCACACAACATCGCCCTCTGTCTCCTGGGTGCTTCTCCACCCACAGTGGCTTTGAGGGACACCAGAACTGGCTCTTAACCTATTTGTCGTCTTCTTCAGCCACACAGCTTACAATGTGCCTGTTTTAGGAAGAAGTCGCTTCTAGTTCTCTCTGCTCACGTACCACTACTCTGAGTGTGGAAAAGCAAGTTGTGAAGGATCTTGATTCTCTTTGTTGGGCGCTTGTTGTTGTCGTTCTTGTCCTCCAGCTGAATCACAGCCTTCTGGATGCTCCCTTTGATCATCATGTCCACATTGAGGAATTGTGACTGGAAAAGACCAGAGGTCAGTTGGTTGCTCCACACTACTTTGCTCTCATTTGCCTGGGGACACTTGTCCTGGGACACCATCCTCTCCAGAATTTAGCACAGTGGGCCCCAAGGTCTGTACCCATCCCACTGTCCCAACAAACGCTGGTTAAGTCAGTCCCCGGGGCACAAAGGGCTGCAGATGTCCCTGGTAAGGGACTTAGCTTTGTTGACAGTGACAGAAGGCTCCTGGTCTTGCACTGGTTGCTCACAGCAGGGCTGGGAGACCGCCACCCCACCTCAACCTCACAACGTGACCCAGGGACACCCGTGGCTATTCTTTCCTCTGACGGGATACCAGCCCAAGCAAAGACCTTCAAAATCAGATCCCAAAATGTCCGTTGATACCCAAGCCAGTTCGTGTATAATGACATGTGCCATAAAATGAGGAGGGGGAAAAAAAAGGGGAAAAAAATCATACATTTTCCTCTGAGTAAAGATCTGAGTCAGTGAGGCTTCCTGGGGCAGCAGAATCCTCCAGAGAATCTGAAATCACAATCAACCATGTGACTCAGCTGTCAAAACCCCAACAAGAGACACTTCCTTCCACAGGAGGCAGCGGGAGTGCCTTGACAATCAACAGGAATAAATAAAGCAGCACTGGGGTGGAAGCCACCCAGCTGCTTGGTATCAGCTTCTGGATGACACGAGACCCTCAGGCTTGGGGAGCAGTTGGCTGGATACCTCTAAGCAAGAACACGGATTCAAGATGCTGCCTGGGGTTGGCTTACAACGATGGACCAAACCATTTCTGCCCCACTTGCCCAACCATCTAGTCTAAGAATGAGGGCATCAACAAGCATGTGTTGACTCTGTACAGAAGTCTCCAGCAGCACAGCTACTTTGCCATCATTAACTGCTGCTCCACCATCACAGTGGGCCCGTTAAGAGGCAAAAGCTGCATTGCCATGAAGACCTAAGAAGCAGCAAGTGCTCCTGGGACCCGCAGCTTGGGATCTGCTAGATCCAGGTGTGGTTTTATCCACAGGTAAGACATCAGAAGATGGGGCAGTGGGTTTCTGGAAGGGACAACAGTAGGGAGATGGTGGGTTTACAGTGAGCGACTTGTTACCTGTTGAGAGATGCTGCTGGGAGCTGCGCATGAAAATCTCTGCAATGGTCCTTTTGGAGAGCTGGCCAAGATTGGCCTTGAAGTTCTCTGAAGGCATCAGGTCATCCAAGTGGACAGACTTCCACTCACCTAGAGGGGCAAGAGGATGGACAAGTCCATCTGCTCTATTTTGGAGAAACCAGTGAGCTTGGCTGCTCAGATTTACCAGTCAACCAGGGCAGGAAGACAGCAAGAGATGGAAGATCCACCACTTCACATGTCTTCATCTTCCCCTCCCACCTTTTTCCCGACCCAAAGCAGTGACAGTAACCTTACCGCTGTCAAAAGCCAGGTAGCTGCACCCTCCCATGACCCGGGGGACTTTAGTGATCAGCACAACATGAAACAGATGGGGGCTGTCCGCCCTCCTTCGCTCGTCTGTGATGCAGTACCTGGAAGCACCACCAGAAGGTCAGAGATGGTTAATTCCAGACTAGTTCAACCCATCTCTCCAAGCAACGACTGCTTCTCCTCCCTCTGTGAGCTCTTCCAGGGGTTAATCTCCCTACCAAAGGCTGCAGCCATCTGAACCTGCTTTCCTGGGTGGATGCCACCCAAAGATGACATTCTTTCTGGCCATCGCTGGTGAAACCTGCTAGAGCCACAGGGGCAAATGAGACAACAGAGGCCAGAGCACAGCCCAGTTCAAGTCTTAGAGGGGAAAAACAGCCAGAAGGCAGCACAGGTTTCTGAGTAGTCTGTTGTGCCTGGAAGAAAGGAGAAAGGAGGAGAGGGGAAGGAGGACGGGGAAAAGACGACAAAGGATGAAAGATGGAGGAGGACAAAGGATGGAGGAAGAAGGAAGGATGCTTACTTGGCACAGGCCAGGAGTCTTTTGCTGCTCTGCGGCTCGTCGAAATGAAACTGAACGAGGAGCAATGTCACTTCTTGTGTCTCTTTGAAGATTTTCCTACAATGAAACTACCTCTTTAATGCATTCTCCTAGAAAGGTCTAATCCCACACCACTTCGAAGCACTGTAAGAAGTGGAAATCACCTGCGAGGTTAAAGAAATATCAAAGCCCACCTGAGGTCCTGGCGGAAAGCATGTTCAGTGTCAAATTGGCCTAGGAAGAGGCAGTGGATTTTATCTGAGAGACTGAGCGTCTTCCTCAGCACTTCTAAATCCTTCTGGTTTAGCAGCCTGGCATGGGTAGAAACCTGCGGTAAAAAGGAAAGCCAAAAGAGGTTGGTCCTGCTACCTCAAAGGGGTGGGATTCTCCAGGGCATCTCCATTGGTGCTTATCTACAGGCAACTGGAAGGTGCCTTGAGTATCTCAGCCCAAGCCAGAGCTGAGCAGATCCCATCTGCCTCCTGAGGAGAGGCAGAGTCTACCCTGGCTGCAGATGACCACAGAGACAAAGAGGATGGACATCAGTCTAACCAAGACCATGGGACCACCATGGTCCCTTGGAAAACAAACAGCACCCTTGGGTGCTTTACAGTCCAGCAGGAGTACCTGCAGGCACGGCCTGGCGGTGCTCTCTTTCTTCTGCTGCTCCATCACCTCTTGCAAGAGGTTGTCCAGGCTGTTGTGCTTCTGCTCGAAGAAATACAGGTCCTGAATCTGCTTAGCGTCCTCCAGATCAGTGTACTTAAGGCGCAGGATGGAGTCAGGAGTGGCGCACTCCACCAGCTTTCTTGTGGCAATGGGTAAGACCAGCTGTCTGTATTGTTCACAGCTTTCACAGTTGATGTTCTGGGAGCTCTCCAGCACGATGGCGGCAGACGTGTCATCGCTGAAGCCAATGAAGACATCATGCTCTTTGGGTGCGAGCGTGTGGGACCAGGTGCTGAAAGAATCCGGGTTCTCCATGTAGACAAACTGCTCAGCCCATTTCTCCAGGTCCTGCTTCAGGTTTTGCTGTCCCCAGTTGAGGATGGTGTTCATGTCCAAGCAATGCTTCTCCAGACGGCTCAGCAGAGGCGGGGGGAACTGTGTGTAGACCACTTTCTCCTCCTCTATAACAATCAGCCGGAATTCCTCCTTCACGCGGCTCTTCACCCTGTGAGTGCCGAGGCCCAAGTCAACGTAGTAATTGTCCCCTAGACTGACAAAGCATTGATTGAGGGCATCATAAAGGCTCTCATAAAGGTTCTGTATGTTGAGGAGGACAACGGGCCTGCCTATTTCCATGCAAATTTTCACCCTGTTCACGGAACGGCACACCTGGGAATAATCTTGGTCCCGTGGGAAACCAGAGCCAAATATAATGTCACAGTTGCTGACATCTATAAGCCGCGTCATCTGGATGATCTGAAAGGCGGCATTGTTGGTCGTCAGCAGCAGGAGGTAACGAGACATGAATCCCACTTGCCGCTTGTGTATGTTTTCCTCCAGCAGACGGATGCAGCTGGTTTCCATCTTTTTGGTAAGACGTACCTCGCTGGTGCAGTTACGGAAGATTTCCAGAGGGTGGATATCTCTGGAGCCTCCGAAGTTTCTCTGAATGGCCTTTACGAGGAGCTCCTCTTGAGAACTGCGCTTTGTGTTCTGCGTGTAAGACACAATCATTTTGATCAAGCTGTAGAAGTCGCGAAGCCCAAAGAACTCGGTTTCCTGTGTCTTCAGCACGTTGCAGTAGAAGTTTGCCAGAATGGGGAACAAATGCTCTATCCTTTCGAGGTGGGGTTGGTCAGCACAGATGCCTTTGGCAGTGTTCACCAGCTCTTCCTTGCTAGGTTCAGTCCGAAAGACAAGGAGGCCCCTGTTCATCTTGGCAGGGTCCAAGGCCCAGTTGGAGATGCCCACAAAGCCAACTTTCTTGTAAGGCTCAGGATTCTCATCATCAACGCATCCATCTTCCAGAAGAGGATGCAGCGCCTTCAACGGCATATCAGGCGAGTCTTCAGCAAGACCGATCTCATCCAGAAGGACCACGGACGCAAACTCATTCAGGTTCTTGCCCTTCTGGAACTGACCACATTGTCGGAAAGTGGAGATGATGCCTTCTGGTTTTGAATGGGGGCTGCACTGGAAGGAGACCAGCTGGACCTCTTTGCATCTTTTGAACAACGGGCTTCGGGACAGCGCGCCTTGCATGGCATCAACAGCAATGGCTTTGGAAAGAGATTTGGAGCTTCCTGGCTTCCCAACCAAAAAGAGTGGCACCCGGAGGTCCATGCAGACAACCATCATGAAGATGTTCTCCCTGAGAGCGTTGTTGCAGGCTGTTGCCTTAGGAATAGAGAGGTTATCAAGAAATACCTCTTGGCACAACTCGAGCTCTTGCTGTAGCCAGGACGCAGGGACTGAGAAGCATTTTGCAACCTCCCTCAGGTACTCTTGGCGGTTCTCCAGGGACACATAATAGCAAACACCTACCGAAAGGGCCAAAACCCTTTGCGCATCATTTAAGACTGGCTTTTCTTCCTCCTCAATCTGCCTCTTCTTATCAATCTGGTGGAAAAGCAGGTCTCTCAAGTTGTAAAACCAGAGCACTATTTTCATGCAGCGGTCTATATCCCGGAGGCTGGCGACTCTGCATTCATCCTTCCTCTCTCTCAGGAACTTCTGGGAGGCTGAAATGACATTGGTGAAGACATCCAGGTTTTTCACGGTGGTGATGGTCTCCACGGTGGACTTCACAATCTCCCTGATGTACAGGCTTTGCGTCTTCTCATTCAGCTCCCCAAAATCCCAGACCAGAGGCAATAAACTGGGAGAAAGGGGCTGCACACGATACACCAACTGCCGCAAAGGAATGTAACCCAGCTTCTCTGGAGTGTCTTCACTCCGGACTCGGTATCCCAAGCCAGCTTTCTCCAGTTTCTCAATGGTGTCTTCGGTGTGTCTTTTGTAAGGATTGCAAGCAGCCACCACTTTTAAGCGGTCCGTGGAAATCCGCATTCCGTTGACGCTGCGGTCACACAGCACTTCTTTGATGGCAAAGATGGCCTCTGAGGTGTTGGCTTCATCGAAAAAGAGCACCGTGTCTACATTGTGCTCTTTTTCATTGGTGAGTGCCAGCTCCATGGCCTGCCTTACCTTCTCTTGGATGTTCTTGGAGGTGGTGCCACCATGAACACGCACCACCATCATGTTCTGAACTTTCCTGCCAGCCCTTTGCAGGTTGCACATGAACTGCACCAGCTTTGTCTTCCCACAACCTGTTTCACCCATGATGATCACAGGGATGCCGCACTGGAACCGCAGGTGAATAGCCAACATCTTCATGGTGTTGTCCAGGGTCAACTGGTACGAAGCATCTGGATCTTCCTTGTATTTCACACCAAAGACTCTGCAGAGGGCCTCCAACTGCTCGGTTCTGGATAGGTTTTCAAATTTCTTATTGAAAGGAACATTTTGGAGGGCCAAGGTCATGTATAAATTCTTGCTTATAACTGCCTTCTCCAAAACACTCTGGGAATAAGCATCAATAGCGTCAAAGTTCCCATTGATATGGAAACCCAAAAACTCCATGGAATGATCATCAGCGTGGAAGACTATGTAAGGGTGAGATTCTTGTTCCCACTTGCGTCTTAGCTGGTACTTTCTCAAAACACTGTCCATCTCCTTCCACTCCTGCCTTGGCATGCTTTCATCGGACATGTTGAGGGAAGGCATGGCAAAGTCCTTGGACATGGCGATCATGAACTTGATGACGAATGTTTTGAAACCACAGAACTCCCCTCCGACCACTGGACTGCAGAAGACTGATTTCTCACACTTTCTTAGCTGGAAGTTCAAGAAGTGCGTGAAGTTGCTAAGCTCGGTCCAGGACGGGTTGTTTCTCCCACAGAACTCCATCAAGCACTCCAGGCATTCTTTCTCTGTCCCCTCGACCTTTCCAGGGACAAAAGTGAAATTATCAAGGTTTTGCTTTTTCTTGTATCTGCTGAGATATTGGTAGGACCTTTGGAAAACATCACTCTTTAGCTTGTCCCGGTCAAACTGTTCCTCCCTCAGTTCCTCAGGAGGGGCAGAACTGGGAGCTCCCAGCGAGCTGAGTACCCGCAGCACTGATACACACTCCACAGTAGGAAAAATCTCCAGGAAATTTTCTTCCATTTCAATGGATATCTAAAAGCAAGAGGACACAAATCACCATGAGGACCATTCTCCAGCCTCCCACGTTTACCTGCATCACCAAACCCCCCCTCTTTTTTATTTCCCCACATCACCAAAACCCCCCTCTTTTTTAATTATTTTCCCCTGGTCACAAATGGTTCAGCAAACTGGGGAAAAAATGTAGAAATGCCAAGATTTCTCCAAGCCTTCATGTGGATTGAAATCCCTATAATCACTAAGGTCTCTCTTGCCCAGCATCCTGTCTTGGGTCGGGTGATCTTGTTACCTTCTCCTACGCTTTCTTCTGTTCCCCTAAATCCTTTTGGAGATGGAGGAACCTGAACTCAGCCTGTATTCAAGGTATGGTGAGGAACCACAGATGGATGCTCAGCCACGAGTGAATCTGTGGTGTGTTTCACCTTCAGTAACTCTAAGGCGTGGCTCGGGGCAAATTGGCTTTAAAAGCGTCTATGAGGTTCAAGTTACAGAAAAATTGGGATCAAAAGGCTCCCTCTTCCCCACAAAACTCAGTGCAGGGTCTGATATTTCACTTTGAGCAGAGACATTTTTGGCCTGGTTGCTCCTATTTCGGTGAGACATTGCCCCACTGGAGAGAGATTCTAAAATAACACATCGCTCTGGTGGAGATATCAGCTTTTTAATCAGATATCAGAGATATCAGGAGTTTGGCAGGTGTGCTTATGCTCAACATTAACGGTTCGCCCAGCCCGAGCGCAGGACCCCCAAATACCTCTTGCTTCCTCGTACTGCTAACACCTCTTCCTTTTTCCAGGTACTCGATCAAGTAAAGATGAGATGGCTTGCACTTCCAGACCAAGCCATCAGGACTCTGGATGTGCCGCAGGATGCACAGATCAATCAGCAGCTGGTAGAGACCCTTCGATACCTGGCAGGGCGAAATAAAACCAAATTAAAATCGGTGTAGAAGCCTGCCCAAATGCGCTTGCTGCTCCGATTGGGTTGGATTTGGGTTTCTGCCTCCTTCTCTCCCTCCCTGCGTGCAGGATCTTCTGTGTTTGACCACCTCTTCTTGTCCAATTTAAGATCCAGGCACTCACCACTGGAAACACGTCGATGTGGAAGATGGTGGGCTGATTTTCAGTCACAGATTCCTTGACAGAAATAAGTTCCTCCACAAAGAACTGGAAATCAATCTCAGACTCCATCAGCCTAATGGTTTTACACAGTGGTAGCGTGCCACCTAGCTGGGCGCGGACCTTCTGGATGGTGTTGTCCACAAAGAGAGATTTCCCTAGGGAGTGGAAGAGACGACTGTGAATCAATCAACCCCTTCTACACTTGCACGCGACCCAGAACAAGGAGTATCTTTCCCCAGAATTTTGCACAGTGCACCACCTTGCCTCCTTGATTTGAGGTACCACTCAGAATAAAACTCCCCCAAAAAACTTACCCATTCCCGCTCGCTCCGAAAAGACAAACTTCACGTTCTGCTGATAGGGTTCTTCAAAGGCTTGGGCAACAGGGGCTGTCCCGCTCGGCACTTTGAGATGCAACTTCAGGTAGGCCTGGATTTCAGCATTGGTGTAGCAAGGGAAAGCCACCTTGTAGGCATCAAAGGCTGTTATAACATAGGAGTTGTGAGCTTTGGCATTGCAGAAGATGATGAATCTGTAGTTGGGGATGCTGGAAGATTGCACCAGGCGGAAGAAGTGGGACTCAAGTTGTTTGGAAACTTTATAAACTAATTTATCAGCACCCAGCAAGCAGTAGATCTTTTCATCTTGGCAACCTGGGGAAAGAGCTCTTCTGACAAGCAGCTCCACCTCTTCCTCCTCCGTGTCTGGTGTGCACACCAGGACCTCGTCGTACGATGGGAGAGGTGCCTTCTTGGTGTTTTGGTAGATGAATAACATGTGGGGTAACATTTCTTCTTCCTTGCACATGACGAGAAGCGGTTTCCCCGCTTCGTAGCCTACAGGTAAACTTCTCTTGATGCGTGTGCTTTCTAGAGCAGCCAAGCGCTTCAGGGTCTCCCCGAAAACATCCAAGCCTATGTATTTATCTGACACCAGGCCAGCAAATTTCTTACAGTAGGCATCCCAGAGAAGATTCACTTTGTCGTAAATAGACGGCAAACTCTCAAAGGAGGTGGCCAACTCGTCATGTGCCAGGGTGCTGAAGGAAACCTGGTCAGCATCACTGCTGGTGGTTTTAAATTTCCGTCTGGTCTGCAGGAAGGTTTCTCTTGTCTCCTCATACAGCTTGCTGAGCTCTTCCACCAACTCGTCGTTGTCACCCTGCTCGAAGGCAAAATCCATGAGCATCTGCTCTGTGATGGGTGAGTTGGACAGGCAGCTCTGCAAAGCTGCCTTCGCCACCGACTCATTATAGCCCGATTCAGCCAAGCTTTTAATGAGCTGGGGGAAACGGATGATGTAGTCGTGCCAGGTAACCGAGTCCTCACTGCCTGGTGACGTATTCACAGAGTCCTGAGGAGTCATCAGTGCATCCTCCAGAGCTTTTTTGATATCTTCTTCGTTGATGTTGTGCTTGATGACAGAAAGCATGATGAGCACCTGTGGTTCTACGATGCCTTTCTGGACTCTGGCCAGCTGGCTGCATAAATAGAAGAGCTGGTGTGCAGTGAACAGGTTGAGGTGATAGTAGGTGTTCCTTTGAGTATCCAGGTACTTCTTCCACTCTGCCAGGCAATGCTCCATTGCTTTAGAGAGACTGTCCAGCTCCTCCAGGAGGGGTCTTGTGCTCTGAACAAGGATCCCAGCAATTCCAAATTCGGTGTATAGTTTCACGCGTTGCTGGGCATTGCAGTAGATGTCAGCCTTCCAGTCGATGAAGAGGATGTTGCCAATGCTGAGAAGCTCCAGGTACAACTTTCCAACTGTTCGAACTCTTTCCAGTATCTGTAATGTGCCAAAGACACAACAGGGAAATGGATCACGTAATTCAGCATGTCCTCAACAGCTTCCAAACACAGCCCAGATCACATTTCCCTCCCGAGGTCTGTACAGTTGTAGGCTCCCCAGTACAAGACAGACGTGGACATACTGGGGAGGGAAGATGATGAAGGGACTGGACCATTTGGCCGGATGGCTGGTGCCATGCTTCTGCAATCATGGATCTACCCTTGAGAAGCCCGGTGGAGCCTTGCGAAGCCTGGTCTGTTGGGAAGTGATAGGATACACCTGACAACTGGGACAACTGGGTCTTCACCAACACGCTGGGCCAGAATTGGACAGAGCTTTGGACTAGACTTAGGGAAAAGGATGGAGCTTCGAGCAGCAGAGGAGAGACAGGGGCGGCCAGTGTATTAGAGGCTTACAGGGAAACACCCATGAAATGTCTCAAGGGCATTAGGGCGTGCTCCTCTAAAATGGACAGGTTTGGGAGCTTTTGGGTAAAAATCAGCAGCCAAGCCAAGAAAGGAAACCTAGCTGGTGCTTACTAGAGGATGCCTGATCAAGAGGAGCATGTTCATGAAGCCTTCTTACTTCAGCTATGAGAAGCATGGTGCTTACAGGCTCCGATCCTGCTGGGGGACTTCAGTCCCCCTGGTATCTGCTTGAAAAGCATCACAACAAGCTGTAAGCAGTCCAGGAGACTCTTAGAGAGAGTCAAAGATAATTCTTCAATCCATTTAACAGCCTGGCCAGAGATGTGTTACTAGACCTGTTGGTCACCAACATGGAGGAACTGATTACAGACGCTGAGACTGGCAGCAGCCTGGGCTGCAGTGACCATGCCATGGTGAGGTTCTCAGTCTTGAGGGATATGGGCTAGGAGAAGAGGAGAGTCAGGGCGCTGAATTTTAGGAGAGCAAACTTGCAGGAGCGGGCTGGAAACTAGGACCATGCACGGCAATCAGTTAGCTGAGGGGAATGTGCTCGAGCTTGTCTAGACAACAATTAACATGATGAGGCATGTTTACAGAGCACAGGGGAGTGGGAGACGGATGGCGCCAAGGAAAGATAACACCTTGCGGTTAATTGCTGGCAGTTAACCACCAATCAGGGATTGCCTAGTATGCAAGGCTTAGCTTCAAGAACCAATCTGTTTAAAACGCGCAGCTTCTGAAAGGGTATAAAAACTCGTGCTTCTGTACAATAAATTGACATTTGCTTGCATCAAGCTGCATCCCGTCTCTTCATTCGCCGCAAATTGGTGACCCCGACGTGATCCGTTTAAGGATCTAACGTGAAGGGCTCTCGAATCGCCTATCTGAGTGACATGCAGTGAATCCCACAGAACTTTGAATGATCTGCTGAAAGGAAGCAGGAGCCGGCCAGAAATCCCTCCAGAGTTCAGAGGTGAGCTGTGGGAAATCCATAATGGGGAATCAGGCTTCGTCCCCAGAAAGAGATGTATATGGACTCATGAATCTCCTCAAATGGTGACCCCTATGGTGGTGTTCCGAAACCTTGGAAGAATAAGGACAGAAAAAAGACAGCTCGTGGAAGAGGGCTGTGTTCTGGAGGAGACGGCTTGGCTGAACGATCGTCTTGCTGTCTGGACCAGGCGGACAACCTAAACCCCGAGGATAACACCTGTATTCATCGAGACAGGTGAGCAGCCAAGAAACTTTAGAGACTTTGAAAGAATGAAAGTGTGTACATACAGCAGCCAATTGTATGATGCTGCTGCGGAGGGGAGCTCCGTGTCGGGAATGCATTTAGCATCTTGGTGGCAAATTCTGACTACTCTTTGCCAAGTATGGACTAATTCTAACGGTGCTAAACCAGAGGAAGCTGTAAATTCCACCGACAGCGCGACTCTTCTCAAGACACAGTCAGCGATGGTGATTCTGTCCACACCTCCTCTGCCCCCAAAGCTTCTGTCACTGACTGCAGCGACCCTCACAACACAGGACCAAGCACGGGAACAGGACAACTCGGACAATGATTTTATTGACACTGATAAACCTTTTGATCCAGGTCCTATAGATCTGGAAAAGGAGCTAGACCTTTCCCCCACCCCCTCGTCTCTCCTGATGCATTGATTGTATTTTTGGGGAGGGTGAAAGGGGGTCTGAGGGATTGGTGGCAGGAATGCAAGTGGGAAACACTTAAGTGAGGGGTTTTGGGAGTCGCTATGGCATGTTCAGTATTTTATCAGACAGATCAACCTCGAGAGTGGCAGCCTGTGCAATACGAGGCTGTTAAAGAGTTAGGCAAAGCAGTGGGGGAAGGGAGGATTCATAATGAGAGAACAACTAGGTATTGTGAAGGAGAATAGGAAAGATAAACATGGTTATCTAGTGTTTAATAGGTGTCTGCACGCTTGTAGAGATACATAGCTATGTAACTACATGAATGATTTCTGCCCTGAGCCTGGTGGAGCATACAGCTGCAGTTTGTGTCCGGGCTCAGAGATGTAAATAGGGGCTTCTCTGTTTTGGTGGAAGTGTTTCTCTTTGCATAAAAAAAGAGGGAACGAAGGGAATGACCCCAGAGGTATGTTCAGAGAAGGCATGCTATGTTTCGAACTGTTTGACTGAACCAGTTCTTGGTGTGCCCTTCCACCTATGTGTAATGTTAATCCAAAAGAAGATGATACTGTTTACACTTTGAATGTCGATAATTGTCTTTCTGTAGATGCTAATGTAGTAGGAGGCTATGATGGGAACGTGTCGCAGCGGTTCTTCTCTTACCCAGAGTAACAGCAGGGAAAGCATTAAAGAGTTAAATCACCTTGTTTGGTAGGCAGTTAAGAATGTGAGTCAAAATTGCCACTGCTTTTTGTTGTTAGTTCAAGGACATGGCTGTGAGGGTTTTGATGGTATGTGCTGCGTGGATTTTAGGCGCCCCATTGCAGCAACATGTTATCAAAATCTGAGAAAATGTCAGCCTTTTTGGCATCCATTCACTCAATTGGCAGTATTGTTTGTTTGCTATTACCTTGGTTGCTGTCATGTTTGCAAGGGCCCTGCAGAACATGGCAAACCTGGTACTAGCTGTTCAAAAACAAAAAGCGGAAATTGTATAATTGTACGGAACAGAGACAGTGGGTTATTTTGACCCTGATAATATGTCTCAGTTGGTTTTTTATTTGTTCTATTGATATGGAGAAATAGTGTGAAATGGGGACGATGGAACACCGACTGTGATTGTATATGTCTACTCAGGAATGTGGGTATGGTGACTAGTCATGGGTGCGGTGTCTGGTCACATAGGCACACAGCTCTGAGGAGACAACTACAGTTTTGAGGAGACGCCTGCCCCTCTTCCTTTAACAAAGGGGCTATTTAAAAGAGAATGAGAAAAAGATGAGAGACATTCAAATGCTATCTAGAGGGAGGGAGTGCTAAGTCTCCTTGCTGGAGAAGATTGGATGGTCACAAGGACATGAATCACCTTTCCTTGCTGAAGAAGATTGGATGGTCACAAGAACATGAATCACCTACAAACCTGCAAGACCACCATATTCCAGGAAACGGACTGATAAGCTAATTAACATACGAAGCGGGGTTTAGGTAACGAATATGTATAGGCATTAATTGAATATTCATTTGTTTTATTGTATAAATGTGAGATGGTTCATCACTTCGGGTATGCACACTTGTGGAGGAGCAATCCCCCGTGCATCTGCGCGCAATAAACATACCTACTTTATAACTTTCGAGTTATAGAGTCTAATTCCGCACGTCACTATTACTTATACCTTGTTTTTACTCGTTCGGTTTCAAAGGTTCTTTTTGTGCAACAGGAAGGGGGAGATGCAGGAGCGGGCTGGAAACTAGGACCATGCGCGGCAATCAGTTAGCTGAGGGGAATGTGCTCGAGCTTGTCTAGACAACAATTAACATGATGAGGCATGTTTACAGAGCACAGGGGAGTGGGAGACAGATGGCGCCAAGGAAAGGTAACACCTTGCGGTTAATTGCTGGCAGTTAACCACCAATCAGGGATTGCCTAGTATGCAAGGCTTAGCTTCAAGAACCAATCTGTTTAAAACGCGCAGCTTCTGAAAGTGTATAAAAACTCGTGCTTCTGTACAATAAATTGACATTTGCTTGCATCAAGCTGCGTCCCATCTCTTCATTCGCTGCACAAACTTGCAGTTGTTTAAATAATTAGTGGACGGGACCACCTGGGACACTGCCCTCAGGGGTGAAGGAGCTGAACGGAGCTGGCAGCTCTTTAAGGACATTTTTCTTAGAGAGCAAGAGGTCTCGATTGCCATGTGTACAAAATGAGCCAAGGAAGGCAGGAGACCAGGAACCTTCTGATCAAACTAAAGTATAAGAACAAAACGCACGGGCAGTGGAAGCACGGACACTTATCCTGGGAACAATATAGGGCTACTGCCTGAATGTGTAGTGATGGGATCAGGGAATCTGGGGTATAACTGGGGCTGAGTTTGGCAAGGAAAGTAAAGAACAAGAAGGACATCTACAGGTACGTTGGACGGAAGAGGAAGTTATAAAAAGAAAACGTACTCCCTGGTAAACAAGACAGGAGAGCTGGTGTCAACCGACATGGAGGAGACCAAGATACTCCATCTTTTGCCTCAGTTTTCCATTTCCCACATCTCTCAAGCCCCTGAACCCCACCGCAGAGACTGGGGAAGTGAAGTCCCTCCCGTCACAGGAGACCAGGTACCAGACCACCTGAAGAACCTGAATGCACATGGGATTCTGCTGCGCTCTGGTGAGATCCCACAGGGAGCATTGCACCCAGCTCCAAGGTGCCTAGCACAAGAATATGAGCTGGCAGTGTGCCCAGGTGGCCAAGAAGGACAACAGCATCCTGGCTTTTATCAGGAATAGCGTGACCAGCAGGACTAAGGCAATGATTGTCCCCCTGTGCTCAGCACTGGTGGGGCCGCACCTCAGATCTAGTGTTCAGTTTTGGGCCACTCACCGCAAGAAAGACACTGAGGTGCTAGAGCGTGTCCAGAGACGGGCAACGGAGCTGGTGAAGGGTCTGGAGCACAAGTCTGATGAGGAGCAGGTGAGGGAACTGGAGGTGTTCAGCCCAGAGAAAAGGAGGCTGAGGGGAGACCTTTGAGCAACCTGGTCTAGTGGAAGGTGTCCCTGTCCATGATGCTGGGGGGTGGACCAGACGGTCTTCAAAGGTTCTTTCCAACCCAAACCATTCTATAGTCCCTCCACAGAGAAGTATGAAGTCTTGGATGGGCTGTTGGGCACCACAAGTGAGGAACAATGCTGAGGGAAGCAAATCTCATCCTGTAGCTTGGGAAGGGGGCACCATCCTAGAGCAACACCTCTGCTCCTGAAGGGCTGGCACTGCAGGTCATGGATGAGTCTCCTGGAAATAATTCCAGCAAAATCCCAAGCCCAATAGCCACCATTTTTCAGGTAGATGTTGGTGCTGCGCTGTGACTTACCTCCAAGAAACGGTTTGCCTCCTCTCTGCCATGCTCAACCTTGGTGGCAATCAACATAAGCTTGTTCTGGAGCTCCGTGAGCTGAGACAAACTGTATTTCTTGGCCTTCTGATCTGGTGGAGATGTGGTCTCCTCACTGTCATTCAGCAGTCGCAATGAGATGCAGTCCTCAAGCATAGCCTGGAAGGCAGAGAAGACAATCAGCATCACCACACGGCCTTTTACACAGCTTTGAGTTGAGATGCTGCACATCAGGACTCTACGCATCTTTTACCACTTCCTTTGGAGGAAAGAAAAGCCTGTTTCCCACTGATAATCCTCACAGTTTATGAGGAAATTGGTGGCACTACTTGCAACCCACCTGGAGATCTATTGGCAACTTGGCACGCTCATCGGAGGTTGATTTCAAGAAAGATCTTTCCTCCCCATAGCATTATGAAAATACAGCTGGACAAGAAACCATCTTGGAGACCCTTTACCTTGAATTTTGGAGGTGCCGAGATGGTAAAAATCCCATTTCTGTTGATGCTTCTGGCTTGAGACATGGAAGAACGCTCCACGGAGCCATGAGAGTCGTGAACCATCTGTATCCATTCCCTGTTGTCACAGGAATCTTTCTGCAAAAGAAGAACCAAAGGGAAACCCCGTAACCAGCTGGAAGGGCCCAGAGTTGAGGCAGGTGGGGGTTCTGTGACCATTTCTTTTGAGGATGGGGTTTCCCATGCCTGCTGAGGAGACACAGCCCCAGAGCTGGACCTATCCCAACCTGCCAGAGTGTTGGCATGTGGTCAAGCTCGTTCTCTGCTCTGGTTGTGGTGGGGAGCAGAGTGGAAGGCTCAGTGACAGCCCCGGAGCACAAACACAAGGGATTCTGTTAAATGAAGCCTTTCTATCAACTGCTGAAGCAGGTTCTGGAGTCTTTCAGCTTTGGAGATGCTCAAAACCCAATTAGACATGGCCATGAGTTACCTGCTCCCTGACCCCACTTCAAGCAGGGGATTTAGACCAGGCAACCTCCAGAGGTCCCTTCCAACCTCAACTACATCGTAGACTCCATAACTTGTTTCCTGCTATTCACACCACCTGCTGGGTCTCCTCCAGTTGCCCACGTGTGTGTAAGGTCATTTGAGATGTTCCACCAGGCCTGCACTCCAAAAAGAGCAAAGCCTTTGCCCAGGTCCTGCCAGGCCCACATCGATGTCCTGGGGAAACCATCTGACATGGCATCAGACACCTACATGTGAGCAACTCAGCCTCACAGCAAGTGTCCAGGTGACTTTTGGACACGGGACTTAAAGACTTACCAGCTTCTTGGGAAGCTTGCTGTCTTTCACAATGGCTGCTTTGATGAAAGACAGAGCTGCAAAGAACTGATCAAACCCAGCGGTGGGACTCAGGTCCAACACAATGGGGGCAGAAGCAGCCATGGCATCACGGAAGAACCTCACTCTGTCGATATCCATGTCGTTTTCACCTGCAGAAATCGATGCCAGCTCCACAAACACAGGGATTTCTGTCTTGTCTGGGGAGAAAAAATAAAGAAAAGTAAGAAAGGCAGTCGGATTTCTGTGCTCCGAGCCAGGTAACGCTCTGTTGGATGCAGGGACAAGGACTAAGTGTCTCCCTCTGTTGTATCTGATGACTTCCTCCCTTCCAGCCCACCTTTTATTATGGTCTTGATCCAGGAGGTAAAACCTTTCCTTGCACATTCCAGAAGTGCCTTCAAAAAGTCCAAGACTCCCTGGGGAATGTCACTCAAACTTTTTTTCACATTCATTAAGTCTGGGGTCATAAAATCAAGTCGCTTCTTCTGGAATTCTTGCTCTTCCTGGACCCCCCCCAAAAAAAAAAAAATATATATATATATATATAAGTAAACAAAAAACGTGTGTCTGTTGGGAAGAGAAGGAAAGCAGCTGGGTTCTACCTCATCCTCCCCAAACCAGATGAGATCTTGGCCTCAGACTCAAGTCTGCTCTTTAATTCATCCCTGTGGGCCTCCATGAGGCAGCTGGAAGTAATTCCTTCAGCCTACCGTTCCAGTCAAATCCAGGAGGAAGGAACCACATCTGATAGGATTTAATTACAAGCTACCACATGGATCTGCCTACATGGATTTTCCCAAGAGCAGCCAACACAGATGCCCAACGCATCTCCTACGTACGTATTTCGTCAGGTCACTGAGAATCTGGAAATCCCCCTCCAGCCGAAGCATCTGTCTCAAAGCATCGATGATCTTGGCAGTGTTCACCACTTTGGACAGGGTCAGGTAGTTTTCAATCCTCTCCACCGCACCGGTGATCCAGTAAGCTTTCCCATGCCTTGGCCCTTCACTGTCCTCCATGATTTTGAACTCCTCCAGGAGCTGATCCCTGTGTTCCAGCAGCTTCTCGAACTGGCTTTGCAGGGTCCCAAGGGTGATGGAGAAGTCTTTGAGAGACAGGTAGGTTTTCTGAAAATCAGCGATAGCTGGCTTATAAATTTTTTCTTGAACATCTTCTATGGAGAAAACTCGATCTTCAGGTCCTGCGGCTTTGCTCTGCTCTGCTCTCATCTTCCACAGCCTACGGAAACATTGGCTTCTCTCCACAACATGAAGTTTTTGCATCATGTTGCTATAATCGGCAAGGACGTGTGATTCTGTTTCGCTCTTGCCATCAGTGGAGAACTTCTTCACCGCCATCTGATCCTTGAAACTTTCACTGTCCCTGACGCTTTTCTCCACGGTGCTTCTATCCACTAAACCAGGTAGGAACAACAAGAAGGAGCTCAAGTCACATCTCTCTCCACCAACACAGATGAGCCCTGAAGTCAACGGGTCCCATGATTGCATTCCCTTCCCACCCACTGGGAGATTCTGTGGCTTTGGAGACATCTCCCCACTCATCAACCACGGAAGGAGCTCCGTTAACCTCAGCAGTACCTTTTACTATGTCTTCTATACTACAGCACAGCTGGAGAAAGGAGCATCTTTGCTGCTTCTGCTGTTCCAGTTGCTCATACTCCTGCTTCCTGACCTCCAACACTTTTGTTATACAGCAAGAGAAAGAGGAATCTGGAGGGGAAAAAAAAAGAAAAAAAAAAGACCCCAGACATGAAGGAGAACCTCTTAGTAAGAAAAAAAAAGCTGCACAAAACATAACCCCTGCCAAAAAAAAACAAAAAAAACAAAAAAACAAAACAAAAAAAAAAAAAAAACCCACAAAATTAGTATTTCAGTTTACTCTCGGAGCAGAATTGGAGGAATATCCCTCTTCCCTCTGGGCTCTGGGTTTTGATAGAACAGAGATGGAGTTCACAATGGTCTTGAAGGCAAGGCATGCAGGAAGCTACACCACCACAATCCTTGAAATAAATTCCACTGACACCCCAAAACTTTAACTGCATTAAAAATAAAACCCAACAACCCAACGTTTTCACTCCTTCCTCCTCTCAAAGTGCTTAAAATCTCCCCAACTACTACGTTTTACTTCTGATTTTTGGATTTCCATTGCAGGTAATTTTCAGTTTTCTTTGTGTTTTAGATCATTACCCAGCAGATCGATTTCCCGTTGGCCACATCGCTATGAAAACACACTCAAGTTGGAAACTGTGAACCTACCACAGGTGCACAGTAGCTTCCTAAACTGCTCCTCATGCTCTAAGATGTTGCGGAGGATACTGAAGGGAATGTCTCCCAAGAGAAGGTGATGTCCCACGAAGGTGAGGAGTTGGTTCACCTGGAAAAGGAGGGCTTGCGCGTCGCTGCTGAGCTGAAGTTGATACTTGTGGCTCAAGTCTCCTGGAACATAAATAAAGCCTGGTGAAAGACAGCCGGTGGTTTCCCTCCTGTATTTCCTTTGAAGACAGATCCTCAAGAAGACCCATCAGCTCCCAGTTTGCAGAGGTCCGTCACATCACCGGTGTGGAGGCCAGATGCATGATTGCTTTCTAGCTCAACCATCAAAACCAGCACCTTGGGAAGAACCCAGATTTCCTTTGGGAAACCCATGTAGCTCCCCCAGCCTGAAACAAAACATGGGGACCACCTAGGAGATTGGGCATCTGAGGCTGGACAGGCAGCTCCAATGGACATGAAGGGCTTCCAAGAGGGACTGGGACACAGAAGAAGATGCTGTGCAGCTTTGTTCTGGCCAAGGGGAGGTGAAGGGACAAACCCACCACAGCCAACAGCTACTACAGGGAAGGGCAGCTATTGAGACAACAAGCCCAGAGTCTTTTTGATGGTGCCAGAAGTCATAGCAGGGAGCAACAGCCACAAGTTGCCCTCTCCTCCATCTCCTGATCACAGAAGGGCCAACACTGGCCTCAGACCAGGATTTGTCCAACAGAAACCCTTTAAGCATGGTGATGCTACCACCTCTGTCTCCTTCTAATGTTTGACTCTCTCTGCATGGACATGCTCTGGCTGCATCAGTCATCCCCCTTGACATCCATCCCCACACTCACTGAGCATGCAACAAAATAGCGTTGTGATGGGATAAAGAAATCAAGATGTTTCTCCATTCCTGGAATGAAACATGAAACTCCGCTTCTCTAGCGTGGGAGATTATTTTTCCCCCCGCTCCCATTTTGTGTTGTCAACAAAATTGGAAGGTCCCTGCTAAAAGACCTGGTCTTCCCACCTAGCTCACTTACAAACCAGGAGCTTCTCCCAAGAAAACCACTCAGGGGACACTCACGGGCAGTGGAAATGAGATGGCAGATCCCAAGACTGTTGAGCAGGTTTGCAAGAACGGGACCAGTGCTCCCATCAAACCTGTTGACACTTCCCAGGCTCTTCATTGGCAAACACATTTTCTCAATGAGAACAGAAAGCAGCCTCTTAACAGCTGGGTTTCTCATCTTGAGGGACACAGATATCATGGAGTTGAGCTTGGATTCCTGGAAAGATGAGAAATTTCTCCTCTTTAGGGACTTTGTGGACTTGTGGCTCTTTCAGAAAGACCTTTCCCTGCTCTCTTAACCCAGCACAACCAGTAAGAGTTGTTGAAGTGGAGTGTAGAGGCCTCCAGCAGCCCAAGGAGGAGTGGCAGCTCTCCTACCTCAATTTTGTCGAGGTCTCCGATGCACTGGATGACACGATTCATAAAGCAGTTCTCCAAGTCTACATCAACATTGTTTCCCACTTTCAGGAAGGCCGAGCAGAAGTCTATGAGGTGTTTGTCACAAATCTACAGCAAGGAAATGTTTAAGAGGCAGCTGCTTTCTGGGTCCTCACCAACCTGCTCAAGTTCAGTGACCGAGGCAAAACTGAACGTGGCAAAGACCAGGAGCATCCTCCCCAGCCAGCTGGAGGATCTCCATGACTCACCTTCTTCATCCATTCCTTAAACATGGTGTGGATCAAGCCCCGCCACCAACCAGTCCACTGCACAGTGACAATCTTCAGCGAAAGCAGTTGCTGCCACGTCTACGGAGGAAGAGCCAAACCCATCAGCTGACCCGGAGGAACACCCAGATCTACCAAGGGTTGTGGCTCACGTCAGCCTCTGGGTCTCATCACTCACCCCCATGTTCTTCAGGAAGGATTTCTCATCCGTGGGTACCCTGTGAAAGTATTTCTTGAGCCACGGCGTGATTACAAGTGAAAACTCTGCAAAACTTTCCACCGAAGAAAGTTGCTGGAATTCCTTGAGAAATTAAAGAACAGAAGCGTGAGCCAGAAGCTCTGGGCTCTCCTCAGCTACAAGCAGGAGGCCAAGCCCTCCTGACAGAAGCTGCAGACCTTGTTCTCACCTGGTTCACTTGCAGTAAATGCTCTTTGTCGGCAAACAACCCCAGTATCTGCAGCATTAACTTCATGGAGCTGAACGGCACCAATTCCGGCATGCCCAAGAACTTGTTCAGTGAGAGGTACACCAAATTCAGACAACGCAAGACCTCGTGGTCATCCACAGGCTTCAGGCATTGCTTTGAAGACCCCTGCTGGCAACTGTGGGCACAGGAAAGAACCAAACACTTCTTGCAGCTCCTTTCACAGTTGCTGCCTGACCACAGACACTCTCTGCAGCTGGGATGCGCAGGCAGATTCATAGGATGTGACCCTTGTGGGCGTCCACGCTCTCCAGCCATGGGGTTAAAGATGTCAAAAAAGCAATGGGCAAGCCACATCAGCCACCCTCTTTCTGCCCAGCTGGGGCTCCATCCATCCCTCCCCAGACCCTTTATGGAAATGGTGCAGCACCTGCCCCTCTCAAGGAGGTTTGACTCACAAGTTCTTTAACCAGGAGTCCATCCTGGTGATGATGCATTTCAAAGCCACGTTCCAATCATCTTCCTGAAACAGAGGACAGAAAGACATCGAGGAGAAGCATTAAGAAGTCTTCTGCTCCTGCAGCTGAGGAGCTTCCACACTTAAGCACTAAAGCGTGAAGTTTCCTGGTGAGATTAAAGGGATTTCCTTTTGTCTGGTCACAGGATTCAGCTCTAACCCCAAGTTTCTACAATTAAGTCCTTCAGCCCTGCTGAAAATCTCTGTAGGAACCACGGACAAGTGCTGACCCACTTTTAAACAGACCCACCACTCCCTGCAGAGCAGAAGAAGGCCTTCCATCAGTCAGTTTGTGCTTACAGAGACTTGTAATGAGGCTTCACGGGCGCTCATGATGTGCTCGTTCAAGGTCTCCAAGAGGAGCTGCAGTGAAAGCTGAATGTCAGGCAGAGGGTCCCTGGAAAAGTTCTTCAGGGCCAACATCTCCACCACCTGCTTTGCTAGCAGATCACATCTTCCGATCAAGGTCTTGTGAGCCTGTATCATCTTGAGGACTTCCCTAGGAAAGCAGGTCAAGAACATCAGATGAACTTTGGAGGACCAGGAAGTACATTGGTGGTGTTTGAGATGACCAGTAGACACAGTGGTGACCAACAGCCAGGGCAACTGGGGGTTAGAAGGAGGAGATGGAGCCTGACAGTGAGTGACTACATGGAAAAGCAGGAATTTTTGGAAATTCACCCACTTTGAGGTCATTAGGACAAAACTGAGGGTTCAAGTGACCTTGACAGGCTGGAGGAGTGAGCCCGTGCCAGCCTCATGAAGTTCAACAAGGCTAAGTGCGAGGTCCTGCACCCGGGCCAGGGCAATGGCTTTAGACTGAAAGAAGGTGGATTTAGATCAGACTTAAGGAAGAAACGTTGCGCAATGAGGATAGGGAGACACCAGAACAGGTTGCCTGGAGGCACTGTGGGTGCCCCATCATTGGAAGTGTTCAAGTTTGGGTTGGACGAGGCTTTGGGCAACCTGATCTACTGGAAGGTCATAGAATGGGTTGGGTTGGGTTAGGGTTGGAAGGGACCTTCAAGGACCATCTCTGCTGTGGACAAGGACATCTTCCCCATCCCTGGCAGTGTTCAAGGTCAGGTTGGGTGGGGCTTTGAGCAACCTGATCTAGTGGAAGACATCCCTGCCCATGGAAAGGGGTTGGACTAGATGAGCTTTGAAAGTCTCTTTCAACTCATTCTCTCCCCCAGGACTATTCCCATTCAGCTGTCTGGATAAGACCGCATGTCGTCTGGCTCCATCCTCCCCTTGAGGTCCCACCAATGTTCCTTCAATACCCACCAGGACAGGGGACACAGCACACCAAGGAGAAGGGGCAGCTCCTTGAGTAGACACCAAGCAGAAGGAACAAAAAGCGCTTTGAAGAGCCGGACAGTTCATTATCCAGATCCTACCTCAGCTTTTCAGACTCACCTTTGCTTGTCTTCACTCCTCCTCAGCTGTTTGAAGGCTTCTGAAGGAAGTTCACACAGAAAGGAGTCCTCCATCTTCTCGTTGATCGCATAGAGCAGCGGGACCAACCAGATCCACAATGTGCTGTTAGTGGTCCTGAGACACATGTTCTTCAAAGCTGGAAAGTATTTGCTGCAAAAAGAGTGCAAAAAAGTCAAACTTCCCATAACCAACCTCTGGGATGCCAGTGGGAGACATGTGCCAACATGGGATGGGGTCTTCTCCCACAACACGCTGCAGAATCCATCCTTCCTGCAGGCAGTTACCTGGAAAGAGCTCAGACTGAGATGGTTCCGCAGGACAACCAATATCAAAGACACTGACCGATCTTCAAGGTGCCCAGGGTACCCAACAGGGACTCACCAGGCTGGAAGCCACCAACCATGGTTTGCATACCCTCAAAGACTCCTTGGGATAGCACGTGGCACCCAAAGTGACACATGGGGACAACTGAGCTGAGCCTCAAACCTTTCAAGGTGTCGTTGCTCTGAGCAAGTGGGTTGACAAATATAAATTACCTTTTCCCTCTCAGATCTTCATATACGTTTTGGTTGTAGTCCATAACCTCAAGGTGCTTTCCAGCCATGTCGATGAGCTCCTGGCTGAGGGAGAACTTATAGCGAAACAAGGTGTGAAAGGCAAACAGGAGCCTAAGAAGTTTAGGGTCCTTCATTTTGATGATTCTTTGTGTGAAGTTTCTGATACTGTTTTTCACCTGGACAAGAAGAAGAAGGAGAGGGCATCTCACCAGGCTGGACAAGATACTTTTTTCTCTGATCTACTGGAAGGTCATAGAATGGGTTGGGTTGGGTTAAGGTTGGAAGGGACCTTCAAGGACCATCTCTGCTGTGGACAAGGACATCTTCCCCGTCCCTGGCAGTGTTCAAGGTCAGGTTGGGTGGGGCTTTGAGCAACCTGATCTAGTGGAAGACATCCCTGCCCATGGAAAGGGGTTGGACTAGATGAGCTTTGAAAGTTTCTTTCAACTCATTCTCTCCCCTGGTCCTGGGAGAAGGATGGGAGGTGGAAGATGCTGCTGTCTGGGGGCACCTTCCATGGCACCTCCCTAGAGAGAAATTATTTATTCCCGGTGGAATAAAACCATCCAGGAAGGTCCTACGTGCTAAATATGCCAGGCAGGACAAGGGTCTTAGCTTCCCCACTCCAATGTACAAACTGTCCCCCAAGATGAGGGTCACCACTTAGCCAGCTCCCCGGGGGTTTTGGTGGACGCTTACCAGTTCCATATCTGGAATGAAGGTCCCAAAAATTTCTTCTTTCTCGGCATCCCAAAGACAGACATGGCTGCTTTCCTCGTACCTATCCAGTTTCCTCTCCATATTCTCAAGGAAATTCCAGGAGATCGTGTGAACAGTGAAACTCTGCTCCAGGTGTTCCATCTGCAACTTCCACCTGGACGATTTTCTGGGTATTTGTTTTAATCTGTGGGTGCTGATGGTGGGGAAATGGCATTCAATGTGTTCAAAAATAGTCCATGTTTCTGGGGAAAGAAGGAAGAGTTTGGGAACAAAACGTAGACACCAAGCTCAGCTGAGCTCCAAAAGCACAAAAAGATCCACACATTTCTCCAGCCCAAGAGGTGCCACCCATTTTCCAGAAGGGATTTGACTTGGGTGCCAGCTGTGAGTTTTATTGTGAGGGGAAAAAAAACCCTTATTTGCATGAGCAGCTCATCCACCTGCAGCTTGAAACCTCCCGTAATAAACCAATTCCAGCAAAAAAAAATCCACACTTAAACACTAAAGCGTGAAGTTTCCCGGTGAAATTAAATAAATTACGATTAATAAACCAGGCTTAGACATAGGCTACCGCCATCACCATCACGTCTGGTCGTGACTTTGGGGGTGAGTAGCAGCACTTACTGTCGGCTTTGATCTCAGTTTTGGGTACATTCAAGACACGATATAAAGAAGTATTTCTGTGCTTGAAGGTCTCTGGCACGTTCAAGTTGTCTGCAGAAATCTGCTCTAACACACAGGGCCTGTCTCCTTGGAAGGTGTTCACGAGGCCGTATTTATAAAAGATGACTTCTTGCAGGTCAGAAAGGGGGATTGTAGCACTGCCCGTGATCACTCTGGTCTTTCTAGAAGAGAACGAGAAGGAGGTTGTTGGCCTCAGGTTGACCTTGATGGTCATCCCCCAACCAACTGTCTGCCCATGATCCCTCTGTTCCCTCTAGAAGAGAACAAGAAGGAGGTCATTGGCCTCGGAGGTTGACCTTGATGGTCAGCCCCCAACCAATGGTCTGCCCATAATCCCTATGCTTCCTCCAGAAGAGAACGAGAAGGAGCTCGTTGACCTCACAGGTTGACCTTGATGGTCATCCCCCAACCAACTGTCTGCCCATGATCCCTCTGTTCCCTCCAGAAGAGAACGAGAAGGGGATCGTTGGCCTCAGGTTGATCCTGATGGTCAACCTCAAACCTACAGTCAAGATTTGGCTCATCTGACAAGGCATCGTTGACCTTGGAAACATCAGGGAGAAATCCACAGCTGGGTTCATCAGCCAGAGGACTAATTAAACCAAACAGCCCAGCTCAGATCCTCACATGGGGCTGAAGGAGCCTGGCCCCAGCCAAAACGGTGGCTCCGTGAGTGATCAGGAGGTTGGAGGAGCCACCACTAAGTGCTACAACTCTATTGGGGTGTCTCCACCTGGGGGTTCACCTCCAACCTCTGTAGGAACCTGTAACAAGGTCCCTCAGCCTGGAGCTGAAACACCTCCCGAGCATAATTTCAACCATTGGGGTGGGGTGGTTTTTTTTTTTTACCTTTTGACCATTCTGGCAAACTCTACGCAGACATTGGGCTGTTTGTATAAGAGGACACAGATCTTCAATGTTGAGTCAAAGTCATAGTGAGCTGCCAACACAGCGACAAACTCCAGGGTCATGGTGTCTTGCGGTGGTCTAGGTCCACTGAACAGATACGGGCTGGGCTGGCAGCTATTGGAACAGAGGTGGTGGGTCCCCGCTGCGTCCTCCTTGATTTCATCCCCCTTCCCCCCCTTCCCCTGCCCCATCACTCACAACCACTGTGGTTGGCTCTTGACCAACATCCCCGAAGGTTGTGCGTCCCCCGCATCTTCATCGCCTCCCCTGCTGAAGACCTCTTGGTTACTCCACAGTATTTCAGAAAGACCTGGTTGCCTCGGAGCAAGCACCGACCACTTGGGTGGGGGAAGAGGATGTGGAAAGACATCCCGGGGGTTTCTCTGTGCTGACCACGAGTGGGATGGTGGAGGGGGCAAAGGGAACCTAATGATGCCCAAACTGCATCTCCTTCCACCCGCAACCCCTTCCCCTGGGGAGCTGCTGGACCTCCAGCCCTCCAGATCCAACCTCAAAGCCTTCAGTGATGACGTCCCTCCATGCAACAAACCTGCTGGAAGATCCTGGGCTGCTTCTGATCTCCTGGTCACCTGCAACCGAGGACAAAGAATCAATTAACGCCTCCAAAGACGGTGGCAAGCCAAGGAAAGGTAGAACCCAGGATTACCAGGGAAGAGGTGGGGTGCTCCTGGTAGCGTGGTCATGGTCTTCTTGGGAAAGGAACCCCAACCTACTCTAAGAGTGAGGTCTTCCCTGTCCCCCCAATCTCCACCAGCACTCAGGCACAGCCACAGGGATGGGCAGCCACTGGCATGGCCCTTCTTGTCCTCCTCCCTGAGCAGATCCCGGGGGAAGCCCAGAAGGCTTTGTGGTGTGGCATCACCAAGAGCTTCCACCTTGCAACCAGCTCTTGTCACCCAGACCCAATACCGACGTGACTCAGCACCCGATTTATCATCAGAGAAGACAATGTCACCGAGGCAATGTCATCACCAGCACCTGCAGGGTTGAAGCTCCCCTGGTTTGTCATCTCCACCCTCTTCACGTGACCCGGGACCTTCTCCTGGAGAAAAGAACAACAGGAAGAGTTGAAGGGGAAAAAAATCAAGTTCAAAAGCTGAGAGCTCAAAAGACCAGAGAGACAAAGGGCTGCACAGGGTCTTCTTCTGCCCCTACCATTTATAGGGTGTTGAGCTCCAAAATCAAAGCCAACGACGCTGTCATGGCATGGAAAACTCAACCCTTGTCCTCCAAGAGCTTTGGCCATGAGCTTTGAAAGCCGCAGTGGACTCACCAGTTTCCCGAGATGCTTCTCCTCCTGCCCCAGAGCTCCCTTTGGATGGACGCTGGTGTTCTGGTAACTCTCCTCCTCCACCGCCACGTAGTGGTGCACAGGGATGTGCTGGATCTGGTTCTCATCCCATGGTGGGACCACAGGAGCCTGAGGAGGAGAACGGAGTCACTGGCGGTCACGAGAGCATTTGGAGGAACGTCAGAGTCACCTCAGTGCGTGGTGCAGCCACAACCAGGGGTACAACTCCTTCAAGACCACAACCCGACCAGCGTGGAACCACTTTGGCGATGCTAAGCCCCCAGAGATACCTCCCCTGCACCTCTAACCCAGTGGTGGCCAAATATTCCACCACTCCCGCCCTCCCCCAGTCAGGTTTATTGGCCAAGCGCCAGGTGGCTGCTTTCCAGCCACCGTTGGCCCTCTGGGTCTTTGGCTGGAGTCCTGGACTTCAACGGCGGCACTGTGGGAGGGGAGGAAATGCAGAAGCAGCTTTAGGACAAGATAAAAAAACTCTGTTTGCCAAGTCAGGCCCCAGCAAGAGGGGATGAAAACAAAAGACGGCAGAAATCACTCGCCCACCTCCTGAAGTGTGGGGGAGGGGCAGGTCCCCCGCTCAAAGAAAACACCCCCACCTCCCCCAGGTCCCCTGATGTTTTTATTTTTATGATGGAGAATGATGTTGCTCACTTTGCTCACTTGGGGTCCACCCCCATCCCAAGTTGACGTCGGGTAGAGCGTGACTTTGGTCACTTGGGTTCCCCTCCCCCCGCCAAGTTGTTCCCCCTCCCCCAACCTAATAACCTTGACTCGGGGGTGGGGGGATGGGGATACCACATCTTGCACGTGTTTGAGTGAAACCTCAAGCTTCCTCCCATCACCCGTTTTTGGCTGCGAGCCAACACGCTGCCAGCTGCCATGGGGACAACGAGCTCCATCCCTGGTCGGACCCGATCCTCCACGGGAGACGTCAATTTGAAGGAAAAAAATTCCATTTTATGGGGGAAAAAAAATGGAGAAAGCGGTCCAGGCATGTGTGTGCACAGGGAATTTGTGTGTGTGTTTTTGCACGGGGGACCTCCTTTCCCTCCCCCACCCCGTGGGAGGTGGGGGGCGATTTCCTCCTCGCTTTGTTTCTATCCGCTCTCGCTTGACCTTCTCGGTAAACACAAGGTTTTTATCTCGCCCTAAAGCTGCTTCTGGCGTTTCCTCCCCTCCACTAACGCGCACAAACCCAACCCAAGGACACCTGGCGCCCAGCCAGGAAAACCAGAATTCCATCTTTTTTGGGGGGGCAGAAGAAAAAACAAAAAAAACCCACCAAAAATCAACAACCCCACACCGGTTTCAAGCTCCTGAGGCATCCCGAGCGCCCACCTCGTCTCCGCCGAGGGATTCGGTGGCCGCAACCTGCCCGTAATCATAGTCTCCCTCTTCCGCCATGGATGCTTCCTCTACCGATGACTCTGAAAATGAAGCGTCACGACGCGGAAGGGGGTGTGAGTTCCCCCACCCCCCCTCATTTCCCTGCCCTGATCCCATCAGGATCCATCCCTGGATATAATAACCTGAATCACTGCGGATCATCTCCCAGGTGTTGTCACCATCGTATTCCTGGTCCCCTGCCACCTCCTCCGGGACAGTCCCGACGTCCTCGCATCCCTCGGGAGCAGAGCTTTGGCCATCAGATGCCATTGGGTCCATCCCAGCATCGCTGTCACCTTCGTCCCCGGCCGAGGGGCTGCTCTCACCCCCCTGGCTGGGTGGGGGTGGCGAGGGAAGCTCCTCGGTTCCTCCATCCCGGGGGATGGGCTCCATCCCGGCCGCACCGACCTGGGGGGATGACGGCGGGGAGAGAACAGGAAAACCAAAATCCCAGAGCCTGACGGAAAAAGAGGACGGAGGTGGCGATCCAGGGAGCTTCAGGGTGCCGAAACTCCGACCTAGGGAGATGTGGGGCTCAAAAAAAGTGATCTACGGAGCCTTGGGGCTCAAAAATAGCAATTTGGGGAATTTTGGGGCTCAGAAACAGCAATTAGGGGAACTTTTCAGCTCAGAAACACCGATTTAGGCAACATCGGGGCTGAGAAATTAAAATTTAGGGAACTTTGGCAATTAGAAACTGCAATCCAGATAGCTCGCGGGCTCAGAAACAGCGATTTGAAGAGCTTTTGGGCTCAGAAACACCCGTTTTGGGAGCTTTCAGGCTCAGAAACAATTTCAGGTTTTGTGTCCAGCGACGGCAATTTCAGGATTTTTAGGCTCCGTAACACCTATTTAGGGAGCTTTGGGGCTCAGAAACAGCAATGTAGGGAGTCTTTGGGGTCAAAACCAGGAACTGAGGGAGCTTTGGGGCTCAGAAATAGCAATTTGGGGAACTTTTTAGCTCAGAAACACCAATTCAGGGAGCTTTGGGGCTCAAGAAAAAATTATTTAGGGAGCTTTTGGGCTCAGAAATAGCACTTAGGGAGATTTGGAGCTCCAAAAAAATAATTTACAGAGCTTTTGGGCTCAAAAACAGCAATTTGGGGAACTTTTCAGCTCAGAAACATCCGTTTAGGGAGCTTTGGGGCTCTGAAACACCAATTCAGGGAGGTTTTGGGCTCAGAAAAAAGTGTTTTAGGGAGCTATTTGGCTCAGAACAATTCATTTAGAGAGATTTTGGGTTCAAAAACACCAATTTAGGGAGCTTTTGGGCTCAGAAACAGCAATTTAGGGAGTTTTTGGAGTCAAAACCAGGAACTGAGGGATCTTTTAGGCTCAGAAACAGCAATTTGGGGAACTTTTTCGCCCAGAAACACCCATTTAGGGAGCTTTGGGGCTCAGAAACACCAATTCAGGGAGCTTTGGGGCACAGAAAAAGTGATGTAGGAAGCTTCGGGGCTCAGAAACACCGATTTAGGGAATTTTGGGGCTCAGAAAAAACAATTTAAGGAGGGTTTTTTTGGGTCCAAACCAGTCGTTTGGGAACTTTTCAGCTCCGGACCACCGATTCAGGGAGCTTTTGGGCTCAGAAAAAGTGATTTAGGGAGGTTTTGGGTTCAAAAACACAGATATAGGGAGCTTTTGGGCTCAGAAAAAAGCCCTTTGGGGCACTTCTGGGCTCCAACAGCTGGATGTGGGGGGCAGCAGCCGCATCACCACGAAGGGGCAGAAGCAGAGCTGGCAGCGCTGCCACGGCACTTACCTGGTCAGCTGTGACCTTCCTCGCCGCCGTCTTCCTCACGACGCTCCCACCTCCTCGGCCTTGGCTTTTATACCACTCCCACTGCCCTCACCCCACCCCACCCCCCACGAATTACCTCATTTCTGCGTTTTATTCCCTTCTTTCTTGGAAACTCCTTGAAAAGTGAAAGCAAAAGTCGGAGGCACACCTCATCCTTCCAGGAAATGGGTTGGGGGTCAAGCCCTGGCCATCACCCCCCATGCTGGGGGAGGGCAGGTGGCTCCATGCCCCCCCCAGTTTGGTTTTGGGGGTCTCCCTGCTGTTGGGGACCACCGGGAGGGGGTGGTTGTGCACTCCGAGATGGTCCCAATGCTCCGATGCCATTCCCAACCCCCATGGCAGTCGATCCCCTTCCTTGGGAGGGTGATCCCCACCCATTGGGTGGTCCTCGGGGGTCTCCAAGCCCCTCGATCCCCACCCCCACCCCAAACCACGGGTCTGGGGCGGGGGGAAGAGGGGGTGGGGTGAGTTCCTTAGGATGAGCCCCTCGCCCGCTGTGTGCCATGCTGCCAACGGCAGGGCAGGGGGGGGTTACTGCCCTGCCAGCGCTGCTCAACGTTGGCCATGGCGGGACATTCCTGCAATCCCACCGACGCGTCACCTGCAGGGACCACCCCCCCCAACAATGAGTGGGAGGGGGGTGAGTGGAGGGAGCAAATCACTGGAGGGGGGATGTGGTGGAGAAGGGGTTGGAGCTGTGGTGGGGTGGTGGGGGAGTACATCCCCCACCCCAACTGACCCTTGAACTTTGAGCCCAAAAACCCACACCCACCCCCACACCCTGTACATACCACACAAAGCCAGACTGGGAGCATTGGGATGGCACTGGGAGGGCACTAGGGCCAAACTGGGAAAACTGGGATGGCACTGGAGAGACCACTAGTGCCAAACTGGGAGCACTGGGATGGCACTGGGAGGAGCACTAGGGCAAAACTGGGAGCAGCGGGGACAAGGCAGGGAGCTGCACTGAAACTACTGGGGGAACACTGGGAGAACTAGGACAGAAATGGGAGGGAGCTGGGGAGTGACACTGGGAGCACAGGAGTGGAAACGGGAGCACTGGGGTGGAATTGGAAGGAGCGGGGGGAAGCAAGAAGCCAAACTGGAAGCACTGGAATGGTACTGGGAAGAGCATTAAGGCCAAAGTCAGAGCATTGGGGCCAAAATGGACCACTGGGGGGGCCAGGGAGCGGCACTGAGAGCACTGGGGGGACACTGGGAGCACTGGGGGGTCAGGGAGTCACACTGGGAGCACTGGTGGGACACTGGGAGGACTAGGACAGAAATGGGAGGGAGCTGGGGAGTGGCACTGGGAGCACTGGAGCCAAACTGGGAGCACAGGAGTGGAAATGGGAGCACTGGGGTGGAATTGGGAGGAGCGGGGGTAAGCAAGAAGCCAAACTGGGAGTACTGGAGGGGTCAAGCAGCCAAATTGGGAGCACTGGGGTGGGCAGGGGGCCATACTGGGAACACTGGGAGGGCACTGGGAGCACTGGTGGGTCACTGGGAGGACTAGGACAGAAATAGGAGGGAGCTGGGGAGTGACACTGGGAGCACTGGAGCCAAACTGGGAGCACAGGAGTGGAAACGGGAGCACTGGGGTGGAATTGGAAGGAGCGGGGGGAAGCAAGAAGCCAAACTGGGAGTACTGGGGGGGTCAGGGAGCAATATTGGGAGCACTGGGGGGGGCAGAGGCCTGTACTGGGAGCACTGGGTGGGGGCAGGGAGCACTGGGGGGATTAGAGCGACGAACTGGGAACACTGGCTGGGAACTGGAAGCGCTGAGGGGGGCAGGAAGCCATACTGGGAGCACTGGGGGGGGGGGGGCACAGAGCTATTCTGGGAGAACTGGAGGGGATAGGTAGCTGTACTGGGAGCACTTGGACGGCACTAGGGTACTGGGGGACTCAGGGAGCCATACCGGGAGCACTGGGGGGGGCGGGGGCAGGGAGCCATACTGGGAGGACTGGGAGGCCACTGGGAGCACCGGGGGGTCAGGGAACCGCACCGGGAGCACTGGGACTGCACTGGAAGCACTGGTGGGATACTGGGAGAACTAGGACAGAAATGGGAGGGAGCTGGGGAGTGGCACTGAGAGCACTGGAGCCAAACTGGGAGCACAGGAGTGGAAATGGGAGCACTGAGGTGGAATTGGGAGGAGTAGGGGGAAGCAGAAAGCCAAACTGGGAGTACTGGGGGGGCCAAGGAGCCAAATTGGGAGCACTAGGGTGGGCAGGGGGCCATACTGGGAGCACTAGGAGCACTGGGTGGGGGCAGGGAGCAGTACTGGGAACACTGGGAGAGAACTGGGATTACTGAGTGGAGGCAGGGAGCCATACTGGGAGCACTGGGGGGGTGGGGGCAGGAGCCCTACTGGGAGCACTGGGAGGGCACTGGAAGCCATCCTGAGAGTACTGGGAGGGCACTGGGACCACTGGGGGGGGCGCAGGGAGCCATACGGGGAGCACTGGAGGGGGCAGGGAGCTGTACTGGGAGCACTGGGATGGCGCTGGAAGCACTGGGAGATACAGAGAGCTATTCTGGGAGCACTGGGGGAGCAGGGAGCTATACTGGTTGCACTGGGAGGGGTAGTGGGAGCACGGGGGGGGGGAGCAGGGAGCCAAACTGGGAGTACTGGGATGGCACTGGGAGCACTGGGCCGGCACTGGGAGCACAGGGCCCCGGCCTCCATCTCCCGTCGGCCCCCACGCGAGGGGGCGGGGCTATGGGCGTAGCTTCCTGCCCCCGCCGGTTCCCGTCAGCCTCCGCGGCCGCCGCGCGCCGTCACGATGGAGGAGCTGGGGCTGCTGGCGGATAAGGCCCAGGTGGGGCGGGCGGGGCGATCTCGGGGACCCCCCCTCACCCCTGGGTGCCCCCCCCCGCCGTGGGGGCCCCTCCACCGCCCGGGGTGCTCCCCCCTCGCGCTTTTCCCCCCTCCCCCCCGCCGTCTTTTTTTCGGGTGACACCCCCCCACGCCGCCCATCTCTGGGTGCGCCCCTCACCCCTGGTACCCCCCAGATCTGTGGGTGACCCGCCCCCGGGTGCACCCCTCACCCCTGGGTGCCCCCCCTTACCCAGGTCCGCCCCCATCACTGCCCGGGTGCCCCCCCTCTCCCGTGGGTGCCCCCCCCACCCCATGGTGCCTCTCCCCCAACCCTGGGTGCCCCCCCTTACCCAGGTCCCCCCCCATCACTACCCAGTTGACCCTCCCTCACCCTTTGGTGCCCCCCCCATGCCTGGGTGCCCTCCCGCAACTCTGGGTGCCCCCCCTTACCCAGGCCACCCCATCACTGCCTGGGTGCCCTCCCCACCCCTTGGTGCCCCTCCCCCCCAGGTGCCCCCCTTATGCCTGGGTGTCCCCCTTACCCAGTTCCCCCCACCTCACCCGTGGGTGCCTCCTCTCAACTCTGGGTGCCCCCCCCCTTACCCAGGTCCCCTCATCAGTGCCCGGGTGCCCCCCCCTCACTATGGATACTCCCCCTTACCCAGCCCCCCCATCACTGCCCAGGTGCCCTGCCTTGCCCCCGGGTGCCCCCCCCTCACCCCTGTGCCCCCTCCCCCCCAGGATGAGATGCCGGCGCTGGCTGCCCCCCGCCCCCCCACCGGTTTGTCCTTCCTGGTACCCGAACCAGAAGACCTGGAGGATCTCTACAGCCGCTACAAGGTCAGGCAGGAGGAGGGGGGGGTGGGGGGGGAAGGGGTGGCAAACAGGCCCCCAACCCCCGCACCCCTTTCCCCAGCAGAAGCTGCAGCAGGAGCTGGAGTTCCTGGAGGTGCAGGAGGAGTACATCAAGGATGAGCAGAAGAACCTGAAGAAGGAGTTCCTGCACGCGCAGGAGGAGGTGAAGAGAATCCAGAGCATCCCGCTGGTCATCGGGCAGTTCCTGGAGGCCGTGGACCAGAACACGGCCATCGTGGGCTCCACCACCGGTGGGGGATGGGGGTGGGGTGGTGGGGGTGGGGCCGGGGTGGTGGGGACGTGGGGATGGGTCCCGGTTGGGGTGTCAGGGATGGTGGGGACGGGCTGCTTGGGAGGGGTCAGGGGTGGTGGGACATGGGGATGGGGTCGGTTGGGAGGGGTCAGAAGTGGTGGGGACATGGGGGTGGGTCCCGGTTGGGGTGTCAGGGATGGTGGGGACATGGGGGTGGGTCCCGGTTGGGGTGTCAGGGATGGTGGGGACATGGGGGTGGGTCCCGGTTGGGGTGTCAGGGATGGTGGGGACATGGGGATGGGTTGGTTGGGAAGGGTCAGGGGTGGTGGGACATGGGGGTGGGCTGCTTGGGAGGGGTCGAGGGTGGTGGGGACGTGGGGATGGGTCAGTTGGGAGGGGTTGGGGGTGGTGGGACGTGGGGGTGGGTCCCAGTTGGGGTGTCAGGGATGGTGGGGACGTGGGGGTGGGTCAGTTGGGAGGGGTTGGGGGTGGTACGACATGGGGGTGGGCTGCTTGGGAGGGCTCGAGGATGGTGGGGATGTGGGGATGGGTCGGTTGGGAGGGGTCCAGGGTGGTGGGACGTGGGGGTGGGTCCAGTTGGGGTGTCAGGGATGGTGGGGATGGGCTGGTTGGGAGGGGTTAGGCGTGGTGGGACATGGGGGTGAGCCAGTTGGGAGGGGTCTGGGGTGGTGGGACGTGGGGGTGGGCTGGGAGGGGTCAGGGGTGGTGGGGATGTGGGGGTGGGTTGGGAGGGGTGGGGATGGGCTGGTTGGGAGGGGTTAGGGGTGGTGGGATGTGGGGGTGGGTCTGGGGTGGAGGGGATGTAGGGACAGGCCAGTTGGGAGGGGTCAGGGGTGGTGGGGATGTGGACGTGGGCTGGGAGGGGTCCAGGGTGGTGGGGACGTGGAGGTGTGTTGGGAAGGGTGGGGATGTGGGGACGGGCCGGTTGGGAGGGGTCCGGGGTGGTGGGTTGTGGGGGTGGGTCAGGGGTGGTGGGACATGGGTACGGGATGGGTGGGATGTGTTGGGAGTGGTGGGCTGGTTTGGAGGGGTGGGATTGTGGGGGTGGGCCATAGAAGGTCAGGATCAGGTCTTGTGGAGACCTGGTGGGCTTGTGGACAAGCCTGGTGGGGATGACCCCGGGGGGACACGCCCTTTGTCCTTGTTCTTCTGGAGGTTCCAACTACTACGTGCGGATCCTGAGCACCATCGACCGGGAGCTGCTGAAGCCCAATGCCTCGGTGGCCCTGCACAAGCACAGCAACGCGCTGGTGGACGTCCTCCCCCCCGAGGCCGACAGCAGCATCATGATGCTGACCTCAGGTGGGCCACCCCCCCGGGGACACCACCATGCCCAACCAGGTGGCCTTTGGGGTCCGGAGCACCTGGCAGTTGTGGTGGCACCAAGGGTTTTCTCAGCAGGTTGATGAGTGCTACCAAGGTGGGGTAGGTGTTGGGGTGGTGGAGGTCAGGGCTCTCCAGAGGTGGAGCTGGAGAGCAGGAGGATGTTGTCCAGGTGGTGATGAGGCAGGGTTGGATGTTGGGTAATGGATCTTCATCGACGTTCTCAGTGGTGGGCTCAAGGTTCGTGGGTTTGGCCAGGTTGTGGAGATGCCACGGTAGGGCACGCGGAGTTTTTCTTCAGGGGGACCTTCAGAGCGGGGCCCAAATGGTGAAGAGCAACTTGACCATGGTCCAGGTCCACCCTGAAGGGTGGTTGGTCTCCAGATTTGGACATACCAGTCCCTCCCCTGGGTTGGGTCTTGAGCACCCTGCTCTGGTTGGAGGTCTTCTGTGGAGGCCCTTGCTCCGGGGACTTCTTGGTCCAGGTCCAGGAGAGTGGAGGTCATTTGTGGAGGCCCTTGCTCCGGGGACTTCTTGGTCCAGGTCCAGGAGAGCAGATCCATGCCCAAGACCTGGCTGGGTGGTGGGTCTCCATCCTTGGAGCTACCCAGCCACCACCTGGGCCAGATCCCCAGTGCCCTGGTCTGCTTAGACCCATTCCATGGTGGCCAAGCTTGCCCCCCCCCAGTGCTCTCTGATGTCCCTGGCCACCGTGGTGGCCCCAGGAGGTCCCTGCTGATGGCCCATACCCGTTGCAGACCAGAAGCCTGACGTGATGTACGCTGACATCGGGGGCATGGACATCCAGAAGCAGGAGGTGCGGGAGGCCGTGGAGCTGCCCCTCACCCACTTTGAGCTCTACAAGCAGGTAGGACCACCTGGCCCCACCGGCCCTGGGGACAGGGGACCCTGGGTGGCCGGTGACGTCATGGCCAGGTGTGGTGTCCCCACCCAGATCGGCATTGACCCCCCACGGGGTGTCCTCATGTACGGCCCCCCAGGCTGTGGCAAGACCATGTTGGCCAAGGCTGTGGCCCACCACACCACAGGTGGGACACCTCAGGGTGCTGGGGGCACCCATGGTGGTGGTGGGGACCTTTGGGAGCACTGCGGGGTGCTGGGGTGACCGTTGGGTGGCGGTGGGATCCTTGGGTTGATGGTGGGAACCTCAGGGTGCAGGGGTGACCACTGGGGGGTGGTGGGAACCTCAGGGTGCAGGGGTGACCACTGGGTGGTGGTGGGACCCTTGGGGTGCGGGGGTGACCGTTGGGTGGTGGTGGGACCCTTGGGGTGCGGGGGTGACCGTTGGGTGGTGGTGGGATCCATGGGGTGCTGGGGTGACCGTTGGGTGCTGGTGGGATCCTCGGGGTGCTGGTGGGATCCATGGGGTGCTGGGGTGACTGTTGGGTGGTGGTGGGATCCTCGGGGTGGTGGTGGGATCCATGGGGTGCTGGGGTGACCGTTGGGTGGTGGTGGGATCCTCGGGGTGCTGGGGTGACCGTTGGGTAGTGGTGGGATCCTCGGGGTGGTGGTGGGATCCTCGGGGGGGTGGTGGGAACGTTGGGGTGCTGGTGGCCAGGGGAGGTCTGGGGGTGCTCCCCAGGGCACCCACCCCCAACCCAGAGAGAAGGTCCCAGCCTCTGTGGGTGCCCCCAGCTGCCTTCATCCGGGTGGTGGGCTCGGAGTTCGTGCAGAAGTACCTGGGGGAGGGTCCGCGCATGGTGCGTGATGTCTTCCGCTTGGCCAAGGAGAACGCACCTGCCATCATCTTCATCGACGAGATCGACGCCATCGCCACCAAGCGCTTTGACGCCCAGACAGGGGGTGAGAAGATGTGGGGGGACCCCTTGGTGGTCCTGGGTGCTGGGGTGGGGGGTCAAAAACCCTCTGGAGAACCCCATGGCGGGGTTTGGGGACCCCTTGGTGGTCGTTGGGGCTTCGGTGGGAGGTCAGGAACCCTCTGGAGAACCCCATGGTGGGGTTTGGGTGACCCCTTGGTGTCCCCTGGTCCTTTGGGGGATGGGTGTGGGGACACCAGGGTGAGGGTCAGGCACTTTCTGGTGTGCCCTGATCCTCGGGGGTGGGGGGTCCCAGGGCACATCAGGCCCCTCCCCATCTGTGGGGCTGGGTCAGGAGGGTCCTTGGGTGGGTGGGGGTGGCCCATAGGTGTCACCCCCCCCACACCATGGCCGTGTCCCCCCTCCCCCCCCAGCTGACCGGGAGGTTCAGCGCATTCTCCTGGAGCTCCTCAACCAGATGGACGGCTTCGACCAGAATGTCAACGTCAAGGTGGGGGTTCCAGGGGTGCTGGGGGGGCGGGGGGGTCCCATGGGTGCTGGGGGTCTGGGGGATGTGGGAGGGGTCCCATGGGTGCTGTTGGGGAGGGGTCCTGGGGGTGCTGGGTGTCTGGGTGATGCTGGGGGGGGGGGGGGGTCCGATGGTGATGCCCCTCCAGGTGATCATGGCGACAAACCGCGCGGACACACTGGACCCGGCGCTGCTGCGCCCCGGGCGCCTGGACCGCAAGATCGAGTTCCCGCTGCCCGACCGGCGGCAGAAGCGTCTCATCTTCTCCACCATCACCGGGAAGATGAACCTCTCCGAGGAGGTGGACCTGGAGGACTGTATCGGGGACATGGGGGGGGACACCGGGGGGAGGGGACACCACCGAGGTGGGAGGCAGCCCACCCAGAGGCAGCCTGAGGGGGTGGGGGACAGCAGGGAGGTGGCAGGTTGGGGACCCTATAGGGACATGGGGGACCCCAGGGGGGTGACAGGGTTGGGGATACCAGTGACCCCAGGGAGGTGGCAGTTTGGGGACCCCATAGGGACATGGGGGACCCCAGGGGCATGCCAGTTTTGGGGGACATCAGGGACTCCAGGGAGATGGCAGGTTGGAGACCTTGTAGGGACATGGGGGACCCCAGGGAGGTGACAGGGTTGGGGACATGGAGGACCTCAGGGAGGTAGCAGGGTGGGGACCCCCCCATAGGGCTGTTGGGGACCCCTGGGGGGCTTGGGGACATCCCGGAGGGGACGTTTCCTTCACACACCCCAAGATGTGGCGCGGCCGGACAAGATCTCAGGGGCCGACATCAACTCCATCTGCCAGGAGGTGGGTGACACTGGGACACAGGGACATGGGGACAGGGTGGCGTGTCCCACCACGGCAGGGTGACACAGAGGTGGCATGGGTGCTGTGTAGGGTGACAAGGAGGTGACATGGGTGTTGGGTGCCACATCACTCATGGTGGGGTGACAAGGAGGTGACACAGGTGCTGTGTCTGTCATGGTGTCATGTCCCACCATGGCAGGGTGACAGGGAGGTGACACAGGTGCTGTGTAGGGTGTCAAGGAGGTGACACGGGTGCTGTGTCCCTCCACGGTGTCGTGACTCACCACGGCAGGGTGGCAAGGAGGTGACGCAGGTGTCACATCACTCTGGGTGAAGGTGAATGCTGTGGTGGCCTGTCACCGGGGCGGGGGGGGGGTGGGGGGGTGGTGATATGGTGGCTTATCCCCAGGGCGGCCACAGGTGACACAGTGGCCTGTCCCTAGGGTGGCCTGTCCCCTGGGTGGCCGTGGGTGATGCGGTGGCCTGTCCCCTGGGTGACGTGGTCGCCTGTCCCCAGGGCGGCCTGTCCCCAGGGCGGCCGCGGGTGACACGGTGGCCTGTCCCCAGGGCGGCATGCTGGCGGTGCGGGAGAACCGGTACATCGTGCTGGCCAAGGACTTTGAGAAGGCCTACAAGACCGTCATCAAGAAGGATGAGCAGGAGCACGAGTTCTACAAGTGACACCTTGGGGACACCCCAGACACCCCCTAATAAACCTCAACCCTCCCCACCACCACCACCTGCCTCACTTCTGTGTGGGGACACCGGGACAACATGGGGAGGGCCATGGAGCCATCTGGGGACATCGTTGGGCACATGGAAATGTCCAAGGGGACACAGGGATGTTCATGGGGACAACCTGGGAGGTCCATGGAGCACGTGGGGACATTTGGGACATGGAAATGTCTGTGGGGACAACCTGGGGACATGGGGATGGACATGGGGGCATGGCTGGGGATGTGGAAATATCCATGGAGACATGGGGATGTTCATGGGGACAACCTAGGGAGGTCCTTGGAGCCACATGGGGACATTGTTGGGGACATGGAAGTGTCCATGGGGACAGCTCTGGGGACACAGGGATGTTCCTGGGGACATCGCTGGAGATGTGGAAACATCCATGAGGACATGGGGATGTTCATGGGGACAACCTAGGAAGGTCCATGGAGGCACATGGGGACATTGTTGGAGACATGGAAATGTCTGGGGACACGGGAATGTTCCTGGGGACATGGGAACAGGCTTGGGGACATCACTGGGGATGTGGAAACACCCATGGGAACATGGAAATGTCTGTGGGGACAACTTGGGACATGGGGATGTTCCTGGGGACAGACATGGGGACAACCTGGGGAGGTCCATGGAGCCACATGGGGACATTGGGGACGTGGAAATGTCTGTGGGGACAGCTCTGGGGACATGGGGATGTTCTTGGAGACATGGGGACATCACCGGGGATGTGGAAATGTCCATGGGGATGGTCCTGGGGGCATGGGGACAGCCCGGTGAATGTCCATGGGGACAGAGGGACCACCTTGGGGACATGGAAACCTCCATGGGGACAACCCTGGGTATACAGGGACAACCTTGGGGACATGGGGACAGCGGTTGGGATGTCCATGGAGCCACATGGGGACAACCTGAGGACACAGCCACAGCTGTGGGGACATCCATAGGGACATCCTTGGGAACACTGGGGACAACCCTGGGGCCATGGGGACAGCCTGGGGCCATGGAGATGTCCCTGATGATCCTGGAGACATCCATGGGGACAGCCATGAGGAAATCCTTGGGGACATGGGGGTGGCCCTGGGGACACAGGGGTGGCCTTAGGGCCATGGAGATGTCCATTATGATCATGGGGACATCCATGGGGACATCCGTGGAGATGTCCACGATGGTCATGGAGTCATCCATGGGGACATGAGGACAACCCTGGGGACACAGGGGTGGCCTTGGGGCCGTGGAGATGTCCATGATGATTATGGGGACATCCATGGGGACATCCTTGGGGACACTGAGGATGACAGCCCTGGGGCCATGGGGACATCCATGGAGATGTCCATGATGATCCTGGGGACATCCATGGGGACAGCCTTGGGGACACAGGGGTGGCCTTTGGGCTATGAAGATGTCCATGATGATCCTTGCGACATCCATGGGGACAACCCTGGGGACACGGGTGGCCTGTGAGGGCGGGGGGTGGCACTGGGGGACATGGGGACAACTTCGGGTGCACGGGGGGGGGGGGGGGGGGGCTCCGAGCTGCGGCCCCGCCCCTCATTGCGTCACGGCTGGCACCCCCCGCCCCGCCCCCCCCCCGGGCGCCGCACTGCGCCGGGCCGAGCGGAGCCGAGTCCGAGCCGAACCTGACCCGAGCGGAGCCGAAGCGAAGCCGAACCCGACCCGAGCGGAGCCGAACCCCGGAACCGCCCCCCCCGCTCCCCCCCGGAGCGGGGCCGGCCATGGCTTGAACCAGCTTCACCGTCCCGTCCCGGGCCGAGCGGCGGGTCCCCGTCCCCCTCCCCTCCCCTCCCCCCCTCGCAGGGACCCCGGCGGGGGAGGGACCCATGGGCCGGGCAGGGGGCTGCGGGGGGGCGGTGCGGCGTTGAGGAGCGGGCGGGACGGGCCCCGCCGGAGAGACCCGAACCTGGACGGAGAGACCCGAACTCGGCCGGAGAGACCCGAACTCAGCGCGAATACGGCTGAAGACAGCCGAACCGAGTCCGAACTGGGTCGAACTCTACCGGAGAGACCCGAACCTAGCCGAACCGGGCCCGAACCTAGCCGAACCCGGCTGAAGACAGCCGAACTGAGCCGGAGACAGCCGAACCGGGCCCGAACCGAGCCGAACCCGTCCCAAGAGAGCCGAACCGGGCCCGAACCGGCCCGAACTAGGCCCGCTATGTTGCTCCCCGGCCTGTCGCTGCTCCTCGGCCTCCTCATGGGTGAGTGCAGCCGGGCCGGGACCCCCCTGTGTCTCCTGACCTCCCCATAATGTCCCCTGTTCCCCTCAGTGTCCCCTGACCCCCCCATAATGTCCCCTGGCACCCCAGATGTCCCCTGCCCCCCCATAGTGTCCCCTGACCCCCCCCAATGTCCCCTGCCCCCCTCAGTGTCCCCTGACCCCCCCAAAGTGTCACCTCCTCCACCTTGGTGCCCCCCCCAATGTCCCCTGTCCCACTCACAGTGTCACCCCCCCACCCCAGTGCCACCCCTGTGGTGTCCGCTGTCCCCCCCAGTAACATCCCGTGCCCCTCCCCCCCCAGTGCCACCCACCCCCTTGGTGTCCCCTGTCACTCCCCAAGTGCCCCCCCCCGCCATGGTGTCCCCTGTCCCTTTCCAGTGCCACCCCTGCTCTCCCCTTCCCGGCCCCTGTCACCTCTGCAGTGTCCCCCTCCCCCCCTCCCCCCGCGGTGTCACCTGTCTCTGCCGCAGTCCCAGTGCCACCCCCCCACTGTCACCAGTGTCCCCAGCCCACCCCTGCAGTGTCACCAGTGTCCCCCATCCCCCCCCAAGTGACACCACAGTGTCTCCTGTCCCCCCCCCAAGTGCCACTACGGGGTCACCTGTCACCCCACAAGTGCCACCAATGTCCCCTGCCACTCTAGAAGTGTCACCAGTGTCCCCTGTCCTCCCCTGCAGTGTCACCAGTGTCCCCTGTCACCCCCCCCAGTGCCACTGCAGGGTCGCCCGTTCCCCCCAGTGCCACCGCAGTGTCCCCTGTCCCCCCCTGCAGTGTCACCAGTGTCCCCTGTCCCACCCCCAAGTGCCACCAATGTCCCCTGTCCCCCCAAGTGTCACCAGTGTCCCCTGTCCCCCCCCAGGTGCCACCACGGGGTCCCTTGTCCTCCCAAAGTGCCACCAGAGTGTCCCCTGTTCCCCCCTGCGGTGTCACCAGTGTCCCCTGTCTCCCTCCAGGTGCCACCACGGGGTCCCTTGTCCTCCCAAAGTGCCACCACAGTGTCCTCCGTTCCCCCTGCAGTGCCACCACAGGGTCCCTTGTCCCCCCCCAGGTGCCACCAGAGTGTCCCTTGTCCCCCCCCAAGTGCCACCAGTGTCCCTGTCCCCTCCTCCCCCATGTGCCACCACAGTGTCCCGTGTCCCCCCTCCCCCGTTTCAGGGTGGGCTACAGTTGTCCCCTATATGTGTGTCCCCCCCCCAAATTTAGGGGACAGCTATGGGGGGGGGTGGATGCTGCGTGTCCCCCCAGTTTGGGGGGGTCCAGCTGGTGTCCCCTGTGTCCCCCCCCTCCAAATTCTGGGGGGTCTGGGGGTGGGTGCCCCCCCCCCCAGTTTGGGGGGGCCACGGGGGGGGGGGGTGTCCCTCCTACCCCCTCCCCTTGCAGCGGGGGGTGGGGGTGACTCTGCCATGTCTCCCCTGGATTTGGGGCACGGGGGGTGACCCCCCTCCCAAATGTGTGTGTGTGGGGGGGGGGCCATGAACTTGGGGTGACCCCCTGTGTGTGTCCCCCCAGCTGGGGGGGCCCAGGGGGGGTGCGTGGAGGTGGCGTCAGGGACGGAGGCGGTTTTGGGGTCCCCCTTCCGCCTGCTGTGCATCGCCTGCAAGCGCCGCAGCGAGACCCCCGCCCAGGCCGAGGGGGAGTGGTTCTTCCGCCCCGAGGGGGACCCTCACTACCAGAAGGTACTGGGAGGGACTGGGAGGCACTGGGAGAGGAGTAATGGGCTTCTGGGAGGGATTAGGGGGGAACAGAGGGGCTCTGGGAGGCTACTGGGGGGCACTGGGAGCTACTGGGGAGATGCTGCGGTGCACTGCGAGCTACTGGGAAGCACTGGGGAGAGCTGGGGTGCACTGGGAGGCTACTGGGAGGCACTGGGAGAGGAGTAATGGGCTTCTGGGAGGGATTAGGGGGGCACAGAGGGGTTCTGGGAGGCTACTGGGGGTTACTGGGAGGCACTGGGAGGCTACTGGGGAGATGCTGGGGTGCACTGGGAGCTACTGGGAGGCACTGGGAGAGGAGTAAGGGGGTGCTGGGAGGGATTAGGAGGGCACAGAGGGGCTCTGGGAGGCTACTAGGGGTTAGTGGGATGGACTGGGGGGCACTGGGAGCTGCTGGGGAGACGCTGGGGTGCACTGGGAGCTGCTGGGAGGCAGTGGGAGAGGAGTAACGGGCTTCTGGGAGGGATTAGGGGGGCACTGGGGGCTACTGGGGTGTACTGGGGGCCACTGGGAGGCACTTGGGAGACACGGGTGCACTGGGGAGCTACTGGGAGGTACTGGGAAGTGCTAGGATGCACTGGGAGCTACTGGGAGGCTCTTGGGATACACTGTGTGGATGCTGGTGGGCCGTGAGGAGACACTAGGGGACGCTGTGGGCCACTGGGGAGCTACTGGGGGTCACTGAGGTGCACTGGGAGATACTGGGTGGTACTGGGGTGCAGTGGGAGCTACTGGGAGGCACTGGGGAGACACTGTGGGGATGTTGGTGGGCAGCGAGGAGACACTAGGGGGCGCTGTGGGGCACTGGGTAGCTACTGGTGGGTTACTGGGATGAACTTGGAGGCACTGGGATGGACTGGGAGTTACTGAGGGGCACTGGGGAGCTACTGGGTAGCGCTGAGGGGCAATGGCATATTCCGAGACACTGGGGGGCGCTGTGGGGCCTCTTGGGAGCTACTGGGGACCACTGGGCAGCTACTGGAGGGCTACTGTTATGGCCTGGGAGGCACTGGTGGGCGCTGGTAGCTACTGGGATGCACTGGGGAGATGCTGAGGTTCGCTGGGAGCTACTGGGAGGCACTGGGAGACCTTGAGAACATGTATGGGGGACAGTGAGGAGTTCCTAGTGGGTAGCGGGGGACATTGGTGTATGCTGGTGTATACTGGGCCGTACTGCTTTGGTGCAGATCTTGCACTACAGATCCGAGGAGGGGCAGTTGGTGGCCCCTGGCCCCTTTGAGGAACTACTGGGGTGTACTGGGGGCTACTGGGGGGCACTGGGGAGCTTTTGGTCAGCACTGAGGGGACCATGGGTCTACTGGGGGGCACTGGGGAGATGCTGGGGTGGACTGGGAGCTACTGGGAGACACTGTGGGGGTGGTGGTGGACAGTGAGGAGACACTGGGGGTGCTGTGGGTCCACTGGGGAGCTACTGGGGCTACTGGTGTATACTGGGATATACTGGTGTGGCGTTCCCACACAGATCCTGCACTACATCCTGGAGGAGGGGCAGTGGGTGGCCTCGGCTCCTTCGAGGGGGCACTGGGGGCTACTGGGGTGTACTGGGGGCCTCTGGGAGGCACATGGGAGACACTAGGCTGCACTGGGAGCTACTGGTAGGCACTGGGAAGGTACTGGGGTGTGCTGGGGTGCACTGGGAGGCTCTTGGGATACACTGTGGGGATGTTGTTGGGCAGTGAGGAGACACCAGGGGGGCGCTGTGGGACACCGGGGAGCTACTGGGGGCCACAGGGGCACCTGGGAGGCACTGGGGTGCGCTGGGGGGATGCTGGTGAGCAGTGAGGAGACACTAGGGGGCGCTGTGGGCCACCGGGGACGTACTGGGGGACACTGGGGAGCTACTGGGGGTCACAGGGGTGCACTGGGAGCTACTGGGAGGCACTGGGGAGATACTGGGGGGACGGTGAGCAGTGATTAGACACTAGGGGGCGCTGTGGGGCACTGGGGACGTACTGGGGGACACTGGGGAGCCACTGGAGGTCACTGCGGTGCACTGGGAGCTACTGGGAGACACTGGGGGGATGCTGGTGGGCAGTGAGGAGATGCCAGGGGGTGCTGTGGGGCACTGGGGAGCTACTGGGGGTCACTGGGGAGCTACCGGCGGTCTCTGGGGTGGAGTGGGAGATACTGGGAGGCACTCGGGTGTACTGGGAGCTAATGGGAGGCACTGGGGAGACCCTTTGGGGATGCTGTTGGGCAGTAAGGAGACACTAGGGGGCACTGTGGGGCACTGGGGAGCTACCGGGGAGTTACTGGGATGGACTGGGAGGTACTGGGAGCTAGTGGGGAGCTACTGGGGTGCACTGGCAGGCACTGGGAGACACTATGGAGAGACTGCGGGGATGCTGGTGGGCTGTGACGAGACACCAGGGGGCGCTGTGGGGCACTCGGAGCTACTGGGGTGTACTGGTCCGTGCTGTTCGGGCGCAGATCCTGCACTACAGACCGGAGGAGGGGCAGTGGGTGGCCCCCGACCCGTTTGAGGGGACACTGAGGGCTACTGGGGTGTACTGGGGGTCACCGAGGAGATTCAGGGGTCTACTGGGGGGCACTGGGAAGCTATAGGTGGGTTACTGCGATGGACTGGGAGCTACTGGGATCTACTGGGAGGTACTGGGGAGAAGCTGTTGTTCACTGAGAGCTACTGGGAGGCACTGGGGAGAGTAGCAAGGTGGGCTGGGAGGGATTAGGGGGGCACGAGGGCTCTGGGAGGCGACTAGGGGTTTACTGGGACAGACTGAGAGGCACTGGGAGCTACTGGGAAGCACTGGGGAGACGCTGGGGTGCACTGAGAGCTATTGGGCAGCACTGGGGATACACTGTGGGGATGCTGGTGAGCAGTGAGGAAAAACCAGGGGGCGCTGTGAGGCACTGGGGAGCTACCGGGGGGTTCCTGGGATCTGGGAGGTAATGGGGAGATGCTGGGGTGCACTGGGAGCTACTGGGAAGCACTGGGGAGACACTGTGGGGATGCTGGTGAGCAGTGAGGAAAAACCAGGGGGCGCTGTGAGGCACTGGGGGCCACTGGGGTGTACTGGTGTATGCTGGTCTGTGCTGGTCGGGCACAGATCCTGCACTACAGCCCGGAGGAGGGGCAGTGGGTGGCCCCCGGCCCGTTCGAGGGGGCACTGGGGTGTACTGGGCTGTACTGGGGGCTACTGGGGGCCACTGAGGAGTTTCGGGTGCCTACTGGGAGGCACTGGGGAGCTATAGGTGGGTTATTTTGATGGACTGGGAGGCACTGGGAGCTACTGGGATGCACTGAGGAGACGCTGGGGTTCACTGGGAGCTACTGGGGTGCACTGGGGAGAGTAGTAAAGGGGTGCTGGGAGGGATTAGGGGGGCACAGGGGGTCTGGGAGGCTACTAGGGGTTTACTGAGATGGACTGGGAGGCACTGGGAGCTACTGGGAGGCAGTGGGGAGATGCTGGAGTGCACTGGGAGCTACTGGGAAGCACTGGGGAGACACTGTGGGGATGCTGTTGGGCAGTGGGGGAACACTAGGGGGCGCTGTGGGGCACTGGGGGCTACTGGGGTGTACTGGTGTATACTGGTCTGTGCTGGTCGGGCGCAGATCCTGCACTACAGACCGGAGGAGGGGCAGTGGGTTGACCCCGGCCCGTTCGAGGGGGCAGTGGGGGCTACTGGGGTGTAATGGGGGCCACTGAGGAGATTCAGGGGCCTACTGGGGGGCACTGGGGAGCTATAGGTGGGTTATTGGGATGGACTGGGAGGCATTGGGAGCTACTGGGAGGCAGTGGGGAGATGCTGGGGTGCACTGAGAGCTACTGGGAAGCACTGGGGAGACACTGTGGAGATGCTGTTGGGCAGTGAGGAGACACGAGGGGGCGCTGTGGGGCACTGGGGGCTACTGGGGTGTACTGGGGGCCACTGAGGAGATTCAGGGGCCTACTGGGGGGCACTGGGGAGCTATAGGTGGGTTATTGGGATGGACTGGGACGTACTGGGAGCTACTGGCAGGCAGTGGGGAGACACTGGGGTTCACTGGGAGCTACCGGGATGCACTGGGGAGAGTAGTAAGCGGGTGCTGGGAGGGATTAGGGGGGCACGGGGGGACTGGGAGGCTACTAAGGGTTTACTGGGATGGACTGGGAGACACTGGGATCTACTGGGAGGCAGTGGGGAGATGCTGGGGTGCACTGGGAGCTACTGGGAAGCACTGGGGAGACACTGTGGGGATGCTGTTGGGCAGTGAGGAGACACAATAGGGCACTGTGGGGCACTGGGAGCTACTGGGGTGTACTGGTTTATACTTGTCCGTGCTGTTCGGGCACAGATCCTGCACTACAGCCCGGAGGAGGGGCAGTGGGTGGCCCCCGGCCCGTTCGAGGGGTTGCTGTCGTGGAACGGCTCGCGGGGCACGCGGGACCTGCAGGACCTGTCGGTGTGGCTGGCGGCCGTAGGGCGCCCCCACGCGGGTCACTACGTGTGCCGCCTGCGCCGCAACCTGACCTTCGAGGGCTACGTGTACAGCCTGGCGCGGAACAAGACCCTGCGGCTGGCCGTGGTGGACACGGGTGGGCGCCCCGGGGGCAGGGCCGCGGGCGGGGCGAGCGGGGGGAGCGGGGCGGGGCGAGGGGGGAGCTGGGAGGGGCGGGGCGAGGGAGGAGCTGGGAGGGGCGCGGCGAGGGGCGGGTAGAGCTTGGGGGGGCGGGGGGAGGTGGGAGGAGGGAGCTGGGAGGGGCCGGGCAAGGGGAGCCGGGTGGGGCGGGGCGGGGAGTAGGGGGAGCTGCGAGGGGCGGGGCGTGTGGAGCTGGGAGAGGCGGGGCGAGGGGCGGGGGGAGCTGGGAGGAGGGAGCCGTGAGGGACGGGGCGTGGGGAGCTGGGAAGGGCGGGGCGTGGGGAGCTGCGAAGGGCCGGGGGAGCTGCGAAGGGCGGGGGGAGGAGAAGAGGGAGCTGGGAGGGGCAGGGCAAGGGCGGGGGGAGCTGGGAAGAGGGAGCTGGGAGGGGCAGGGGAGGGGCAGGGGCGTGGTTTGCTCCGGACGGGGCGAGGAGGGAGCGTGGCTTGGGGGCGAGCAGGCCTACGGGGCCAGGGAGGAGGCGAGGGGCGGGGCTTGTTCCTGCGCTCGGGAGGCGGGGGGGCGGGGTTTCCGGCGGGGGGGCGTGGCGCGGCTCTCCTGTCGGTCGCGGGTTCGAGCCCCCGGGCCGGCAGCGCGGCGGGACCTGGCGTCCATCGTGTCGGAGATCCTGATGTACGTGCTGATCGTGGTGCTGACGCTGTGGCTGGCGGCCGAGATGCTGTACTGCTACCGCAAGGTGGCGGCCGCCGCCCCGCCCCCCGACAGCGCGTGAGTGGGCGGGGCCGCGGGGGGGGCGGGGCCGGGCGGGGGACCGGGGTATGGGGGGCTGGTGGGCGGTATAGGGGGTGTATGGAGGGGGTATGGGGGGCTGGGGGGGGGTATAGGGGGTGTATGCGGGGGTCTAGGGGTATGGGGGGCTGGGGGAGTATAGGGGGGGTATGGAGGGGGGTTGGGGGTATGGGGGGTTATGGGGGGCTAGTGGGGGGTATAGGGGGTGTATGGAGGGGGTGTGGGGGTCTGGTGGGGGGTATAGGGGGTGTAATGGGGGGTGTATAGAGGGGTATGCGGGGGGTCAGGGGGGCAAGAGGCCAATGGGGTGGTATAGGGGGTGTGTAGGGGGTGTATAGGCTGGGGGGGGCGGTAGGGGTTATTGGGGGAGTGGGGGGGGGTTAGGGGGTAGGGGGGCTGTATAGGGGTGAGGGAGGTGTAGCAGGGTATGGGGGGGGTATGGGCACACCACGGGGGTATAGGGGCCCTATAGGGTGTGTGACAGCTGAAGGGGGGGCAGTGGGAGGTATCTGGGGCGGCAGGAGGGGGCGTATAGGCGATCTGGGGGTGCTGGGGGGACCATAGGGGGTGCGGGGGCGCACAGGGACATATGGGGTCTATGGGGGGGGGGTGCAGTAGGGGGGTATAGCGGGTGCTGGGGTGCCCGTGGGTGCCCCCCCAACCTTCCCCCCCCCCTCCCCAGCTCAGAGTACCTGGCCATCACCTCGGAGAGCAAAGAGAACTGCGCTGGGGTGCAGGTGGCCGAGTAGCACCCATGGGTGCTGCCTGCCCTGCCCCCCCCTGCAATAACCCCCCCGGGGGGGGCGGCCCCACACCCACAGCCCCCCCCCCAGCTGCCACCCACCACCACCATCGCACAGCTCCCACAGACCCTGGCACCCATGGGTGCTCCCCAGAGGGACTCGGGTATTGGGGTGACCCCCCCCAGCACCCATGGGTGCTCCCAGGAAGGACCCAGGTATTGGGGTGACCCCCCCCCAGCACCCATGGGTGCTCCCAGGTATCAGGGTGACCACACAGCACCTATGAGTGCCCCCAGGTATTGGGGTGACCTCCCAGCCCCAGCTCCCATGGGTGCTCCCAGGAAGGACCTAGGTATCAGGATGACCCCCCACAGCACCCATGGGTGCAGAGGGACTCAGGTATCAGGGTGACCCCCCCAGCACCCATGGGTGCTCCCAGGAAGGACCCAGGTGACCCCCCCCAGCACCCATGTGTGCTTCCCAGAGGGACTCAGGTATTGGGGTGAACCCCCAGCACCCATGGGTGCTCCCAGGAAGGACCCTGGTGTCTGGGTGACCCCCCCAGCACCCATGGGTGCTCCCAGGAAGGACCCAGGTATTGGGGTGACCCCCCCCAGCACCCATGGGTGCTCCCAGGTATCAGGGTGACCACCCAGCACCCATGAGTGCCCCCAGGTATTGGGGTGACCTCCCAGCCCCAGCTCCCATGGGTGCTCCCAGGAAGGACCTAGGTATCAGGATGACCCCCCACAGCACCCATGGGTGCAGAGGGACTCAGGTATCAGGGTGACCCCCCCAGCACCCATGGGTGCTCCCAGGAAGGACCCAGGTGACCCCCCCCAGCACCCATGTGTGCTTCCCAGAGGGACTCAGGTATTGGGGTGAACCCCCAGCACCCATGGGTGCTCCCAGGAAGGACCCTGGTGTCTGGGTGACCCCCCCAGCACCCATGGGTGCTCCCAGGAAGGACCCAGGTATTGAGGTGATGCCCCCCAGCACCCATGGGTGCCCCCAGATATCGGGGTGCTCCCGCTTGTGCACGAGCTTGGGGGGTTTGGGCACTGAAACTCCTCATGCAACCCCCTCCCCCCACCATTTTCATCCTTTATTTTTGGGGTGAAACCCCTCAGAGTCGGGCCCTGGGCACCAGCGTGTGCATGAGCAGGTTGCACCGCCCCTCGCCCCCCCCCCCCCCCCCCGTGCAACATGGCCCTTGCACAAGCACAGAGGCACAGTGAGCGTGCAAAACGGGTCCCATGGGCAACGGCCAGCGTGCAAACTGGGTGTGCAAACTGGGCGTCCAAAGCACTGGACGTGCAAACTGCGTGTGCAAAGCGCTGGGCGTGCAAGACGCCAGCGTGCAACTAGAGGCATGCATCATGCAAGTGCAGGTGTGCAAGGGGACATGCAAAGCACCGGCGTGCAAAATGGCGTGCAAGACCCCAGTGTGCCAATCCGCATATGCAATGTGTCGGGGGCACGCAAGTGCAGGCATGCAAAGTGATGCGCGGCGCGTGGGTATGCAAATAGAGGTGTGTAAGCAGGCGAGTTTGGCACTGGTGTGTGTGTGTGGGCGTGCAAGGAGGCGGTGTGCAAACAGCCATGCAACAGGACGTGCAGTGCATCGGTGTGCAAATGGAGGCGTGCAAAGCAACGTGTGCAGTGCATTGGCGTGCAATGCAGGCGTGCAAACAGGCATGCAGTGCCTCGGTGTGCAAGGAGAGGCGTGCAAGCTGACGTGCAAGGCGCTAGTGTACAAACGGACGTGCAATGGAGTGGCATGCAAACAGACGTGCAATCCAGCGTGCAAGGTGCTGGTGTGCAAACAGATGAGCAATGCAGTTGGCGTGCAAATAGGCATGCAAGGAGGTGCAGACGTGCAAGCGGGCATGCAAGGAGAGGCGTGCAAGCCGGCGTGCAAGGCCTCGGCATGCAAATGGACGTGCAACACCTCGGCGTGCAAGGCGCTGGCGTGCACGCACAGGCGTGAAAAGGACGTGCAAGGCGGCGCCGTGCAAAGCGGCGCGCAACGGGCGGCGGCATGGAAATGAGCCGTATGCAAATCGGGGCGTGCAAATGAACTGTATGCAAACGAGCGGCGCGCGGGCCGCTGGGTTGTGCAAATACACGGACTTGCAAACGCAGCGCTGGTGCGGGATTGTATGTAAATGAATGGTATGCAAATGAGGAGTATGTAAATTAATCCGGACGGCAGCTGCTTCGGACGGCACCGTCCGCCCCCTCGCCCGCTCCGGGCTGTTTTGGGGCGCAATTACGGGGATTTGGGGGTTCAGTGACGTAAGGGGGGAGGAGCAGTGACGTCACCCGCGTGCTGGGGTGGGGGCGCCCGGACCGGTTTTGGGGTTCCCACAGGAATTTGGGATCAGTGACGGGGTTTGGGGAGGCGGCAATGAGGGGTTTGGGGGTTCGGGAGCAAGGTTAAGGGGATTTAGGGGTTTGGGGGGCGGTTTTGGGGTTCGGGAGGTTTTTGGGGTGCCCGGACCGGTTTTGGGGTTCCCACAGGAATTTGGGGTCGGTGACGGGTTTGGGGAGTCAAGGGGGGGGTTGGGGGTTCGGGGGTGGGGCTTGGGGTGCCCGGACCGGTTTTCGGGTTCAGCGATGGGTTTTGGGGTACCCGGACCTAATTGGGGCTCAGGGGTTCGGTTTGGGGATTCAGGGGATTTGGGGGTGGGGGGTGGAGGGGGGTTGGGGGTCAGCGACAGGTTTTGGGGTGCCCCGACCTAGTTGGGGGTTCAGGGGTGGGAGTTGGGGGATGGGGCGGGGTTAAGGGGAGTTGGGGGGGGGTCAGGGGCGAGTTTTGGGGTTCCCGGCCCAGTTTTGGGGTTCCCACAGGAATTTGGGGTCAATGAGGGGTTTGGGGGTTCAGGGAGAGGGTGGGGGGTTGGGGGTTCAGGCGCGGGGTTAAAGGGATTTAAGGGTTTGGGGGTGGGTTTGGGGTTCAGGTGTTTTTTGAGGTGCCCGGACCGGTTCTGGGGTTCCCATAAGGATTTGGGGTCAACGACAGGTTTGGGGGTTCGGGGGCGGGGCTGGGGGTGCCCGGACCGGTTTTGGGGCTCAATTAAAGGGTTTTGGGGTTCAGTGATGGGTTTTGGAGTCCAGACCTAGTTGGGGGTTCAGGGGTGGGAGTTGGGGGGTGGGGCGGGGTTAAGGGAAGTTGGGGGCGGGTTTTGGGGTTCAGGGGCGGGTTTGGGGGTACCTGGCCCAGTTTTGGGGTTCCCACAGGAACTTGGGGTCAACAACAGGTTTGGGGGTTCGGGGGTGGGGCTGGAGGTGCCCGGACCGGTTTGGGGGCTCAAGTAAAGGATTTTGGGGTTCAGCGATGGGTTTTGTGGTGCCCTGACCTAGTTGGGGGCTCAAGAGTGGGGTTTGGGGGTTCTGGGGCGGAGTTAAGGGGATTGGGATGGGGGGTGGGGGGGGATTGGGGTTGGGGACGGGTTTTGGGGTACCCGGACTGGTTTTGGGGTTCCCACAGGAATTCAGGGTCAATTACGGGTTTTGGGGCTCAATGAGGGGTTTGGGGGTTCGGGGCGGGGTTTGGGGGGCCCCACCCCCCCCTCGCACCCCTATAAACCGTTCCCCACCCCCCACCAGCCGAGCAGTGCTTTGGGGTGAAACCCGCCAGGTTCAGGCAAAGAGGGGGGTGGAGGGGGGGTGGGGGGGGTTGTGGTGTTCTCAGGGCATTTGGGGGGGTGTGAGAGTTTGGGGGGGATATTCGGGGCATTTTGGGGTGTTTGGGGGGTGGAGCATTTTTGGGGGGCGGGGTTGGGGGATTTCGGGGTTCCTTTGGGGCAGTTTTGGGGGGATTTTGTATGTTTTGGGGTAATTTGGGGTGTTGGGGGGGACACGGGGATGTTTTGGGAGGCTAGGGGTGTTGGGGGGGATTTGGGGATATTTTGTGGGATTTTGGGGTGTTTGGGGAGGATTTGGGGTGATCTAGGGGTGTTTGGGAGTGATTTGGGGTGTTTTGGGAGAATTTGGGGGTAATATTTGGGGAAATTTGGGGGCTGTTTGGGGGGATTTGGGGAATTTTGGGGTGGTTTGGGGGATTTTGGGGGGATTGGGGAGATTTGGGGGTGGTTTGGGGGGATTTGGGGGTTGTTTTGAGGGGATTTGGGGGATTTGGGGGATTTTGAGGTTGCTTCGGGGAACTTTGGGGTGATACCAGGATGTTTTGTGGAGCTCTGGAGTGATCCGAGGGTGTTTGGGGGGGATTTAGGGGTATTTTGGGTGTTTGGGGGGATTCAGGGGGGATTTGGGGGTGTTTTGGGGGGATTCTGGGATATTTTGTGGGAATTGGGGTATTTGGGGGGATCTGGGGGTTGTTTGGGGGAGCTTTGGGGTGATCCCGGGATGTTTTGGGGGGGATTCGGGGGGATTTGGCAATATTTTGCAAGAATTTAGGCTGTTTTGGGGTGATTCAGGGGTGTTTGGGGACGATTCGGGGCTTTTTTGTTGTATTTGGGGGATTTTGAGGTGATTGGGGGCATTTGGGCTGGTTTGGGGTCACTTAGGTGGTTTGGGGAGGTTTCGGGCAGTCTGGGGGGGATTGGGGGGCGTTTGGGGATACCCTGGGGGACTCCGAGCCCATTTGGGGGCCACTCCAGCCGTTTTTGGTGACAGGGGTTTTCGGGGCGCAGGTGGGGGGGCCATGGGGCGACTCTGCCGGTGCCGGTGTCGGCGCCGGGGTGAAGGTCGGGGTGAAGGTCGGGGTGAAGGTCGGGGTCACCGGCGCTGCCGCCACCCCCAGAAGAAGTCCCCTCCCAAACCGCAGGTAGGTCGAGGTCCTCGATTTTGGGGTGAATTTGGGGCTTTGGGGAGGGGTGGGGCTGTTCGCAGAACACCTCGCCTTGCAGGCTGCCTGCCCACCGATGACGTCACCGATGACATCACCGATGACATCACCGATGAAGTCACTGCCGCTGGCAGCAACCACCACCTACATCATCTGGCCCCCCCCGGCCATCGTCACCCTGGGGGGGCCCCGAGTGGCACTGGTGAAGGGGGGCGGCCCTGCCCAGCCCCAAAAATGCTGTTTTTAGCCCCAAAAATGCTGGTTTTAGCCCCAAAAATGTTGCTTTTAGCCCCAAATATTGGTTTCAGCCCCCAAAATGTTTGGTTTAGCCCCCAAAATGATGGGTTTAGCCCCCAAATGGTGTTGTGACTGAAAACCCACCATTTGCCCTTGAAAGATGAGGTGGATTGCTCCAAAATCAGGATTTTTAGCCCCAAAACGGGCCTCACAGGCCCAAAACGGTGCTCAGCTGCCCAAAAAAGGGCCTTTTTGCACCAAAATCAACATTTTTAGCTTCCAAATAAAGATTTTTAGCTCCAAAATGGGCCTCTCAGGCCTAAAACAGTGCTCAACTGCCAAAAGAAGGGCCTTTTTGCACCAAAATCAGGAGGTTTAGCCCCCAAATCAGGATTTTTAGCCCCAAAATCAGCCTTGCAGGCCCAAAGCAGCGCTCAGCTACCCAAAAAAGAGCCTTTTTGCCCCCAAATCAGGATTTTTAGCCCCAAAATGGCCTTTCCTCCCTCTCCTCAAAATGGGAATTTGGCCCCCAAGCTCCTTTTGACCTGAAACCGCCTTTTCTCCCCCCAAAATAGGGTTAAAATTTTTCAGTGCTGAAACTTGGCTTCGACCCCAAAACTTGTTTTTTTTATGTGGGTTTGTGTTTCTTTCTCCTCTGGAAGAAAAAAGGCCCAAAATGGCAGGTTTTGACCCCAAAATGGAGGAGGGGAGGGGGAGTTTGACCCCGAGTAGCGTCTTGCCCTAAAATCCAGGGTTTTGCCCTAAAACCGACTGGTCCATTAGAAAAACGGGATTTGCTTCAAACCCCCAGTTTGGCCCCAAAAATCATGTTTGGCCCCAAATCCCAGGTTTTCACCTGAAACTCGGGTCGGGGCCTCTGCCGGAGCCTCGGCCCCCCAAATTGCCGTTTTTCTCCTCAAAAATTGGAAAAACTATTAAAATTTGTGATTTGACCCCGCGGAGCCCTTGGGCCTGGTGAGGGGGTGGGGTGGGGGAGGGGCTGGCAGGTGCCCAGGTGCACTGGGTGGGGGGGGAGGGGTACTTCCAGGGGTGGGGGGAGGGGCGCTGGGGGGGGGGTGGTCACCCAGTGGCCCTGGTGGGGGAGGGGCTGGGACACCTGCATCCCCTCTTCTCCCCTCCCTTGGCGGGGGGGGGGGGGGGGGGGGGGGGAGAGGGGGGCGGGGCAGGACGGGTGTTCCCCTCCCCCCCCCCGGGGTTCAAGGCCAGCGGCGCTGCCCATCCTCCCCCCCGTGCAGCGCGCAATGGAGGGGGTGGTGCTGCTGACCCACATCGTGCCGGGGGGGTCGGGCCTGGGGCCCCCCGGTAAGAGCGGCCGGCGCTTGTGGGGGGGAGCCCCTGGCCCTGGGAGTAAGTGGGGAGTAACCTGTGAAGTAACTGCCCGGGGGGGGGGGGGGGGAGGGGGAGGGCCGGGGGGGAGGGGGGATTGCTGGGTGAGCTGGGTGAGTAGGAGTAAAGGGGTGAGTAGGGAGTGTAGGGGTTAAGGGGGGAGTAGGGAGTGAGTAGGGGGTGGGTAGGGGATGGGGTAGGGGGGTTGTAGGGGTATGGGGGAGTATGGAGTGAGTAGGCAGTGCATAGGGGGTGAGTGGGGGGGCTGTAGGGTTTAAAGGGGGATTAGGGAGTAAGTAGGTGGTGCATGAGGGTGAGTAGGGGGTGAGTGAAGCAGTGTAGGGGTGAGTAGGGAGTATGGAGTTAGTAAGGGGTGCATAAGGGTGAGTAGGGGGTGAGTAGGGCTAAGGGGGGGTGAGCTAGGAGTAGGGGCAGGTTTTGATGGCGAATAGGGGCTGAGTAGTTGGGGTGTAGGGGGGTGTAGGTAAGGGGGGAGTATGGAGTGAGTGGGCAGTGCATTGGGGTGAGTAGGGGGTATAGAGGTAAGGGGGAGCAGGAAGTAAGTAGGCGTGCAGAGGGGGTGGGTAGGGGGTGTGGGGAAAGGGGGAGTAGGCAGTGAGTAGATGGTGCATGGGGGGTGAGTAGGGGAGGAATAGGGTGGTGTAGGGATGTAGGGGAGTAGGGAGTGAGTAGGTGGTGCACAGGGGTGAGTAGGAAGAAGGGGTGAGTGGGGTAAGAGATGGGAGGACAATAAGCGTGAGTGGAGTAGGGGGTGAGTAGGTGTGGGTAGATCTAAGGGGAGAGTAGGCGTGTAGGGTGAAGGGTGAGTAGGCAGTGAGTAGGGGTGCATAGGGGGTGAGTAGGAGTAGGGTGAGTAGGGTGCAAGTAGGAGTGTAGGGATGAGGGGGAGCAGGGATGAGTAGGGGGTGAGTAGAGGCTGAGTAGGGGGTGCAGGGGTAAGGGGGAGCAGGGATGAATAGGGGGTGAGTAGAGGCTGAGTAGGGGGTGTAGGGGTAAGGGGGAGCAGGGATGAATAGGGGGTGAGTAGAGGCTGAGTAGGGGGTGTAGGGGTGAGTGGGAGTAGGCAGTGCATAGGGGGTGAGGAGGGAAGGAGTGAGGGAGGGGAGTAGAGGCTGAGTAAGGGCGTGTGGGTGGGGCCGGCCCAGGCCCCGCGCCCACCCCGGCCCCGCGCCCACCCCGGCCCTGCCCCCACCCACCGCCGCCCCCGCAGGTGACGCAGGTGCTGCTGGGGGCGCTGCAGGTGGCCCTGGGTGGGACCCTCCTGGTGGCCCTGAGGGACCTGCTGGGGGCCCATCTGGGGGTCCCCCTGGGCACCGGCACCCTGGTGAGAGTTATGAGGCAGGGGGGCACTTATGAGTGGGGGGCACTTATGGGGCAAGGGGGTGGTTATGGGGGGGCACTTAAGGGGTGGGGGGCTGATGGGGCAGGGTGGGAATTATGGGGTGGGGGGGGACTTATGGGGCCGGAGGGCAGTTATGGGGTGAGGAGGCACTTATGGGGCAGGAGGGCATTTATGGGCACGGGGCACCTATGGGGCAAGGGGGTGTTTATGGGGTTGGGGGGCACTTATGGGGCAATGGGGTGGTTATGGGGGGCACTTATGTGGTGGGGGGCTGATGGGGCAGGGTGGGAGGTATGGCACGGGGGTGAATTATGGGGTGTGGAGGCACTTATGGGGGAGGGGCTCTTATGGACCAGGGTGGCACTTATGTGGCAGGGTGGCACTTATGGGGCGGGGGGGCATTTATGGGTGGGGGGCACTTATGGGGCAATGGGGTGGTTATGGGGGGGCACTTATGGGGTGAGGGGCTGATGGGGCAGGGTGGGGATTATGGGGTGGAGGGGACACATGGGGCAGAGGGGCAGTTATGAGGTGAGGAAGCACTTATGGGGCAGGGGGGAACTTATGGTGTCAGGGGGCACTTATGGGGCAGGGGGGCACTTATGGGACAGGGGGGTGGTTATGGGGGGGCACATATGTGATGGGGGCTGATGGGGCAGGGTGGGGATTATGAGAGGACATATGGAGGGGGAGGCAGTTATGGGGTGGGGAGGCATTTATGGGGCAGGGACACTTATGGGGCAGCCCCTGACCCACACCTGCCCCCCCACCCCCCCAGCTGATGGTGTCAGGGGTGGTGCTGGTGGCGATGGCACAGAGACCCTCGGTGAAGCTGGTGAGTTGGGGGGGGATGGGGACACGTGTGGGGCACGCTATGGGGCAGCAGGGGGGGTGACACCAGGGGGTGACACGCTGCCCCACGGTGCAGGCACGGGCAGGGCTGGTGCTGGGGGTGCTGGGTGCCATCTTCTCCTTCCTGGAGCTGGTGCTGCAGGGGGTGCTCCTGCCCTATGGCTGCCCCACATGCCACCGCGTGGGACCCCCCATGCAGGTAAGGGGGGCTATGGGGCTATGGGGGCTATGGGGAGTCCATAGGGGTCCCTGGGGCTTTGAGGGCCTATGGGGCAGCTATGGGGCTTTGTGGGACTATGGGGCAGCTATGGGGCTATGGGGGGCCATGGGGGGCTATGGGGGATTGGGGGGTCCATGGGGGGCTATGGGGCTTTGGGGAGCTATGGGGCAGCTATGGGGCTATGGGGGGCCATGGGGGGCTAAGGGGCTTTTGGGGTCTATGGGGCTTTGGGGGACTTTGAGGGGCTATGGGGCAACTATGGGGCTTTGGGGTGCTTTAGGGGGCTTTGAGGGGCTATGGGGCAGCTATGGGGCTATGGGGGGGGCCATGGGGCCACTCTGAGGGGCCAGAAGGGTGGGGGGGTCCATGGGGGGCTATGGGGTTTTGAGAAACTATGGGGCAGCTATGGGGCTTTGGGGGGCTTTAGGGGTCCTCGGGGGGCTATGGGTCATCTATGGGGGCTATGGGGCTGCTATGGGGCAGCTGTAGGGCTTTGGGGGGGCTATGGGGCCTCTATGGGGGGCTATGGGGGGCTATGGGAGGCTGTGGGGCGCTATGAGGGGTCTATGGGGCACTATGGGGGGGCTGTGGGGGAGTCTGTGGGGCTCTATGGGGGGATCTATGGGGCACTGTGGGGCGCTATGGGGGGCTGGGGGCTGGGCTCTGGGTCTGTGGCCCCTCCTCTCAGCGGCAGGGGGCGCCGCGTGGGAGGGAGGGGCCGTGGCCAGCCGCGATGGGCGGAGCCTCACAGGCCTCGCACCTCGCCCCCTCCCCCGCACAGGGCGTGGTGTTGGGGACGCAGCTGTTGCTGATGACGTCATCGGCGGCGGGGGCGGCGCTAACGGTGACGGGAGCCGTGGCAGCAGCCCGGGGGGCGGGGCGGGGCCAGCCGGTGAGCGGGGGCGGGGCCCATGGGGGGCGAGGCCCGGGGCGGGGCCCGAAGGGCGGGACAGGGCCTACCATTGAGCAAGGGCGGGGACCAAGAGGGGCGGGGCCAGGAGAGCGAGGAGGGGCGGTGAGTGGGGGGTGGGGCCCTGGGAGAGGGGGTGGTGCCGGCCGGTGAGAGGGGGCAGGGCCTGAGGTGGGGGCAGGATGGCTGGGTGCCATATAAGAAGTAGGGGGCGGGGACTAGGCTCCATATAAGGAATAGGGAGTGGGTCTGGGAGTCATAGAAGTGGAAGGGGGTGGGGCCAGGATGCCTGGGTGCAAGGTTTAGGGGGCGGGGCCAGCATGGCTAGATGCCATGTAAGGGATAGGAGGCAGGACAAGGATGGCTGGGTGCCATATAAGGTGAAGGGGGCGGGGCCTGGGTGCCCTATAAGGGGAAGACACGGGGCCAGGATGGCTGGGTGCCATAAAAGGGGAAGGGGGAGGGGCCAGGATGGCTGGGTGCCCTATAAGGAGAAGGGGGTGGGGCCTGGGTGCCCTCTAAGGGGAAGATACATGGCCAGGGTGGCTGTTAGCCATATAAGGGGAAGGGGTGGGGCCACGATGCCCTATAAGGGGAAGGGGGCGTAGCATGCCCCGCCTCCTGCTGACCCCGCCCCCTCCTCTCCCCCAGCCTGTGGTGGTCTACCAGACGGCGCTGCCCAGCGCGGGGGCGGGGCTAAGCGAGGCCCCACTCCCCACCCCCGCCCCTCAATAAAGACCAAAGACCGGGACTCCCCAGCGCTGCCACCTCTGCTTAGGGTGGGCGTGGCCATCCAGGGCTCCACCCCCCCACCATCATCCTATTGGCTGAGCTCATGGGGAGGGTCCTGCTGGCCAATCAGCAGCCTCTCTGCCTTTGCCTGGCCCCACCGCCCCCACTGGCCAATCAGTGCCCTCTCTGTGGTGCCCAGCCCCGCCTCTTGCCTTCCCCCAGCCGCTCAATCAGCACGCAGCACTGACACTGTTGGCTCCTCCCCCCTGGTGACATCACAGCCACGTGGGGGAGGATTCGTTTAATGAAAAGTGGGTGGAGCGTCCAGCGCAGCGGCGAGGCGGGGCCTCACGAGGGGGCGGGGCTTTCTGTCCTTGCCCCGCCCTCTCTTCCTTCAGCAGGGTGGGGGAGGGGCGGCGGCCTCAGATCTGGGTGATGTCGTAGGCGCTGGGGGGGGAGGGGAGGTCACATGGGCAGGGTGGGGGTGGGGAGGCAAAAAGGGGTGGGGCTTCTAGGGGGAGGCTGCAAGGGGGGAGGGGTGACCCACGGGGTGGGGAGGGGTCAGCCATGGGGGGGCGGGGTCACCCATGGTGGGGAAGGGGTCACCCAGAGGGGGAGGGGTCACCCATGGGGTGGAGGGGTAAGCCATGGAAGGGAGGGGTCACCCATGGGGGGAGGGGCCCTTTAAGTGGGGATCCCCAAGACTGCAGGGGGTTATGGGGGGAGGGGTGGGGTAACCCAAGGGGGGGGTGAGGGGAGGGGTCCCCTGGGGTGGGGGAGGGATCTCACTTCTTCCTCTTCCGGCCCTGGCAGTGGGGGGGCTTCCCGCACTTCCCACCTGGGGGGGGGAGGGGAGAGAGGAACGTTGGGGGGTGAAGGGGGGAGGGGCCCCCAGCGCACGGGTGACCTCTGACCCCGAGGGGCCCCGGGGGGGGGAGGGGCATCACTCACAGGCGATGACGCCGATGCCGGTGACAAAGAGTGCGGCTGCCACCACCAGCCCCCAGCGCCGCAGGGATGGGTAGTCTGGGGGGGCGGGGCCAGAGGGGGAGGGGTCACAGAGGGCGGGGCCAAAAGGGGTGGGGGGTCGAAAAGGAGTGGAGGGTGAAAAGGGGCAGGGGTCGTCGAAGGGGGTAAAGGAGCTGTAAGGGGTGGAGGCGGTGTGGTTTCATGGAGGGGTGTGGCTTGCAGGGGCGGGGCTTGGGAGAGGCGTGGCTTGGGGCATGGCTTTTGGGGGGCCACGGTGGGGGTATGGCTTTGGGAGGGGCATGGCTAGCTGGAATGTGGCTGGGGAGAGGTGTGGTTTTGTGGAGGGGCGGGGCTTTTGGAAGCATGGTTAGGGAAGGGTGTGGCTAGGGAGAGACATGACTGGGGAGGGGTGTGGTTTCATGGAGGGGCGTGGCTTGGGAGGGGCGTGGTTTGGGGATGTGGCTTTGTGAGGGACTGCGATGTGGCGGCGGGCGTGGCTCTGGGTGAGGCGTGGCTAGCTGGAATGTGGCTGGGGAGGGGTGTGGTTTTGTGGAGGGGCAGGGCTTTGGGAGGGGCGTGGTTAGGGAAGGGCATGGCTGGGGAGGGGCGTGGTTTCATGGAGGGGCGGAGCTTGTTGGGGCGTGGCTTAACGGAAGGCATGGCTGGGGAGGGGTGTGGTTTGGGAGGGACGTAGCTGGGGAGGGGCGTGGCTTTTGGGGGTGTGGATTCACAGAGGGTTATGGGAGCGTGGCTGGGGAAGGGTATGGTTGGGGGCATGGCTGGGGAGGGGCGTGGCTAGGGAGGGGCGTGGTTTCACAGAGGGTTATGGCTGGGGAGGGGCGTAGCACCATGGGTGGGGCTATGGGGTGGGAAAAGCTCCGCCCCATGAATGGGAAAGGGGCGGTGATTTAAGGAGGGGGTGGAGCAGCTGAGGTGGGCGTGGCCTGGTGTGGGGCAGAGCTGTAATGGGGCGGGGCTAGGGCAAGCAAACAAGGGGCTTTAGGAAGGGGGTGGGGCTTGTGGCAGGTAGGGGCCGGGGGCCGGGGTTGGGCATGGGAGGGGCGGGGCTCCGGCGGGGGGCGGGGCTGGAGGACTGACCGTAGTAGAACTCATCCTTCGGGTTCCCATCGTCCCCTGGCGGGGGGGGGGGGGGGGGGGGAGAAGGGAGGGGTCAGCCGGCACAGCCCCCCCCCCCCCCCCCCCCCCGTGTCCCCATGTCCCCCATTATGACCCCATGTCCCCAAGTGTCCCCACGTGTCCCCATGTGACCCCTGTTCCCGTGTCCTCCCCGGCCCCCCCCGTGTCCCCCGATGTCCCCCCATTTGTCCCCATGTCCCCTCCCATGTCCCTATGTCCTCCCCGTGTCCCCACCATGTATACCCATGTCCCTGTGTGTGTCCCCATATCCCCTTATGCCCCCCTGTGTCCCTCTGTATCTGTCCCCCGTGTCCCCCCATGGCTCCCCATGTCCCCCTGTGTCCCTCCATGTCCCCCCCTCGTGTGGCCCCCATGTCCCTCCCATGTCCCCCCACGTCCCCCCCCATGTGTCCCCATGTCTTTCATATCCCCCCATGTCCCCCCGTGTCCCCCCCATGTCCCCGTGTCCCTCTGTGTCCCCCCCGTGTGTCCCCATGTCCCCCCCACATCCCCTCATGTCCCCCCGTGTCTCCCATGTTCCCCTCGTGTCCCCCATGTCCCCTCATGTCCCCCCACGTCCCTGTGTGTCCCATGTCCCCCTACATGTCCCTGTGTGTCCCCCCATGTCCCCCTGTGTCCCTCCATGTCCCCCCCCCGTGTCCCCCTCATGTGTCCCCATGTCGCCCTACATGTCCCTGTGTGTGTCCCCACGTCCTCTACATGTCCCTCTGTGTCCCTCCATGTCCCTGTGTCCCCCCCATGTCCCCCCGTGGGTCCCCCTGTGTCCCTCTGTGTCCCTGTGTCCCCCTCATGTCCCCCTGTGGGTCCCCATGTCCCCCTGTGTCCCAGCTTTTGGGGAGGGGTCCTGGGGGGGGGCAGGCATGGAGGGCATCCCAGATGTCTGGGGGGGTCCTATGCCAGGGAGGGGGGGTCCCAGGTTTTGGGGGGGGGTCCCAGACTTGGGGGGGGGGGGGGCAAGGCATGGAGGGGTGTCCCAGATGTGGGAGGGTCCCAGGACGGGGGGGGGATTCAGATGTCCGGGGGATCCCCGGATGTTGGGGGGGTCCCCTGCCAGGGAGGGGGGTCCCGGGTGTTCGGGGGGGGTCCCAGGTTTTGGGGGGGGTCCCAGACTTGGGAGGGGGGGCAAGGCATGAGGAGGATCCCCGGGGGGGGGTGGTGGTGTCCCAGGTGTCCGGGGGGGTCCCCAGATGTTGGGGGGGGTCCCAGACATGGGGGAGGGGCCAACACTCACCAGGGGGTGGGGCAGGTGTCCCACTGCTCTTGGGGTCAGGAGGGTCGTGGGGGGAGGGGTCGGTCTGTACCCCTGGGACACACACACATACCACACTTCCAGTTCAGACCAGTATAGACGAGTTTAGACCAGTACAGAGCCGCACAGGCCACTGCTACCAGTCTACACCCCCACAGCCCAGTCCTCCCAGTTCCACACCAGTATGGACTGCTATGGACCACCACCACCCCACCCCCCACTACACCCCAGTCCTCCCAGTGTAGACCAGTACAAACCAGTGCCCCCCCCCTCCCCCCTCACCTGGACTGGAGGCAGCTGTGGGTGCCAGCGGGGTCGAACTGGTCCATACTGGGAAGGGAACAGAGGCGTCCGGGGGGCTTGGGGGGGTACAGGGTCGAGCCCCTCCCCACCCCAAAAACCCCCAGCCCCGGGGGGGGCAGGGATAAGACCCCTCCCCCCCCCCCCCCCAAGCCGCAGGGATCGGGCCCCTTCCCCCCCTCCAAAGCCTCCCCAGCCCCGGGGGGGAGTCGTGGTCTCACCTTGGCCCGGGGTCACGAGCGAGGTCACGGTCAGGAGCCAGAGGGGCAGCGGGAGCTGGGGGGAGTGGCAGGGCTGGGGGGGGGCCAGGACTGGCGGGGGGGGGGGGGGGGGGGATGGGGTGTCGCGCGCCCCGGCCCCACCCAAGGGCATCCGGGCCCTATAGCGTCCCCTATAGGGGAATTGGGGGGGCGAGGGGGGACAGCCACCCACCCCCGGGGTGATAATGATGGGGGGTACGGGGGGGGGAGGGGAGCTCACCCTCATGGCGCGGCGCAGGGCAGGGCCGGGGGGGGGATGGGCGGGGGGAGGGGGGGCCCCGCGGCTCCACCCCACAGGAAATCCTGTGCTGCCGGGGGGGGCCTATAGCGGGGGCCCTATAGAGCCAGGGCCCTATAGCCATGGGGCCCTATAGCCAGGTGTGCCATATAGTCCTCGGGCCCTATAGAGCCAGGGCCCTATAGCCGAGGGGGCCTATAGCCACGGGTGTGCCCTATAGAGCCAGGGCCCTATAGCGCTGGGGGCCCTATAGTCAGGGGGGGCTATAGCGCTGTCAGGGGGGGCTATAGCGCTGGGGACCTATAGCACTGGGGACCTATAGTGCCGGATGGGGCCTATAGCCACAGGGGCCTATAGCACCAGGGGACCTATAGTGCCAGGGCCTTATAGCCCTGTGCCCTATAGTGCTGGGGGCCTATAGCATTGGGGGCCTATAGCACCGGGGGTGACCTATAACCCTGGGGCCCTATAGCATTGGGGCCCTATAGCGTTGGGAGCCTATAGCACTGGGGGTGACCTATAACCCTGGGGTCCTATAGCATTGGGGCCCTATAGCCCTGGCAGCCCTATAGTGCCAGGGGTCTGTAGCGTCGGGGGCCTATAGTGCTGGGGGTGACCTATAGCCCTGGGGCCCTATATCACCGGGGGCCTATAGCCCTGGGGCCTATAGCACGGGGGGTGCCCTATAGCCCCGGGTGTCCCCTATACCCCCAGGGGACCCATAGCACCAGGGCCCCTATAGCACCAGGGGCCCTATAGCACCAGGGGGGGCTTATAGCACCAGGGGCCCTATAGCCCTGGCCACATGGGTCCCCTATAGCTCCAACCACGTGAGTCCCCTATAGTCCCAGGTCCCCTGTAGCCCTGGCCACATGGGTCCCCTATATAACCAGATACATGAATGCTCTATAGCCCTGGGGTCCTGGGCCCCTATAGCCCCAGCCCTGGGGGTCCCCTATACCCTCAGACATGTGGGTCTTCTATAGCCCTGGGGGCTTGGGCCCCTATAGCCCCAAGTACCCTATAGCCACAGCCCTGGGCATCCCCTATAGCCTCGGGGTCTTGGGCACCTATAGCCCCAGCCACACGGGTCCCCTGTAGACCTGGGGGCCTTATAGCCCCATGTGCCCTATGGCCCTAGAAATGTGGGTCCTCTATAGCCCCAGGGACTTGGGCCCCTATAGCACTGGGTGCCCTATAGCCCCAAGTACCCTATAGCCCTAGTCCTGGGGGTCCCCAATAGCCCTGGGGTCCTGGGCTCCTATAGCCCCAGCCACATGGGTCCCCTATAGGCCTGGATGCCTGGGCCCCTATAGCCCCCCACATGTGGGTCCCCTATAGTCCTGGGGGCCCTCTAGCCCCAGCCAAGGGGGTGTCCTATAGCCCCAGCCCTGGGGTCACCTATAGCACCAGAAGCATGGGCCCCTATAGTCCCCTCCACGTGGGTCCCCTATATCCCAGGGATTTGGGCCCCTATAGCATTGTGGGACCTATAACCCCAAGTACCCTATAGCCCCAGCCCTGGGGATCCCCTATAGCCCTGTGATCCTGGGCCCCTATAGCCCTCGGTCCCCTATAGCCCCAGACATGTGGGTCCCCTATAGCCCTGGCCACATGGAACCCCTATAGCCTCAGACACGTGGGTCCCCTATAGCCCCAGGGACTTGGGCTGCTATAGCACTGGGTGCCCTATAGCCCCAAGTACCCTATAGCCCCAGTCCTGGGGGTCCCCTATAGCCCTGGGGTCCTGGGCCCCCATAGCCCCCCACATGTGGGTCCCCTATAGCCCTGGGGGCTTGGGCCCCTATAGCACTGGGGCCCCTATAGCCCCAAGTACCCTATAGCCACAGCCCCGGGCATCCCCTATAGCCTTGGGGTCTTGGGCCCCTATAGCCCCAGCCACACGGGTCCCCTATAGACCTGGGGGCCCTATAGCCACATGTGCCCTATGGCCCCAGACATGGGGATACCCTATAGCCCTGGGATCCTGGGCCCCTATAGCCCCAACCACATGGGTCCCCTATAGGCCTGGATGCCTGGGCCCCTATAGCCCTGGCCATGTGGGTCCCCTATAGCCCGGGGGTCCTGGGCCCCTATAGCTCCAGACATGTGGGTCCCCTATAGCCCTGGGGGCCCTATAGCCCCATGTGCCCTATAGCCCCAGATATGTGGGTCCCCCATAGCCCCGGGGGCTTGGGCTCCTATAGCCCTGGGGCCCCTATAGCCATGGTCAAGTGGGTGACCTATAGCCTCAGCCACATGGGTCCCCTATAGTCCCAAGCCCCGCCCCCCCGCCCCAGCAGCGCCCCCCAGCGGCAGTTATGAAACGTCTCCTTTATTTCCATGTGCGGGGAGGGGGGCACTTTGGGGGGCCTCCAAAACCTCCCCCCGCCCCCGCGAGACCCTCCCCCCCACTTCAGGTCTTTCCCACTTTATTGCCCCCCCCATTTAATAGGGGTCCCCAGTTATGGGGGTCCCTTAATTAGGGGGGAAAGGAAGAATTTTGGGGAGGGGTCCCCCAATTTTAGGGGGGGGTCCGTTATGGGTGAGGGGCTCCTGTGGTCTTGGGAGGGGTCCCCAAGTGTGAAGGTGCTTTTGGGGGGGTCCTCCCCCTTTTTGGGGTCCCCCCCTTTTTTTTTGGGGGGGAGTCATGGGAGGGCTCCTCGATTTTGGGGAGGGGTCCCCAATTTGGGGGGGGGTCCCGCATTTTCGGAGGGTCCCCGGTTTGGGGAGGTATCCCCGGTTTTGGGGAGGGGTCCCCTGTTTTGGGGAGAGGTCCCCGGTTATTGGGGAGGGGTGCCCTTTGCTCTTCAGCGGTGGTTCCTTAAGGGGGTGTCCCCCCATTTTTTGGGGGGGTCCTTGGCTCTATAGGGGGGACCCCCTTTCCCCCTCCCCCCTTTAATTTTTAACTGGGGGGGGCTGCATGCACCAGGGGGGACCCAGGCTGGGGAGGGGGCGTGGCTCTCGTCGAAGGGGGCGGGGCTACGCTGTGGCCGCGGGGGCTGTTGGGAAAAGAGAGAATTAGGGGGGGGGGGGCAGGGGGGGCAGGAGACACCCCCCCATCCCCCCCTATCCTACCACCCCCCAAAAAAAAACAACTTACTGGGGGTCTTGGCCGGCTGCCGGGGGTCTGGGGGCTGTGGGGGGCAGGGAGGTCAAGGGGGGGCCCCCAATTTGGGAGGGGGGTGTTGCCCCCCCCAATATGGGGGTCCCATGGGGGGGGGCACCAATATGGGGGTTACCGCCTCCCCCATTTTAAGGGGGGGTCTCACCTGGGCTCCGCCTTTTTGCACTTGAACTTCTTACCTGGGGGGGGGAAATGGGGGGTGGTGACCTCAAGATTGGGGGGTACACCCCCCTGCAACGTGGAGTTGTGGGGTGGTGGGTGCTGGGGAGGATTTGGGGGGGGCTCAGGGGGATTTTGGGGTGTCAAGGGGGATTTGGGGGTCCAAGGGGGGATTTAGGGGGTCCCACGTATCAAGGGAGATTTGGGGGAGGGGGAGCAGGGGGGATTTGGGGGTCCAAGGGGGGATTTTGGGGGGGGGCAGGGGGATTTAGGGGGTCCCATGTGTCAAGGGGGATTTTGGGGGGTGGGTCAGGGGGCATTTGGGGGTCCTGGAGGGATATTGAGGTGTCAAGTGGGATTTGGGGATCCAGGGGGGGAATTTGGGGGGACTCGGGGGGATTTGGAGGTGCCGGAGGGGGTGGGGGGGGGCTCAAGGGGGAGTTGGGGGGTCCCAGGGGGATTCTGGGGTGTCAAGGAAGATTTGGGGGGGGGAAGGGGGGATTTGGGGGGGGATCGGGGGAATTTGGTGGGCCCAGGGGAGACATGGGGGGTCCCAGGGGGATTCTGGGGTATCAAGGGGGGATTTGGGGGGGGGGCCAGGGGGGATTTGGGGGTCAAGGGGGATTCTGGGTGTCAAGGGGGGATTTGGGGAGGGCTTAGGGGGGATTTGGGGGTTCAAGGGGGGATTTAGGGGGTCCCATGTGTGAAGGGGGAATTTGAGGGGGTGGGCGTGGGGGATTTGGGGGTCCCAGGGGGGATTTTGGGGGGCTCAGGGGGGATTTGGGGGGGTCCCAGGGGGGATTCTGGGGTGTCAAGGGGGGGTTGGGGGACCCCGGGGTGGGGAGAGGTCCGGGGGGGGGTTTGGGGTGCTGGGGGGGTTGGGGTGCGGGATTTTGGGGTTCGGGGGCTTGGGGGTGCCAGGGGGGTGTGTGTTGGGCTGCAGGGGGGGATATTTTGGGGAGCAGGGGGCAGGTTGGGGTGCTGGTGGGAGGGTGTTGGGAGTGCGGGGTTTTGGGGTTCGGGGGGTTTTGGGGTGCGGGGGGGTTGGGGTGCTTGGGGTTTTGGGGGTTCGGGGCATTTTTGGGGGCGGGGCTGGGGTGCAGGGAGGATATTTGGGGGTGTGGGGAGGGATCCTGAGGGTGCCGGTGGTTTTTGGGTTCAGAGGGTTTTGGGGTGCAGGGGGTTGGGGGGGATTGGGGTTCGGGGGAGATATTTCGGGGTGCGGTGGGGGGGTTGGGGGTGCGGGGGGATATTTGGGGTGCAGGGGGGTTGGGGGTGCGGGATTGTGGGGTGTGTGGGGTTTTGGGGTGCAGGGGAGACATTTGAGGGTGCGGGGGGCAGGTTTTGGGGTGCGGAGTTTTGGGGGACTCACTGAGGGGCGATGAGGACCCCAGCACGAACATGGCGATGGCCAGGACCAGCCCCACCAGCCGCAGCGTCTCGTAGTCTGGGGGAGGGAGACCCCCCAAATGTCCCCCCGCACCCCCAAACCCCCCCGCACCCCCAAAGGTCCCCCCACACCCCCAACCCCCCGCACCCCCAAACCCCCCCACCCCCCCAAATGTGCCCCTGCACCCCCAAATATCCCCCCTGCACCCCCAACGCCCCCCGAACCTCCAACCCCCCTCCCCCACGCACCCCAACCCCCTCGTACCCCTAAACCACCCCTGTACCCCCAGATCCCCCCCAAATCCCCCCCACGGTACCCCCAAATCTACTCTGACCCCCCACCTTCCCCCCAACCCCAAATAACCCCCTGAACCCCCAATTCCCCCAGCACCCCTGTACCCCCAAACACACTCCCAGCCCCCCCAAACCCCCAAATCCCTCCAAGGACCCACCGAACCCCAAATTCCCCCCCCCCCCCCGCCAAATCTCACCGTAATTGAAGGGGTCCTTGGCCCGGGCAGCTTCTGGGGGGGGGAGGGGACCTGGCTGTTGGGGGGGCCAGGTGTGGGGGAGGGGGGATTTGGGGGGTCCCAGGTGGGGGAGGGGGGATTTGGGGGTCCCAGGTGGGGGAGGGGGGGGATTTGGGGGTCCCAGGTGTGGGGGAGGGGGGGAATTGGGGGTCCCAGGTAGGGGAGGGGGAAATTGAGGGCGTCCCAGGTGGGGGAGGGCGGGATTTAGGGGGTGGGGTGGGTGTGTCCCAGACGTGGGGGAGGGGCAACCCAGGCGCTGACTCAGCAGCCGGGGGGGGTGGGGAGGGGCTGGGGGTCGCCGCGGGGCGGGGGGCAAGGAGCTGGGGGTCCCCGCGGGCTGTTCACTCTGGAGCGGAATGATGGTCCCGGGAGGGGGGGGAGGGGCGGGAGGGGGAGGGGTGGGGCCGCTGTTCACTCTGGAGCGGAATGAGCCCCCTCCCACCCCTCCCTTGCACTCGCACCCCCCCATACCCCCCCCCCCCCCCGCGGGTCTGGGCTCACACGCGGCGCCGCGTGCCGCAGCGCCACGCGCGGCCACACACGCACTGCGGAGCCATGCGCACCCAGCCCCCACCCCCAGCACCTCCCAGCCCCCATCCTGCACCACCCTGCACCCACCTGTAACCCCCAGCAACTCCCCAGCACCCATCCTGACCCCCCTGCACCCCCTTTCTGCACCCAGCACCCCCCCCACCCCCCCCAACCCA